>NC_064635.1:172723818-173323818 GCF_023864275.1 Schistocerca cancellata
CAGGGCCATTCCTTTGTAGGGATTTCTGAAAGTCAGATTGCGTTGCGCTAAAAAATACTGTGTGTCAGTTTAAGCACAGTCTTGTATAATTTTTCTAAGGGGACGTTTCATATGACGACCCTGCCAGGATACCTCACTGGAATCTTCTGATTTTTTCTTGTAGTTTGTGTAATTAGTGTAGATTTTGTTTATTGCTATTGCGTAATTGTAGAGAGAATCTCCTTTGTAGTTGCAGTCTTTCATTGTTGTACAGTAAAACAGTTGTGGCATGCATGTAGATTTGCACCAAGTATTTCGCAGCTGCGCTTGCAATTAACTAGATATTATTTTCAGTGCTATGTTAATGTGTTCCCCTATTTTTGCTCTTCAAATTGTGTTTTTCTGTGTTGTCGTGTGAATTATTGTGACAATAATGGCGTGTGAAAAACGTAACACTAGGCTCCAAAGTAAACTGAGAAATGACAGTGAAGACGAAAGCAGTGTGCTAACGCCACCATGTAATGAATTAACTAATATTCAAAGTAGTAATTTGGTAACTGCGCATAGGGAAATGGAGCGGGCGTCAAATAATGGTTTAGACAGTGAAACAGGTAGTAAACAGGGAAGCACTATCGATCGATCGGTTGGCAACAGCTCGCCTCAGGAATCGGGAAGGACAGAACACAATATTGGAAATACTGTAGACTCAGGTTTTGGGTTCTCACCGTTTTCTCAATTGAGTCAAGACACATTTTCCGCTTGTCAAAATGTGAATGTTGCCGGTGCAAATTCACTGCCGAAAAGCACTGAGGAACATGTTTCAGACACCAGTGCATTGTTATTACAATTAATGCAACAAATGGGACAAAAGCTTCAAAAGTTAGACACAATGGAACAAAATCAGAGACAAACACAGCAACAGTTAGACACAATGGAACAAAAGCTTCAAAAATTAGACACAATGGAACAAAAGCTTGAACAAACACGTGAAGATTTAACTACTGAGTTACATAACATTGAATCGAAATGTCAAAAAGTCTGTAATGATGTAAAAACACAAATTTGTGAGCATTTTCAACCTATTTTTTCGCGGCATGAAAATGCATTACAGAATCACGAAGCAGCCATAAAATAACTCCAAACTATTGTTCATGAAAATAACGACACCTTGCAAGCTAAAATTGACTCAGTTGCATCTGCCGATTCGGTTACGCAACTTGCAAAAACTCAAGAAAACTTAAAGGACACAGTAGATACGATTTCAACACAAATGGACACTCTGAAATTTGGTTCAGAAAAACACACTGAGGAAATAAGTACACTATCGCAGAAAGTATCCGAACTTTTGGATCAGTTCACTAACTTATCTGAAAAGGTAGATGATGATCTGAATGACACAAGACCTGTAGCCATCACTGACACAGAAGAGTGTGAACAAATTAGGAAATTCAAACAAAATCAGAATCAAATTAATACGCAACACCAAAGAGAAATCCGGGAAGTACAAGATCAGCTGACACAGGTAATACAAGAATTACATACTTCAGAGGCCACTCGCACTCCAATACGAGAAGAGGGACATAGAAATATGGAACAGCCACAAAATAATAACTCAGGGTACTTCGGAAATTATGAAAGAAATTGGCAAGGTACACCGAATTTTGAGATGGAACCGCCAACTCGACATAACAATGACCGATATGCTACTCGCCGACACGATGATTTTGACTATAAGCTGTTCATTACTACACGTAAATTCAAAAAGTTTAAAAATTCTGCCAACGACATTCATCCACAAGCGTGGCTCCATCAATTCTCTCATTGCTTTCCTCCCAACTGGTCATTGGAGCACATGTTAGAATTTATGTGTGACTACTTGGAGAATGAACCAGCTGTAAGAATGCGATCTGTCAATCACGATTGCCACTGTGAAGGAGAATTTTACCATGCCTTCCTCTCAGCATATTGGTCTCAAGCTACACAAGACCGAGTAAAACATAGCATCATAATGATGAAACATTTCGAACAATCTGAATTTTCCAGTCTTGTGAAATATTTTGAAGACATGTTGCACAAGAATCAGTACCTGTCAAACCCATACAGCCCTTCAGAACTCATCCGCATTTGCTTAATGAAATTGCCTGAACATTCAAGAAATATTATTTTGGCAGGGCGTTGCAAAGACGACATTGAAGCTTTTCAGGGACTCCTACAAGAATTAGAAATTGACACAGATAGTGGCGGGATGCGAAAACAGATAAACAATCACTACAGGTCACATCCATCACAATTCCGTGACGACAGAAACAATAACTGGACACGACAATTCTATTCTTACAACGTAAATCGTGACCAAAAGAGACACCACCCGTATGACAACCACTGGCAGAGTAATAGTTACAGAGAGAGATCGCATTTCCGTAGTAATGAATATGACAGAGACACTCATAGAAACAGACAATTTGGCAACCAGAACAATTATTATCACGGGAGACAGAATAACTTCAGACGCAACGGTCCACCGAGCAGTGATAATTCAGGGAGAAATTCTCCACCACTTAACCGACAAGAAAGAAACTACAGGAACTACCGACATGACGACAGACGATGTGATCGTAACGACAGACGTGAATTTCATCAGAACTGGCGGGATTTAAACAGGGCTGGGCCCTCTCGGCAAGGCGAATCTGTAGAAGTTAGGTCTCCTAATCCCAGTAACGACGCGCACCAACAAAGGAACAAACAATGACTCGCACCGCAGGCTGCCGCGTGCGCCGGCTGGCTCAGAGAAAAATAACATAGACGCTAACCTTGAAAAAAAATTCCAAGATTCCTTACTGACGTATACCACATGATAATTGCGTTTAAGTTGAAATTCTGTGTACTGTGTGCAAAGGGTTGCACCACATTTCACATGTAAAACCGTTTATTGAAAGATAATCTGTTTTTTAACTTTGTCTTTGCCATACAACTTTCCACTTCATGTTACTAGTATGCTTTAGAAATTGTTAACATGCAACAATGTTTGAAGTTAAATATCCAGTCAAGAACCAAGAGAACTTATTTAAACATAAATTACCACTGCATTGTTATTGCGAACAGACGACACAGTGTTATTGTGTGTGTACATTCTTGCTTATTAGTTGCACGATTACGTAACGACTATAAGGCTCACATACTTAGAACATTTACCAGTACTGCTAATGAGATTTTAATGCAACATTTTGGTTTACTTGAAAATACATTCTGAATTAAAGTACTTTCTGAGAGATACCAGATGACACAGTGGATAGTTTATGTGACAGCTACACGATTATATCACGACGTTACTAATGAGTGACAATTTACAATGTTGCTTTTGCAGTTTATCTGTTTTATATCTGCACAGTTTTTCTGAATTCTTCTGGAAAGTAAAACATGTTTTAGTAGTAACTTTTGTGGTATAGCTACAAGGAGACAGCCTTTTCCGTAGCACAACAATACGTTACAGCACAGTACTTTCATCATCACAACAATAAGCGTAATAACTAAGATATCTCTACGCAAAGCATTTCACTTTTGTTTATCATGAGGTAAGTACATTGGTTTCTGCAGAACTCAGCTTTCGGAGGAAAATAACTACGACACTTCCACAGAGATTATCTTACAACAAGATGCACATTTAGCGCTACAGGACACGCATTTCAGTGATTAATTTTGTACTTAAAACATTTATTTTTAAAGATTTTTGAATTACAAAGAAAGTTTTCCGTGATACATTTCATTCCATTGCTGTAATCTGTAACACCTGAGGGTATAATTACATTGATCCTCAGGGGGGTACACGCTTACTTTGTGTATCATGTGTTTGGCAAGCACAAGGAGCCCTAGCTAATATGGTATTTGCTTACACAACTTCACACATTGGTACCATATTTCTCTAACACATAATTACACAGCTATCTGATCATTTAAGTAAGACAGAGAAACTTTTTTACTACGACAGTGACAGATGTTTACGTAATTACACCGTTGGATAACTTAACACTTACGAAATTGTATTTTGTTTGTACTTTGTGAACTGTTCATATTTTTTCAGACCCATTGTGACATTATGAGAGCTTTGAATGATATCTTAGGTATGGGATCACGATTTTTAAAGTACATTTGAGGCAGATGACACTTTTGACATGAGCAGAGAATTTTTTTAATTGTTGGAGGAAGCTACGACGATTTTGAGAGTTGACTGAGGTGTTATGATGTTATTATTACGATGACTATGTGTATTATGCTGTTGCGGTATGTTTATGATCAATAAGCTGATGCTATATGAGTTATTTGATTATGCTACGTATCTGTTATGATGAAATATTGAAGTGTCGACGAATAAGGTAAGGAATAATGAGTAGTGGTTAGGGACTCTGGCTTGTGAAAAAGGATGTTGGAAACCAAGAATCGTACTTTAAGAGTTATGAAATGTGTGTAAATGCGTGAATGTATTACAATGCCGGCGAAAATTTTTTGGACACTGTTATATTCATAAGATTTTGTTTCTACACATTTGCAACACAAATTCTCGACCCGTGAAATTTTGTACATGAGACTGTCACTGTAGCGGAAACTGCTGTCGTAAATATTTCCGTAAGAAAGTTAAGTGACCACCTGCACGTAATGCGTCGTGGGCACCCAGCTGCGTCAAGCGCCTGGAGAAAAAGCCATTAGTGTGTGCGTTTTCAGAGGCACAGGCAGAAAAAAAAGGGAGGCCATTAACTCCGCTATTGACATTCCTTTGTAGAAAGCATCGCAAATACGACACGCTCAAGCTTGAAAACATATGATTACCCTGTGGAGCTCTTAATTTATGATTTACTAAAATGGCTAATGAAACGATGAGAAACATTTCACGGCTATTGTCTTGCTAGTTGAGAGAAATGCCATATGGCTTGCTTTATGTATTTATTTACTCATTTTGTTTAATATCTAGTTTCTAGCTGCCCTGCAGCATTGGTTAAAATAAAATTTTATAGATGTACTAATATCAATATTTTATGCCTACAGACCCAGTAAAGAATAACTTTGATGTACTTCAAAATAAACGAAGGAGCACAAAAACACATTTCCCTTCACAGGAATTGCATACAGAATTTTCTTTTCAAGTACTTGGTAATTTCTTTTGTAGAATAATTTGTGGTGCACCACTTTAATTACATAGACATTAAGATGTGAATATACATTTCCCTTGTCTGCATTGTTGTCTTTAGTGTAATGTTTTTTTCTGCTTGAGCTATGTCATGTTTAGATATAAGTTATTTCATTTGCTGCTGCTGTTTGCCAGGCATAGTGTTACTGAATTTGACTTTGTTTTACTCTGCTAAGCCAGTTTATTACTGATTTATTTTTCTTGTTTGCTGCTCATTGCCTTATATTAGTTGTAATATTGTTGCTTACTTTGCCAATTTGAATTTTTTTGTCATTGCTGTTCATGTTAATTGTTTTGTGCTGCTGCATTGCTTCGTCCTTTAGTTTAGCATCTGAGCTCAGTAGATTTAAGTTAGCTTAAGAGGGAGTAGCCCATAAGAGAATGAGTTGTGAGGAATTTGAAGAAATGCACTGAGAGGTTATGCGAGAAAAATACAGAAAGCATGCTTGGATAGGATTTCTTTGGTGGAAGCAAAGGTTGAAATAAGGCGAAAGATCTATGGAATGAAGTTTTGGGTTGGACTGCAGTACCAAATGTTACACTGAAAACAAACCCTGTCCTTTCCATTTGTGTTATCCCACTATGTGTTTGTGCACCGTTGTGTATTTGTTTTCTTCCTGTCTCTGTGTAGTTTCATAGAAGTTTTTCTTCTTCTAATACTAAGCTATATTCACTATGATGAGGAATACTGTTATCCTCAAATATAATTGGCATTAATAATATGTTATTTACCTCGTAAATATGCTTAGACATTATTTATTCTGTTTTGTTTTAATGCTCATGTGTGAAGTTGATGTTTCGCAAGTTATTCTGATCTTTTATGTATGTACTTATGTCATAATTCCTGTAACACTGATGTATATGTTATTTCTATTCTTTTGTAAAGCCTGTATTACTACAAATGTTATCTGTATTGTTATGTTTTTAATGATGTATTTTGTACATTTGTAATTGTATTCTCACGTTATAATATTGTAATTGACACCAGTTCATCAAATTAAGTAACTTGTAAGCATTCATTTCACTGCACACATTTCTGTTGGTCATAGTAATGCACAATATGTGAGAAGTTGGGACTGTTAGTGTTTGCACGTGTGTTACTAATTCAGCAAGGGACTGGATAACAGCATTGCTGGTTCTAAGGACAATTCCAAAAACTTTGTGAGTGCACAAGTGGTGGTTTATGGACTTGCTATCTTCTCTGCAAGACTCTTCGTTGGTGATTGTGCACCTGCACAGTCGCAGCAGATGGCTGCTGGCCATCTCTACAAGGACTACAGTGGGTCTACACCTTTGATGTCCCACCAATACCATTATTTCTACAAGGACTACAGTGGGTCTACACCTTTGCTGACTCACCAGTACCATTATTTCTACAAGGACTGCAGTGGGTCTGCACCTCTGGTGGCCCACCAATACCGTAATCTCTACCAGGACTACAGTGGGTCTACTCTGTGATGACCTACCTACCAATATTCTTCAAAACTTCGACTGACTCTGCTGTGGGTTTGCTCTGTTGTGGCCCATTACCTGTCTGCATGTCAAGAGTCAGCACTGTCTTTCTGTTGGGAGGACAACACTACTTCTTCAAGACTGCATGGAAATCCACTACTTCTGTGTGCAATTTCTTTTACTAATGAGACTTTGTGAAAAAAACTGTAATTCCTATTATGATGAATGATCAGGACTATCTTTATGGACTGTGAGAAAATTTTAGCTTTTGACCAACATTGTATCAATAAGTGTGTGCATTTGATTTCTTTGTTATTGTAATTATGAAAAATTTTATCAAATCATTATTGGCCACTGCCCAAAACAATTTGTAAAACTTTTTGTGGGGAGCATGGGGGCTATGTAAGTAGGCTGTTTATGTTTTCTTATCGGCAACGTTACGTAGCGCTCGGTAAGAAAATCACTGTCTGTGCTGTGTGCAGTCTGTAGCTAGTTTGCATTTTTGTCTGCCATTGTAGTGTTGGGTAGTGGCAGCTGGATGTGAACAGCGCGTAGCGTTGCGCAGTTGGAGGTGAGCCGCCAGCAGTGGTGGATGTGGGGAGAGAAATGGCGGAGATTTGAAATTTGTAAGACTGGATGGCATATATATTATGATTATTAAGGTAAATACATTGTTTGTTCTCTATTAAAATCTTTCATTTGCTAACTATGCCTATCAGTAGTTAGTGCCTTCAGTAGTTTGAATCTTTTATTTAGCTGGCAGTAGTGGCGCTCGCTGTATTGCAGTAGTTCGAGTAACGAAGATTTTTGGTGAGGTAAGTGATTTGTGAAAGGTACAGGTTAATGTTAGTCAGGGCCATTCCTTTGTAGGGATTTCTGAAAGTCAGATTGCGTTGCGCTAAAAAATATTGTGTGTCAGTTTAAGCACAGTCTTGTATAATTTTTCTAAGGGGACGTTTCAATACAGTAGAAGAAGAATGGGTAGCTTTGAGAGGTGAAAGAGTGAAGGCAGCAGAGGATCAAGTAGGTAAAAATACGACGGCTAATAGAAATCCTTGGGGAACAGAAGAGATACCGAATTTATTTGATGAAAGGAGAAAATACAAAAATGCAGCAAATGAAGCAGACAAAAAGGAATACAAACGTCTCAAAAATGAGATCGATGGGAAGTGCAAAATGGCTAAGCAGGGATGGTTAGAGGACAAATGTAAGTATGTAGAGGCGTACATCACTAGGGGTAAGATAGATACTGCCTACAGGAAAATTAAAGAGACCTTTGGAGAAAAGAGAACCACTTTTATGAATATCAAGAGCTCAGATGGAAACCCAGTTCTAAGCAAAGAAGGGAAACCAGAAAGGTGGAAGGACTATATAGACAGTCTATACGAGGGCATTGTTCTTGAGGACAATATTATGGAAATGAAAGAGAATGTACATGAAGATGAAATGGGAGATGAAGATGAAATGGGAGATATGAAACTGCGTGAAAAGTTTGACAAAGCACTGAAAGACCTTAGTCGAAACAAGGCCCCGAGAGTAGACAACATTCCATTGGTACTATTGATGGCCTTGGGAGAGCCAGCCGTGACAAACCTCTGCCATCTGGTGAGCAAGATGTATGAGACAGGCGAAATACCCTCAGGCTTCAAGAAGAATATAATAATTCCAATCCCAATGAAAGCAGGGGTTGACGGATGTGAAAATTACCAAACTGTCAGTTTAATAAGTCACAGCTGCAAACGCGAATACTTTACAGACGAATGGAAAAACTGGTAGGAGCTGACCTCGGGGAAGATCAGTTTGGATTCCGCAGAAATGTTGAAACACGTGAGGCAATACTGACCTTACGACTTATCTTAGAAGAAAGATTAAGGAAAGGCAAACCTACATTTCTAGCATTTGTAGGCTTAGAGAAAGCTTCTGACAATGTTGACTGGAATATTCTCTTTCAAATTCTGAAGGTGGCAGGGGTAAAATACATGAAGCGAAAGGCTATTTACTAAATGTACAGAAAGCAGATGCCATTTATAAGAGTCGAGGGGTATGAAAGGGAAGCAGTGGTTGGGAAGGGAGTGAGACAGGGTTGTAGCCTCTCCCCGATGCTATTCAATCTGTATATTGAGCAAGAAATAAAGGAAACAAAAGAAAAGTTCGGAGCAGACATTAAAATCCACGGAGAAGAAATAAAAACCTTGAGGTCCGCCGATGACATTGTAATTCTGTCAGAGAGAGCAAAGGACTTGGAAGAGCAGTTGAACGGAATGGACATTGTCTTGAAAGGAGGGTATAAGATGAACATCAACAAAAGCAAAACGAGGATAATGGAATGTAGACGAATTAAATCAGGCGATGCTGAGGGAATTAGATTAGGAAATGAGACACTTAAAGTAGTAAAGGAGTTTTGCTATTTGGGGAGCAAAATAACTGATGATGGTCGAAGTAGAGAGGATATAAGATGTAGACTGGCAATGGCAAGGAAAGCGTTTCTGAACAAGAGAAATTTGTTAACATGGAGTAAAAATTAAGTCAGGAAGTCGTTTCTGAAAGTATTTGTATGGAGCGTAGCCATGTATGGAGGTGAAACGTGGACGGTAAATAGTTTAGGCAAGATGAGAATAGAAACTTTCGAAATGTGGTGCTACAGAAGAATGCTGAAGATTAGATGGGTAGATGACATAACTAATGAGGAGGTACTGAACAGAATTGGGGAGAAGAGGAGTTTGTGGCACAACTTGAGTAGAAGAAGGGATCGGTTGGTAGGACATGTTCTGAGGCATCAAGGGATCACGAATTTAGTATTGGAGGGCAGCGTGGAGGGAGACCAAGAGATGAATACACTAAGGAGATTCAGAAGGATGTAGGTTGCAGTAGGTACTGGGAGATGAAGAAGCCAGCACAGGATAGAGCAACATGGAGAGCTGCATCAAACCAGTCTCTGGACTGAAGACCAGATCAAACAACAGGGATCAACCGATTTGGTGACGAGCCCAGGAGTGGCATTGCAGGCGATGTCGTGCTGTTATCAAAGGCACTCGCGTCGGTCGTCTGCTGCTACTGCCAAATTTCTCCGTAGTGTCCTAGCGGACACGTTCGGCGTACGAACCATATTATAGCTTGCGGTTACCTGACGCCATGTTGCTTGTCTATTAGCACTGACAAGACTACTCAGGAAGGCCGTCGGCCAGTACGTAGTCGGCGATGAGGGGTGATGCCTGAAATTTTGTATTCTCGGTTCACTGTGGATCTTGGAATTTTGAATTCGAAATGCTTCAAATGGCTCTGAGCACGATGTGACTTAACATCTGTGGTCATAAGTCCCCTAGAAAATGTCACACATCCATTCCTGAGGCAGGATTCGAACCTACGACCGTAGCGTTCACGCGGTTCCAGACTGAAGCGCCTAGAACCGAATTTTGAATTCCCTAACGATTTGCGAAATGGAATGTCTCAGGCTTGTAGCTCCAATTACACTTCCGCTTTCAGGGTCTGTTAATACCCCTGTTGCGTCGGAAGCCTTTTCACCTGAGGCACCTGAGCACAGAATATAGCTCCGCCAATGCGCTGCCTTTATTGTCGCGCTGTTACCGTCATCTGTATATATGGATGTCGCTATCCTATTACCTTTGACACGTCACTGTACTAACACAAAGCAAAAAAAGGAAAAGCAACTATGCTCTCGTATTTTGCGCAAGGACTGTTCCAAGCCATACCACAAGTGGGATGTTCGATATGACAGTGAGAATGTACTCTCAGAACTGTATGCTGTAATAAAGATCTTGTCATTTGAAATAATCTATTGAAATGTCAAGCATTTGTAATGGTAAATACGAGCCTAAAGGTTGTCAAAAAATAAATATCGTGAACGAAAACACAGTATAATCATTCATTTCATTACAAGTAGGACAGCTAGGTCTTACGTCGAAGCACTAGTGGGACAGTTATGTCCCACCCTTCCTTGCGCTGGGACAAGAAACGGCGATAAATACACTGGCGTACGAAACTTGAGGGGGGTAGGACGTCAAACGGGCCGACTTGGAGCAGGAGAGGCACCACAGGACATTTTATTTTCTACTGTCTACTTCTACAAATAAATTCATAGAACTTTGTCAGCATCACCAGGAAGGATTCAGGATTCACACTCATAGCAGTGGAAGCGCAAAATCATAACAAAGTAATTTTTTTTAAAGATGAAATTTCATCATTTTTCACTTACTGTTGGCTGCATTTGTTGCTATAGGTTCATTTTTCTTCATAAGTAAGAGAGATCCTTTGATGAATTTTGCACAGCATACAAACCATAATAGCAGGTGTATGAAACTCTAGAATTTCCCAAATGTATTAAAAACTATGGTAAAAACTGAGATAATTAACTACAAAATTTGATTTTTTTCTAAACATAAAGTTTAAAACGTAACAGCTCATTCATTTTTTCATAAATTAAATAGATTCTAGAGTTTCAGACACCTGTAAGTATGATTTGTATGCTGTGCACAATTCATCTAACCGTCTCTCTTACTTATGAAGAAAAGTGCACCTATAGCAACAAATGCAGCCAATAGTAAGTGAAAAAATGATGAAATTTCACATGTAAAAAAATTATTTTGTTATGTTTTTGAACTTCCGCTGCTACGAGTGTGAATCCTGAACCCTTCCTGGTCATGCTGACAAAGTTTTATGAATTAACTTGTAAAAGTATAGACAGTGCAATTTAAAATGTCCTGTGGTGCGTCCCCTGCTCCAAGTCGGCCCGTTTGACGTCCTACCCCCGTTAAGGATGAAAGTAACTTTCACATGCCCGTCCGGTTGGCCGTGAGGTCTAACGTACAGCTTTCCGGATTGGGAAGGAACGCCTGGTCCCCGGCACGAATCCGCCCGGCGGACTTGTGTCGCTGTCCGGTGAGCCGGTCAGTCTGTGGATGGTATTTAGGCGGTTTTCCATCTGCCTCGGCGAATGCCGGCTGGGTCCCCTTATTCCGCCTCATCTAGACTCTGTCGGCGACTGCTGCACAAACGAGTTCTCCACGTACGCGTACACCACCATTACTCTTATCACGCAATCATAGGGGTTACACTCGTCTGGTGTGAGACGTTCCTTGGAGGGGGGGGGGGGGGTGTCCACCGGGAGCCGAACCGCACGATAACCCTGAACGAGTGTTTCGGTGCGGGGCGGCGGAGGGGTGAAATGGACTGCGGTAGTCGTCGTGGGGTTGTGGACCACTGCGGCTGAGGCGGGGACGGAGCCTTTCCGTCGTTTCTAGGCCCCCAGTTAACACAATAGTACCTTCACATGATGCGTCACTCCCAAGCAACATAGCTCGATGAAACTTGGACCACACATACAAAGAATTGCTATAGTACAGAAAGTAACTGAAAGTAATACGGAAAGAGGCGAACAGAAAATAAGGTAATAATTACACTGAGGTCACCACCATTTATGATGCTCACCTGGACGCTACAAAAGGCAGGATATGGTTATTGAAAGGGTGCGTAATGACCACGGTCGGTAATGCTTCCTTTGCAACGTGTTACCACGCTGACCACAAGGTTGGGTCGGAGTTCTTCGGAGGGCGATCCATTTCCCCCACCAGAGCAACTGACAGCTACAGAACGGTCCTTACTGCCTGTGGACATATGCTGAAATACACTGAAGCGCCAAAGAAGCTGGTATACGCATGCGTATTCAAATACAAAGATAGGCTGAATACGGCGGTGCGGTCGGCAACGCCTATGTAAGACAACAAGTGTCTGGAGTTGTTGTTAGGACCGTAACTGCTGCTACAGTGGCAGATTATCAAGATTTAAATGACTTTGAACGTGGTGCTATTGTCGGTGCACCACCGATAGGACACGGCATCTCCGAGGTAGCGGTGATTTGGGGATTTCCCCCGTACGGCCATTTCACGAGTTTACCCTAAATATCAGGAATCCGGTAAAACATCAAATGACCGACATCGCTGCGGCCGAAAAAAGATCCTGCAAGAACGGGACCAACGACGACTGAAGCGAATCGTTCAACGTGATAGAAGTGTAATCCTTCCGCAGATTGCTGGAGATTTCAATGTTGCTTCATCAACAAGTGTCAGCTTTCGAGCCGACGGAACATCATTGATATGGCCTTTCAGAGCCGAAAGCCCACTCGTGTACCTTTGATGACTGCACGACACAAAGCTTTGCGCCTCGCCTGGGAACGTCAACATCGACACTGGACTGTTGACTGGAAACGTGTTGCCTGCTCAAACGAGTCTCGTTGTACCGAGCGGATGGATGTGTACCGGGTATGGAGACAATCATGAACCCATGGACTCTGCATGTCAGCAGTGAACTGTTCATACTGGTGGAGGCTTTGTAATGGTGTGGGGCATGTTCAATTGGAGCGATATGGGACCCCTGATGCATCTAGATACGACTCTGACAGCCGACACCTACGTAAGCATCCTGTCTGACCACTTGCATCCATTCATGTCCATTGTGCAGCCTGAGGGACTTGGCCACTTCCAGCAAGGCAATGCGACAATCCACACAATTGCTACAGAGTGGTTCCAAGAACACTCTTCTCAGTTTAAACACTTCCGCAGGCCACAAAACTTCTCAGACATGAACATTATTGAGCACATCTGGGATGCCTTGCAACATATTGTTCTACATCTACATACATACTCCGAAATCCACCATACGGTGCGTGGCGGAGGGTACTATCACAACTAGCATCTTCTCCCCCTGTTCAACTCCCAAACAGGACGAGGGAAAAATGACAGCCTATATGCCACTGTACGAGCCCTAATCTCTCTTATCTTTGGGGTCTTTCCGCGAAATATAAGTTGGCGGCAGTAAAATTGTACTGCAGTCAGCCTCAAATGCTGGTTCTCTAAATTTCCTCAGTAGCGATTCACGAAAAGAACGCCTCCTTTCCTCTAGAGACTCCCAGCCGAGTTCCTGAAGCATTTCCGTAACACTCGCGTGATGGTTAAACCTACCAGTAACATATCTAGCAGCCCGCCTCTGAATTGCTTCTATGTCCTCCCTCAATCTGAGCTGATAGGGATCCCAAACGCTCGAGCAGTACTCAGGAATAGGTCGTATTAGTGTTTTATAAGCGGTCTCCTTTACAGATGAACCACATCTTCCCAAAATTCTACTAATGAACCGAAGACGGCTTTCCGCCTTCCCCACAACTGCCATTACATGCTTGTCCCATTTCATATCGCTCTGAAATGTTATGCCCAAATATTTAATCGACGTGACTGTGTCAAGCGCTACACTACTAATGGAGTATCCAAACATTACAGGATTCTTTTTCCTATTCATCTGCATTAATTTACATTTATCTATATTTAGAGTTAGCTGCCATTCTTTACACTAATCACAAATCCTGTCCAAGTCATCTTGTATCCTCCTACAGTCACTCAACGACGACACCTTCCCGTACACCACAGCATCATCAGCAAACAACCGCACATTGCTATCCACCCTATCCTAAAGATCATTTATGTAGATAGAAAACAACAGCGGACCTACCACACTTCCCTGGGGCACTGCGATGAACACACACCATCCAGGACAACGTACTGGGTTCTATTACTTAAGAGGTCTTCGGGCCACTCACATACTTGGGAACCAATCCCATATGCTCGTACCTCAGTTAGGAGTCTGCAGTGGGGCACCGAATCAAACGCTTTCCGGAAGTGAAGGAATATGGCATCCGTCTGATACCCTTCATCCATGGTTCGCAAGATATCATGTGAAAAAAGGGCGAGTTGCGCTTCGCAGAAGCGATGCTTTCTAAAGCCGTGCTGATGCATGGACAGCAACTTCTCTGTCTCAAGGAAATTCATTGTATTCGAACTGAGAATATGTTCGAGAATCCTCCAACAAACCGATGTTAAGGATATTTGTCTGTAATTTTGAGGACCCGTCCTTCTACCCTTCTCATATACAGGCGTCACCTGCGCTTTTTTCCAGTCTCCCGGGACTTCATGTTTGGCGAGAGATTCGCGATAAATGCAAGCTAAGTAAGGAGCCAATGCAGTAGCGTACTCTTTGTAAAACCGAAATGGAATCCCAAATGAGATCTGCCCCCGTCGTACTCTTACTGATTCATTGACAGCCCTGCAGGATTCACGGTGTGAGTTCCCTCCAGCACTACTTCCGACATTAGTCGAGTCCATGCCACGACGTGTTTCGGCACTTCTGCGTGCTCGTGGGGGCCCTACCGCGGTATTATGCTGGTGTACCAGTTTCTTTGGTTCTTCAATGTACGTCTCCCCAGTACATCCCCCAGGTGGGGAAACGAGAGGCCAGTCCACTCACTGTATCGAACGGCGCAGGTGGAGGGGCTCTTGTAATGAGGGGATGTTCGGCAAATGGATCAACCTGCCCGTTCCCCCTTCCTGAACACTATGGAGCACAAGTGGCAGGTGTTGGAGAGAGGTATCTCAGCACATCCACAGGCAGCGACCGTCAACAAGTAGTTTTCAGCCGCTCTGATGGTGGAATGGGACACCTTACCACAATACCGCCTAACCAGATTTTCATCGCCCTATGTTACTATTTTACTTAGCAGCGAGACATCAAGCGAAAGTTACTTTCGCCAGTGTAGTTGTAGAACATCAGGGAAACAAATTTCTATTTGACACTACTGCAGTTCGTCGAATATACAGGGAGATCAAAAAGTCGGTATAAATGTGAAAACTTACGGAATAATGTAGGTAGAGAGCTAAAAATTGACACATATGCTTGGAATGGCATGGGGTTTTATTAGAACCAAAAAAACCAACAAACTTCACAAAATGTCCGACAGATGGCGCTGGACAGCAAAATGTGAGTGACTGCGCGTGACAATCGTGTATAAAAGGAGCTGCAATGAGAGAGAGAATCAGATGCGCCAGCAGTCGCAGCATGTTGACGTTACCTGAAAAGGCGCTTTTAGTGAAGTGTATTATCCGAATGGGGAATGTGCTAGATCAGCGTTACGATCCTGCGAGGTGCCGGGGCTAGCAGTGTATTTAACACTCAATTCTTCTCGAATCTACATATGTAAATGATGCTCTAAGCCCCCCCCCCCCCATTCTAATTCCGACTTTTGCTGTTGCACAAGGATTAAAAAAAATACGCGAACTGACTCTAATCAACCCTGCCAGTGGATTAGAAGAGAGTTTGGCACCTGCAATAATTTAATTTGATAAATAAGTTAAATAAACGAAGGTTTCATTGAGGAATGATAGGGTTGCTCTACCGATTAACAGAATGAAAGTTCTGTCCAAAATAACAATATGATTTATTAAGACTAAACACAAAATAATAAACAAAAACACATGAAACATTTACAATACATCAAATTGGCTCAAATTGGATACTCAAACAAACGCTGTGAATGTGAAGTTGTCCCTAAACTAGATTGTGAGGATTATGACGAAGTGGTATGTGGAGCCAATTCCTTGCAACTCAAATCTTAACAGAAAACACATAACCAACCCAACATTAATTGCTTCTACCCAAGACAGAACAAAGTTAGAAAAAGACGAACAGGCGGGCTCTGCTGAGCTCTGATTATCACCTAGGAAAATCCCTGTCTGCCGGTGCTGCGGACATACCTTACCAATCTGTCTTCTTAACTGCCAGAACACGATCTGGCGTACCGGAGGCGATGGCTGGTTGCTTCGGCGTCCTCGACCGAAAGGCGAGAGCCGACTACCTAGAGCACCTGTACAGGCCGAACACACAACATTCCCGCCCCCACGACAATGGCCGTGGTTAAACGTTCCAATCAGCAACTCGAAAACCGGCGGAAAATTCCACTCTATTGCCGGAGCACTGCCATTCCACCAATGGCGATTCTTGGCGCCAATTTCTGCGCTGATTTTGCTACGTCACGGAGCTATGCCCTGAGCAAGCCAATCACAGTTACTATTTTGCAGAAAGCGCGGGAATTTTCCTGCCACAACTGCCTGGGTACACAAGTCATTCCCACGCCTCGCTGGTAGCCCGCCAGAAAGTGTTTTCGCTAAGTTTCTGCGAAGTAACGGAACCTCTAGCCCAGCCGCTACTTCAGACCCCTCCGGGCGTGTCTTTTGACAATGTCGGCGTCTGCAAAGCATTCACTCGACTTCCTCACACCCGTCGGCTTAACCCTTTCCAGATCAGCAGAGCCCGCCTGTCACCGGACCACCCGGGTGACGAGAGACGCTGCGTGGGAAGTCCGCGTGTGAAGGAATAGCGACTTTTCACTGCATGCAATTAGAGGGGAAAATCGTAAGATAGAAATATGAGAGGGGGCTCATGCCACCTCTCAATCCTACCGCCATAGGAAGGGGATTCGAACGGGTAAAGGTCCCTTGACAAATGCATCTGTGGCGAGAATGATTTAGAAGTTCGAAGCCATGGGTTGTTTAGACGATAGGCCCCGTAGTGGCCGACCGAGCACAAGGCGTAATGCTGCTGAGACAGTTCAGGAGGAAATCGAGACTGTAGCGGGTTCGTCTATGCACGGGGAAGTCAGCGCTCGTGCAGTCGCACGTCGCACCGGCATTCCATACACTACTGTTTGGTTGGCACCCTCCGATGCTATCTGTACAAAATCCATCGGCATCATGAACTGCTACCTGGCGATTTAGTATGGGCGTTTCAAAAGATGGCGGAAGATGACGACTGGTTGTCTAACTAATGGCTTCGTCACTGGGGACTAATTTGCTTTTGAAATCGTCATCGAATTCTGTGTATCACTGCAGCACTGCAGCCGGCGGAATTTGTCGTCGTTGCTTGTGACACACAGGACCTGCACTCTGTGCGCATCCACTCTAAGTCGCTTACGAAGGATTTTCCACAGTGCTGGCTGAGCGATGTTCACTTTTCCGCTACCTCGATTAGTAGGCTTTGTGCAATTTGGCAACAACATCCCATCCCTCATGCGATCCACTGAATATTGCGACACGCCCTGTCAGCCTGAGAATCTTGCATGGCAACATCAACTGTTCTCCTGGACTTTTTTGTACCAGTTCATTACGATATTGCAAAATGGTAAAACTTGCCACGGAAGAGCTCTTTGCACAGTCGCTACCGACGTGCAACGGCCAAATTGTAGCACACATAGGAGGTGCATTCAACTTCTAAGGCCTGCGATTTTTTTCTCCGGACTGGAAAGAGATAGAAATATGCGCATTGTTTTAAAATGAGGCCGCGTTCATTGTCAATACGTCCCAGAGATGGCAGCACCGTACGGCAGATGGAATTTTACCGCCAGCGGCGAGAATGAGAACTGTTTTAAATACTTAAAATGGCGACGTTTTCCTTATTGGAACAGCGTGCAATCATTCGTTTTCTGAATTTGCGTGGTGTGAAACCAATTGAAATTCATCGACAGTTGAAGGAGACATGTGGTGATGGAGTTATGGATGTGTCGAAAGTGCGTTCGTGGGTGCGACAGTTTAATGAAGACAGAACATCGTGTGACAACAAACCGAAACAACCTCAGGCTCGCACAAGCCGGTCTGACGACATGATCGAGAAAGTGGAGAGAATTGTTTTGGGGGATCGCCGAATGACTGTTGAACAGATTGCTTCCAGAGTTGACATTTCTGTGGGTTCTGTGCACACAATCCTGCACGACGACCTGAAAATGCGAAAAGTGTCAGCCAGGTGGGTGCCACGAATGCTGACGGACGACCACATGGCTGCCCGTGTGGCATGTTGCCGAGCAATGTTGACGCGCAACGACAGCATAAATGGGACTTTCTTTTCGTCGGTTGTGACAATGGATGAGATGTGGATGCCATTTTTCAATCCAGAAACAAAGCGCCAGTCAGCTCAATGGAAGCACACAGATTCAACGCCACCAAAAAAATTTCGGGTAACCGCCAGTGCTGAAAAAATGATGGTGTCCATGTTCTGGGACAGCGAGGGTGTAATCCTTACCATTGCGTTCCAAAGGGCACTACGGTAACAGGTGCATCCTACGAAAATGTTTTGAAGAACAAATTCCTTCCTGCACTGCAACAAAAACGTCCGGGAAGGGCTGCGCCTGTGCTGTTTCACCGAGACAACGCACCCGCACATCGAGCTAACGTTACGCAACAGTTTCTTCGTGATAACAACTTTGAAGTGATTCCTCATGCTCCCTACTCACCTGACCTGGCTCCTAGTGACTTTTTGCTTTTTCCAACAATGAAAGACACTCTCCGTGGCCGCACATTCACCAGCCGTGCTGCTATTGCCTCAGCGATTTTCCAGTGGTCAAAACAGACTCCTAAAGAAGCCTTCACCGCTGCCGTGCAATCACGGCGTCAGCGTTGTGAAAAATGTGTTCGTCTGCAGGGCGATTACGTCGAGAAGTAACGCCAGTTTCATCGATTTTGGGTGAGTAGTTAATTAGAAAAAAATATCGGAGGCCTTAGAACTTGAATGCACCTCGTAACGCTTTTTACGTGGTTCGCCGCCAGCCAATTTCAGCAACTACAGGCAGTGGTGCCGGTGTCGGCTTGTAACATGTTTTTTTGAAAAAAAAACCTCCTTTGGGAGACAGCCTTCCACGTAGTACAGGCTGCAACAAAAAACGCACGGCAGAAATTACAGGACACATTACTCACGCGTAGACGAAGAAATTATGTTATATGAACGTGGGTATGCAAACGCTTTATTTTCGTGTTACAATTCATTTTCTCCAACTCAATAATGGGAAACACACACGAACAGAACGCTACTTGGAAGCCATCCTCACAGGAGATGTTCAATATGCCGTCCGTGGGCATTGGTACCTGCATCAACCCGCCGTCGCAGTCAACCTCGGATGCGCCGATGTGACCCGGGAGTGTTGCGTATGGTATCGCAGTGTTCCATAATACGAGCACGGAGACTCTCGACATCTTGAACTTGGTTTAAAAATACAACAGCCTTCCAATGGCCCCACAAATTAAAGTGAAATCGGTTGAGGCCCGGAGACATTATAGGCCAGGAAATTGGTCCATCTCTTCATCTATCACCGAATCTGGTATTTAGAAGCCGACGGACATTAACACTAAAATTAGGAGGTACTCCATCGTGCTGAAGTACATGTTTTGTGGCACAGCTACAGGTACATCTGCTAAGAGATCAGGCTGAACATTCTCTACGAATGACCCAGAGTGGACGAAAGTGAGGCCCTACCAAACAGACGCCAACAATGCCGGCCCAAACATTCACAAAAAAAGTCTTAGTTGATCACTTGCTTCAACAGTTACGTGAGGGTTGATTTCTGCCCATACATGCCGACTGTAAAAATATGCAATATGATCTAGTTGAAACGACGCATTATCTGTGAATAGCACCGTTCCACTAAAATTGGAACTGACACATTGTTGAATGAACCATTTGCAGACGAGTACCTGTCCAGGAAAAATCAGCTGCTGATGGTGCCTGCACATGTTGTAAATGGTATGGATACAGCTGGCCCTCGTCTACACTCGCCACACAGTCATGTGGTCAATATTCAGTGTTCCAGCTACGTGTCTTGTTGACCAATGTTGATTAGATGTCAAAGGAGTAGAAATTGGCGGAAGAAGAGTAGGGTGTTTGCGTTTGCTGGTGACATGGTTCTTCTAGCCACAGGGGAAAAAGAATTGCAGGATTCGGTGAACACCATTGAAGGTAAAGGAAAAAAATTATGTAATGCAAATTAACACAAAGAAAACAAAAGTATTGGCACTAGGAAGAAATAAAGGAACAAAAATTATGCTGAACGGAGAAATACTAGAACAGGTGCGAAATTTTAAGTATCTTGGAAGCAGGTTAGACACCGACTGGAAGTACACCACAGAAATTAAAACGAGGATAGCAATGGCAAAAGAGGCATTTTATAAGAAAAGGAGAACTTTCTGCAGCGGTGTGGACAGAGAACTCAGGAAGAGACTCATAAAATGTCTTGTATGGAGTGTTCTTCTATATGGCGCTGAAACATGGACTTTGAGGAAGAAAGACAGGCTGGAGGGTTTTGAGATGTCAACATGGCGGAGGATGGAAAGAAGTTGTATGGACAGAGTAAAAAATGAAGAGTTACTGAGAATAGTGGGAGAGAAAAGACAATTACTAGATGTAATAAAAAGAAGAAAAAGAAATTGGATTGGGCATATATTAAGAAAGAATGATGGACTGCTAAAAACAGTTTTAGAAGGTTATGTAGAATGGAAAAGGAAGCGAGGAAGAAAGAGATTTCAGATACTGGATGATCTGATGGACGGTACAACATACAACAGCCTTAATAAGGAAGCAATGGATCGCAGAAAATGGAGAGGCAAAGGACCTGCTGATATAGCAGAAAACTGATGATGATGATCCAGAATGAGATTTTCACTCTGCAGCGGAGTGTGCGCTGATATGAAACTTCCTGGCAGATTAAAACTGTGTGCCCGACCGAGACTCGAACTCGGGACCTTTGCCTTTCGCGGGCAAGTGCTCTACCGTATGAGCTACCCAAGCACGACTCACGCCCGGTACTCACAGCTTTACTTCTGCCAGTATCTCGTTTCCTACCTTCCAAACTTTACAGAAGCTCTCCTGCGAAACTTGCAGAACCAGCACTCCTGAAAGAATGGAGTGCTAATTCTGCAAGTTTCGCAGGAGAGCTGTGAGGACGGGGCGTGAGTCGTGCTTGGGTAGCTCATACGGTAGAGCACTTGCTTGAATGCTCCACGTTCCCCAAGACGGCGATCAACGGCTTCAAACGTTTCCCTGTCGTGGCACCTTCGTCCTGGAAATCTGTCGCGGTACAAACGTCGAGTGCGACCGCCATTGCCGTCCTACAACAAATGGACATCTGCCTTGTCTGCATTTCAGTACTCTGCAATTGCACGAACAAAGTCTGCGATTAACTCTACGCAGTAACCCGTGTGCTTGCAAAGGTCTTACTGATCGCTGATGTTATCTGTAAACAAATAATGACGCACGTCGCATCGCAACAGGGGCTGTGCACAGACATCGCCAAGAGTGCGTGTTCCCCATGATTGTAACGTTTTGTCTCGTGTGTTTCACATGATTAATGAATTGGAGAAAATGAGTTATGACATGGAAACAAAGTGTTTCGTTTCCCATGTTTATGTAACATAATTTCGTCTACCTGTTAGGAATGTGTCCTGCAATCTGTGCCATGCATATTTGTTACACCCTGTATATCGCCGTAACGTTATCTTAAGCCTTTCAACTATTCCGATTGTTTAAAATGTTTGATGGCATTTATAATCAACCTGTGTTTGCAATTTGCGCAACAATCTCTACAAAAATTTCTCCCGGTGAAGGGGTCGAATGAATACTGTAAGGAGTGTGACAGAACTCTCCATTACATAAAACAGTATATCCAACTTAACGCTATTCTTTGCACTGTTTAAGCACTCAGATATCAATGGTAACAATCTGAGGGCGAAACATGGGAGCGCGATTCTAAGCATTGTCGTGAGACCAGGCAGATGTTACGCCATTTCGTAATAGGACAGTCAGCTAGAAACGAAGCTTTATTTACGGATATCTTAAGCTTCATGCTATTGCTTGTCAAAAAGATTTCAACACTCTAAAGTGTTTCATGAAGTGTTATGTTGTGTTTCAGTATGTGTGCCGAGCCCGAATCTCGCCAGACACAGAGCGGAATGAAACATCACTGTTTCGATACAATTAGTCCGTTCCAAGCACAGGTGGACTGAAACAGCCTTATTTTGAAACAACGATACAGTGTCTGTGTCTGGCTCGAGATCGAATCTGGTCCGGTTATCTGAGACGGGGGCGGAATGAAACACCACTGTTTCGAAACAGTGAACCACAGCCGTTCCGAAACACTGAAACAGTTCCACGTATCGATACACTGTATCGAAACATAGAAACAGTGGCCAAGTCTACAGGTCAGTCTCCGATAGTGGAAGAGTGGTGTCGGTCGAGAGCTCGGAGACAGAAGACGTGTCACTCTGGCCTCACGTAGGTGATGGCAGATCTTCCCACACTCGAGGTCTGGCTGCTACATCTACGAGATTACTCTGCGATTCACAATTAAGTGCTTGGCAGAGGGTTCAATGAACCACCTTCAATGAACCAGCGGTCTCTCTACCGTTCCACTCTCGAACGGCGAACGGGAAAAACGAGCACTCAAATTTTTCTGTGCGAGCCCTGATTGCTCTATGTAGCTGGATGTCAACAGAATGTTTTTGCGATCGGAGGAGAAAACTGGTGATTGAAATTTCATGACAAGGTCACGTCGCAACGAAAAACGCCTTCGTTTTAATGATTTCCACTCCAATTCACGTACCGTGTCTGTGGCACTATCTCGCCTATTTAGCGATAATTCAAAACGAGGTGCCCTTCTTTCTACTTTTCCGATGTCATCCGTCAGTCCCACCTGATGCGGATCCCATACCGCACAGAAATACTCCACAACGGGGCGGACAAGCGGAGAAGTCTCTTTAGTAGACCTGTTGCACCTTCCAAGTGTTCTGCCAATGAATCGCAGTCTTTGGTTTGCTCTACCCACAAATTTATCTGTGTCATTGTCCCAATTTAAGTTATTTGTAATTGAAATCCCTGAGTACTTAGCTGAATTTACAGCTTTCAGATTTGTGTGATTTATCGCGTAATCGAAATTTAGCGGATTTCTTTTAGTACTCATGTGAATAACTTCACACTTTTCTTTATTCATGGTCAATTGCTACTTTTCGCGCCATACAGATATCTTATCTCAATCATTTTGTAATTCGTTTTGCTCGTCTGATGACTTTACAAGACGGTAAAGGACAGCATCATGTGCAAAAAATGTAAGACGGTTACTCAGATCGTTTCCTATGTCGTTAATATAGACCAGAAACAATAAAGAGCTTTCAGTCTATTACTACGAACTGTGACCTTTCTGACAGGATATCACGAATCCAGTCCCACAACTGAGGTGATATTCCATAGGCACGCACTTTAGTTAGAAGACGCTTGTGAGGAACGGTGTCGAAAACCTTTTGGAAATCTGAAAATATGGAATCAATTTGACATCCCCTGTCGATAGTACTCATTACTTCATGTGTATAAAGATACAGTCGTGTTTCACATGAACGATATCTTCTGAATCCGTGCTGACTGTGTCAATAAAACGTTTTCTTCGAGGTAGTTCATAATGCTCGAATAAGTAAATGTTCCAAAACCCTACTGCAAATCGACTTTAGTGATATGGGGCTGTAATTCAGCGAATTATTCCTGCTTACTTTTTGGGTATTGGTGTGACTTGCGTAATTATCCATTCTTTAGGCACGGATCTTTCTGTGAGCCAGCGGTTATTTATACAGCGAGGAGAGATTCAGATGGCTTTAACATGCTTGAAGATGGAATTCAAGGAAAAATTCGCAAGCACAGCGCGAAAGCAATTGCAGTGTTAGGTTCGTGATTGTTAGTCGGAGTTTGCAATAATCGCATCTTTTGGTTCTCAGTGAAAGAAGCCTCCTTATCCTCCAAATAATAATAATTATTTTCCACATCTAAATATTATGCTGTGGTTACTAAATGTTAATGTAACTTTGAAATTGAAATAATTTGTTAATCTGCCGTTACTGACACATGTCATTCCACTATGTCACTATTAATACTTGTTCATGACGATTCTGAAGTTTTAATTGATGAAAGCCCTTCTCAAAAAATATTCAGTAGTTAACAGGACCGAAGGAAACTCTTATATTAAATTCACTTAGAATAACAGTAAGCTGTAGCAGTTGCTGCTGCGAATTGCTGTAAAACACTTGGAAAAAGGCAGTCATCTAAAGAGGTGAGTGCAAAACTTCGTGCCAAAACAGAAGACTCTGACACACCACAACTTGTTGTGTACTCTAAATTCCGTTGCGCAAGTCAGATTCTGTTTCACTTGTAAATTCTTGTTCAAGTACCCAGTCAGACAAGTCATCCAAATGTTAGTTTTAGGTTTTTCGTGTAGCCATCTGTCGACTGCTTAAATGGCAGTGAAAGTGGCACTCATACAACACGCAGACAGTGTTATGTGGGTTAGATTCCGTTTGCTGATAGCTCAGGTTGCTTATTGAGTCCAGTTTCACAGACAAACATAAGCAATATTCGCTGTAGCTACGTTACATATTTGTTGCGTATACCGGGTGATCAAAAAGTCAATATAAATTTGAAAACTGAATAAATCACGGAATAATGTAGATAGACAGGTACAAATTGACGCACATGCTTGGAATGACATGGGGTTTTATTAGAACCAAAAAAATACAAAACTTCAAAAAATGTCCGACAGATGGAGCTTCATCTGATCAGATTAGCAATAATTAGCATAACAAAGTAAGACAAAGCAAAGATGATGTTCTTTACAAGAAATGCTCAATATGTGCACCATCATTCCTGAACAATAGCTGTAGTCGAGGAATAATGTTGTGAACAGCACTGTAAAGAATGTTCTTAGTTTCAAAAGATGGCGGAAGATGACGATTGGTTGAGTAACATGTTGTGGACTGACGAAGTTCTTTTCACGCTCCGAGGGTCTGTCAACGCCCACAACTGCAGAATTTGGGCTACCGAAAATCCTAGAACATTGCACGACGAGAAAGTCACGGTATGGGTTGGATTTACCACATCTACCGTTATCGGGCCTTTTTTCTTCGAAGAAATGCGTGATTTTGGTTTTGTAACTGCTACTGTGACGGGTGAGAGGTACGCCGATATGTTACAGAATCGCATCATCCCCAACCTGGCTGATAAACACCTGCTGGAACGTACGATGTTTATGCAGGACGGCGCTCCACCCCATGTTGCTAGACGCGTGAAAGATCTCTTGCGCGCGTCGTTTGTTGATGATCGTGTGCTCAGCCGCCACTTTCGTCATGCTTGGCCTCCCAGGTCCCCAGACCTCAGTCCGTGCGATTATTGGCTTTGGGGTTACCTGGAGTAGCAAGTGTATCGTGATCGGCCGACATCTCTAGGGATGCTGAAAGACAACATCCGACGCCAGTGCCTCACCATAACTCCGGACATGCTTTACAGTGCTGTTCACAACATTATTCCTCGACTACAGCTATTGTTGAGGAATGATAGTGGACACATTGAGCATTTCCTGTAAAGAACATCATCTTTGCTTTGTCTTACTTTGTTATGCTAATTATTGCTCTTCTGATCAGATGAAGTGCCATCTGTCGGACATTTTTTGAAGTTTTGTATTTTTTTTTGTTCTAATAAAACCCCATGTCATTCTAAGCATGTGTGTGAATTTGTACCTGTCTACCTACATTATTCCGTGATTTATTCAGTTCTCAAATTTATACTGACTTCTTGATCACCCAGTATGTAGATGTAGATTGTTGACTACTTGTTTGCACAGATTTTTTTAAATGTTTTGGTCACGCGGTGGGCATTATTCCTAATGTTCAGCAGAATCAATGGTGCCCGCAGGGAAATTTAAACTTTTTTTTTTAGAAGCACGTGAAATAACGCAGAGTTAGTGATGGAAGGTCGTCCGAGAAACTGAAGCCTGCCAAGTGCTGGCAGATAACAGTTAGGTATCCGCTGTTTGCCGGTGACGTTAGTTTTCGTCAGCATCGGTTCGGTGCGGTTAAGTAATTCTTGGCGCAGCTGCGAGGCGGGCCATTCGTCGTCCAAGAAAAGCCGGCCGCTCTTGGCAGGACTCCGTGTTGCCGAGACGTCAATGCCAGAGCCCGCGCCGCAGACAATCACTTTGCATTCTGAGCTCGCCTGTCAAACCCGTTGCTGCGGTACTGATTGTCCTGAATGCTTTCAGTTGACGACACCGCTGGCTCGCTGGCGTCTCGTGAACCAGACAGTGATTGGTTGCAAGGCTTGTCAGGAATGGAATGGTTACAGCAGACTGTCTTTACGTAGCAGATGACGTGGCGTCTTAGCACGACACGCCGTGGATTTGTATTAAACGTGCTTAGTGATTCTTGCGGCTTAAGCCGAAACAAGGCCCCGGGAGTAGACAACATTCCATTAGAACAACTGACGGCGTTGGGAGAGCCAGTCCTGACAAAACTCTACCATCTGCTGAGCAAGATGTATGAGACAGGCGAAATACCCTCAGACTTCAAGAAGGATATAATAATTCCAATCCCAAAGAAAGCAGGCGTTGACAGATGTGAAAATTACCGAACTATCAGTTTAATAAGTCACGGCTGCAAAATACTAAAGCGAATTCCTTACAGACGAATGGAAAAACTGGTAGGAGCCGACCTCGGGGAAGACCAGTTTGGATTCCGTAGAAATATGGGAACACGTGAGGCAATACTGACCCTACGACTTATGTTAGAAGCTAGACTAAGAAAAGGCAAACCTACGTTTCTAGCATTAGTAGACTTGGAGAAAGCTTTTGACAATGTTAACTGGAATACTCTCTTTCAAATTCTGAAGGTGGCAGGGGTAAAATACAGGGAGCGAAAGGCTATTTACAATTTGTACAGAAACCACATGGCAGTTATAAGAATCGAGGGACATGAAAGGGAAGCAGTGGTTGGGAAGGGAGTGAGACAGGGTTGTAGCCTCTCCCCGATGTTATTCAATCTGTATATTGAGCAAGCAGTAAAGGAAACAAAAGAAAAATTCGGAGTGGGTATTAAAGGCCATGGAGAAGAAATAAAACCTTTAAGGTTCGCCGATGACATTGTAATTCTGTCAGAGACAGCAAAGGACTTGGAAGAGCAGTTGAGCGGAATGGATGGTGTCTTGAAGGGAGGATATAAGATGAACATCAACAAAAGCAAAACGAGGATAATGGAATGTAGTCGAATTAAGTCGGGTGATGCTGAGGGAATTAGATTAGGAAATGAGACACTTAAATTAGTAAAGGAGTTTTGCTATTTGGGGAACAAAATAACTGATAATAGATGGTCGAAGTAGAGAGGATATGAAATGTTGACTGGCAATGGCAAGGAAAGCGTTTCTGAAGAAGAGAAATTTGCTAACATCGAGTAAAGATTTAAGTGTCAGGAAGTCGTTTGTGAAAGTATTTGTATGGACTGTAGCCATGTATGGAAGTGAGACATGGACGATAAATAGTTTGGACAAGAAGATAATACAAGATTCCGAAATGTGGTGTTTCAGAAGAATGCTGAAGATTAGATGGGTTGATCACTAACTAATGAGGAGGTATTGAATAGGATTGGGGAGAAGAGGAGTTTGTGGCACAACTTGATTAGAAGAAGGGATCGGTTCGTAGGACACGTTCTGAGGCATCAAGGGATCACCAATTTAGTATTGGAGGGCAGCGTGGAGGGTAAAAATCGTAGAGGGAGACCAAGAGATGAATATACTAAGCAGATTCAAAAGGATGTAGGCTGCAGTAGGTACTGGGAGATGAAGAAGCTTTCACAGGATAGAGTAGCATGGACAGCTGCATCAAACCAGTCTCAGGACTGAAGATCACAACAACAACAATGTACAACTGCTAAACATGAACAATACGGGGAGACAGAAATGAAATGATTGTAAGCGCTGAAATATCACAGGAGGCTGTCGAATATCAGATGCGTTGGTAGGGTCAGTAATGAAGATGTCCTGCATCAAATGATAGAGAAATGAATACTTATATAGATCGTCGTAAGTGAAGAGAGACGCTGGTTACATCGTTATTGCTTTTTTTACCCTGGAAATATTAGCTATATGAGGACACTTCTTACATCTAGCCAGGCATTCGGCGTACAATGGTATACAAAACTTTTCGACGAAAGTAACTTTAACTTGATATGTCTGTGCCAGCATAGCTGTGCTGAAGTCAAGTACTGAGGGTAACTGATAGAAATACGCAGCGTTGCCGACAGAAGTAACACTTTTTTAAAAGATGATAATAATAATAATAATTATTAATTATTAGAGAGAAGTCACTGTGATTTACGGTCGTTCCTCTAATATTACAAAAACCGAGACACGTTTCTTAATTGGATGTTGGGTCAGAATGGACGACAGTGCGTATTCCGCAACTTTCTGCCATTTTCACCACCAGGTTGCAAACGAGTTTTTTGGTAGGCGTTTCATTCCTACGCCAGTGCGGTTGACGACTGCTGTCACGTCTGGTATGTAGCAATTGTATAACGATTGGAATTCACAATATCCAGTGACTTATGGCGGTACGCGACAAGTTCGTTTATTTGGATAGTAGAGTATTGGTCCTACATCTACATCTACGTGGATACTCTGCAAATCACATTTAAGTGCATGGCGCCGACCGTGGTGGCCGAGCGGTTCTAGGCGCTTCAATCTGGGACCGCGCGACCGCTACGGTCGCAGGTTCGAATCCTGCCTCGGGCATGGTTGTGTGTGATGTCCTATCGTTAGTTAGGTTTAAGTAGTTCTATGTTATAGGGGACTGATGATCTCAGATGTTAAGTCCCATAGTGCTCAGAGCCATTTGATTTAAGTGCCTGTCAGAGGGTTCATCGAACCACCTTCGCAATTCTCTATTATTCCAATCTCGTATAGCGCGCGGAAAGGAGGAACACCTACATCTTTTCGTACGAGCCTGAAGATTATTAATTGCGGAAACTGGTTTCTTTCAGAACAAAATAAAATATGTTAATGTATATGGCTGTTGGTGAATTCTGTTGACATTGAAAATTACTTTCCATCTGATGTCAGATGGCCATGATGGACAAACAGAGATACTGTGGATGATGGTTGGTGGATGTGGACGTCATCCCACAAGTTCTCTAAAGGGTGCGTCGGGGGACCAGGCAGGCCAGTCCAGTCGCCGAATATCCTCTGATTCCAAGAACTCCTCCAACCTGCAGTTGGACGCAGTCGCGAATTCCCATCCATACAACTGGACTCAGGGCAGAATGCACCCTGAAAAGGCGCACATTCGTAAGGGGTAAATTGACACAGTAACACTGACGGTTAGTGTACCGTGTTCAACGACTTGGGGGTCAGAACACACACTACTGGCCAATAAAATTCCTTTACCAAGAAGAAATGCAGATGATAAAAGGGTATTCACTGAACAAATATACTACAACTGACATTTGATTACATTTTCACATAGATCCTGAGAAATCAGTACCCAGAACAACCACCTCTGGCCGTAATAGCGGCCTACATACGTCTGGGCATTGAGTCAAACAGAGCTTGGATTGCGTGTACAGGTACAGCTGCCCATGCAGCTTCAACACGATACCACAGTTCATCAAGAGTAGTGACTGGCATATTGTCACGAGCCAGTGGCTCGGCCACCATTGACCAGACGTTTTCAGTTGGTGAGAGATCTGGAGAGTGTGCTGGCCAGGGCAGCAGTCGAACATTTTATGTATCCAGAAAGGCCCGTACAGGACCTGCAACATGCGGTCGTGCATTATCCTGCAGAAATGTAGGGTTTCGCAGGGATCGAATGAAGGGTAGACCCACGGGTAGTAACACATCTGAAATGTAACGTCCGCTGTTCAAAGTGCCGTCAATGCGAACAAGAGGTGACCCCGAGACGTGTAACCAATGGTACCCCATACCGTCACGCCGGGTGATACGCCAGTAAGGCGATGACGAATACACGCTTCCAATGTGCGTCCACCACGATGTCACCAAACACCATCTTGATGCTGTAAACAGAACCAGGAGTCATCCGAAAAAATGACGTTTTGACATTCGTGCCCCCAGGTTCGTCGTTGAGTACACCATCGCAGGCGCTCCTGTCTGTGATGCAGCGTCAAGGGTAACCGCAGCGATGGTCTCCGACCTGATTGTCCATGCTGCTACAAACGTCGTCGGACTGTTAGTGCAGATGGTTGTTGTCTTGCAATCGTCCCCATCTGTTGACTCAGAGATCGAGACTTGGCTGCCCGATCCGTTACAGTCATGTGGATAAGATGCCTGTCATCTCGACCGATAGTGATACCAGGCCCTTGGGATCCAGCACGGCGTTCCTCCTGAACACAGCGATTCCATATTCTGCTAAGTATCATTGGATCTCGACCAACGCGAGCAGCAATGTCGCGATACGATAAAGCGCCATCGCAATAGGCTACAGTCCGACCTTTATCAAAGTCGGAAACGTGATGGTACGCATTTCTCCTCCTTACACGAGGCATCACAACAACGTTTCACCAGGCAAAGCCGGTCAACTGTTATTTGTGTGTGAGAAATCGGTTGGAAACTTTCCTCATGTCAGCACGTTGTAGATGTCGCCACCGGTGCCAGTCTTGTGTGAAAGCTCTGAAAAGCTAATCATTTGCATATCACAGCATCTTCTTCCTGTCGGTTAAATGTAGCACGTCAACTTCGTGGTGTAGCAATTTTAATGGCCAGTAGTGTGTATGCAGTATTGTCCCACAACATGGGGACCACCAAAACCATCAGGTTCGACATTGTTCCTGGTTGGATTACGTGTTCCCACATCTCGTCATATGATGGTACGTGCAGCATTGCCGAAAATGAGAGTTTTGTGGTCCAGGTGTTGTGATGTGGGAAGGTAAAAGTTACTTGGACGTACTGACGTCCATTCTTTGCACACGGTATGCTCACTAGTCAATGTTATCGTGAGATTGTACTGCTTCCCAAACTGCGTCTTTTCAGGAGAGCCTTCCGCCCTAGCTTCATTTTAATGAGTGGCAAAGCGCGACCGCCTCCAACAGCGCAGGTGGAGGAGGTCTTGGAACGAGGGAATATACGGCGAATGGCCTGGTCTTCCCGATCCCAACGAGCACCTGTGGGATGCGTTGGGAAGACGTATTGAAACACGTCCACATCCACCAACGTCAACCCGACAGTTGGGAACCACGCTGGTGGTGGAATGGACCGCCTACAACAAGAACTTGTGGTGTTTCTGCTGGAGCCCCATATACAAGGAAAGGAGGAAGGAACAATGCGTTCAACGTCCCGTCGACATCGAGGCCATTGGAGACGGAACACAGGTTCGGATTGGGTTACGGTTGAAATGGCTCTGAGCACTATGGGACTTAACATCACACACATCTATGCCCGAGGCAGGATTCGAACCTGCGACTCTAGCGGTCGCGCGATTCCAGACTGAAGCGCCAAGAACCGCTCGGCCACAGCGGCCGGGGGAATCATCCCAGCATTTGCCTGGCTCGTTTTAGGGAAATCACGGAAAACCTAAATCTGGGTGCCCGGACGCGGGTTTGAACCGTCGTCCTCCCAAATGCGAGTCCACTGCGCCACCTTGCTTGGTGGTTCCGTATAGACAGTCGAGAACCATATGCTGGACGTGGCGCGAAGCAGTACAGTGTTGTTAGTCAATATTTATTATTTGAATACTACTATGCTCCTCGAGCCTCCAGCCAACATCAGTTGCACTCATGAAGGGTTAATAATACTTTAACAAAATTATTAACCAAAGTAAAAACGCAAAGGAGAAGAACATTTTAACTTAGTCGTTATTGGTGGAAGACAGTGGACGCATCAGAAACAGGTACTTAATAAGCAGGCGTCAACTGTTACTAACCGGCCGTTGTGACCGAGCGGTTCTAGGCGCTTCAGTCTGGAACCGCACGACCGCTACGGTCGCAGGTTGGAATCCTGCCTCGGGTATGGATGTGTGTGATGTCCTTAGGTTACTAAGGTTTAAGTAGTTCTAAGTCTGGGAGACTGATGACCTCAGGTGTTAAGTCCCATAGTGCTTAGAGTCATTTGAACCGTTTGAATCAACTGTTACTGCAACTCACTACGAGTCTTCTACCCGGTATGACCGAGGCAACACGTGCCGGTGAGGTCAGGTGGACTATGGTACCGAGAATTATTTGTCGCAATTAACACTTCCTTGGAAACCTTTTGTGTGTAACAACTCATTAGAGGTATTACATCAGTTGTGAACAAATGCAACACCTGCTTTGGGCTTTTTACTGCGACGAGTTACCGAAGATCATTTGCTGTTTCGGGGTGTATACGCGGACAAGAAAAAAAATTTCCGGATTTCCCGGTTAAAATTACACTTCCTCCCGGGTGATAATACACTTTTTCCCTGTCAAGTGACAGTATACTTTTCCTCGGAACTATGAAAGTTATCAATCCTTTGAATGGTTATAGTAAAAAACACGTTTTGGAAAGATCTTTGATGTGCAGCAATATGTACGTTGCATATTTTCGTATGTATTACATAGTGCAAAATTAAATTCCACCAAACGCCGCATGTTACTCTCCAAAGCACTGAAATGAAGATTGCAATGCGCTTTTGTAGCCAGTCATAGCTCATCACGTGATCTCGCCAGCCGATGACAGCGGATCTTCTAGCGTAGGATACGTGATGTAGTCAGCCAATAGCAATATCAGTGTGAAGTAGCGTGTACACACAAACAGCAAAAGTTAATGGTTTAAATTAACATACACAGCGTTACTACAAGAAAAGCAAAGCTTTCACATACAATATTGGTCTCGGAGATTTTTTTTGTGCGTGTTACACTTTGAGGTAAAATTTGTAATAAAGACATTAATGTCTGATCTACTGAGCTCGAAATTTTTCTAAATGTACATCCTCCAAGACTTTATTTTTACATGAGAGTCAAACGCTTTGTGATTTAAGAAATTCATCGTTCATCCTCGGACATAATTCATCTCGCATAAAAGGAAATTTACTTTGAAAGTAACGCTTTTGAAACAACCATTCGAAATATTTTTCCGTGACCTGTTAGAAATAGGTTCGTTTCAGCAGTTGCCAGAGAGCGCCAGATAACAGGCGTCACCGCGCTTGCGCAGCTACGATGATTCAAGAAGCCCGTATGTTCGTAGGTGCAAAACATTGAAAGGTCTTACACTACGTCATAAAAGAAACAAGACATTAGAGGATACTCCAAGAACATCGGAATTTCGTGAACCATTCTACAATGCGTAATTCGGCTTAAAGTGCACATTCGTATGTCCAGATTCGGACGTAAATTTTCTTGAGTACCGACACTGTATTATCTCATGTTTGGTTCTTTATTATGGTATAATGCCATACGTGCTAGAAGATGAAAACATGCACTTTTGACATGCAGCGAACAGTTGAAACTAGCCCATAGAATGGAATTAAACACTACGTTTCAAATAAATTGACTGCCCCAGCGAAAAAGATTAATAAAAGCTAAATTTCTGTAGCAAACCGACAAAAATAACTTCATTGTTCTGCAAGGCGATTAATGCCTGACTGTCAGAAAGGTGGAGATAAAACCTTAAACTAATTAGCCTTCCATAATTATGCGAACGTATTTTAATTCATTTGATAGCTCACGGGCATAGATACCCGTTTTGTTTTCGTGAGAGCAATAAATGAAGAGGAAACAGCAAAATCACTAAACGTAAACACAGGTCACGTGGAGACTCCCCACTAGAACTCAAGACTGCTCTATGAATCAGTCCCGGATCTCCGATATTTCCGAACCGGGGCAATATTAGGTAGTGGTGCCCAGCCACACGTCTAGCGAGAAGCCGGAAAAGGTGCTTCTCATACGTGACTCAACTGCATACGCACAAGGGCAGCTAAACAATAATGAATAAAAATCAACTGCCGAAACGAATCTAAAGTAAACAGTTGTGACGTCACGCTCATCGGAGACAATTTGTTGTTAGGAACCATTGCGTAGTCTTCCCAAAGCCTTTGACATACTTTGCAGTTGGCAAACGCTTGTATGAGCACTGTGTTTTATTGTTGCATATGGCGTATTTCTTTTGCGACTTGAGTTTGTTTTTCTCCCGTTCATGTTTTGTTGCTGCAGTATTATACTGCAGAAGCGGGATACAGTAATATCCTTTGTTAGGGTATTGGTTCTTACCCGACAAAATAACAAAAATTTAACTGAAAACTAAAACAATAAAAAATTCCCGGAATTCCGAAAAATTCCCGGGTTTATCCCGATTTTCTCCCAGATGAAAAAGTTCGCGGCTTTTTCTCGGATCTTCCGACTGTCCCGGGTCGTATACACCATGTGTTTTGAACAGATCCTTGGTGAATGGTCATGTGAAGTTTTCAATATCTTGTAATGTACTGTGACTCATTAGATTGTGTGCTGTTGATGCGGTCTGTAGATAGCTTCTGCGGAATTTTATTTAATGACCGACACAATCAGTCTCTTACTTGCGTTTCTTGATTGTGGTGCAGCTAAACAATAATGAATAAAAATCAAGTCACCTCCTATAGAGATAACAAGGAGGTAGGGGCGTAGGGAGACTACAATTCATATCATGTATTACATACAATACACAAATTTCAACTATCTTATCGAACTTGTTATCAAAACGGCCGTATTACGAGGGTTATTCGAAAAGCAATCAACGATCGGTTCGCGAAATGGCAACCACAGTGAAAATACGATGAAGTTTTGCACAGGTGTGTTGGGCAGTGTCTCTAGTATGTCCGTCAATCGCGTTACGTAGTTCATTTTAGTTTTGAGCACTTAGGGAGCACATAAAGATACCTAGAACAACAGTGTCTCCCACCAAATACGAGGGTCTGGTGAGAAATTTCGCCTGAAGCTATGCAGCCAACATTACATAACTGTCGTGCATTTTCTTCTTCAAGACAATTCTGAGCCGCATTCTGCAGGGGCAATGAATATGTTCCTGCATCGTTTTCAACTGGAAATGTTTGATTACCCACAATACAGCCCGTAATTGTCTCCCTCTGAGTTTCATCTCTGTTCACATGAACCGCTAGCTATGAAGACAACATTTTGGTACAGACAACGAGCTGTAGGCCAGCGTAGAGAATTGGCGAAAATCACTGGCGGCTGCTTTCTATAACGAGGGTATTGGAAAGTTGGTACAACACTACGACAAACGTCGGGTTGGCGACTATGGAGATAAGTAGCAGGAAGCTGTACCTAACTGTTGAAAATAAAACAGTTTTGATTTTCACTGTGGCTTCCATTTCGCGACCTATCGTTCCTTACTTTCCGAATAGCTCTTGTACATTACATAAAGTCGAAACATAAAAGGCACTCCGTACGTATTCATATCCTGATAAAAGTCTACTTGATAAAATTCACACAGCTGATAAAGTTCTACTACCATTGTATGACGTCGTGGTCTCCTGACCTTCACTGCTTACATATTCCGCCCTCACAATCATATTCCGCACATCAAGACGCTTCATTCGAACCCAAACTCTATAAGATAAAGTCAGTGTTGTATGAATTTATGTAAATGATATGCAATTAACAGGTAAGCGTACCGTGGTTGAAATACTCGAGGCTGGCGTACACACATACGTTCCAGACAACAGTCACAGAAGCTTTTAGTTTGGGAGAGAAACCGCACAATTGGACGCCGGTCCCTTCAGAGGACGACTCAGCCTATGTCGGCTGGTGACCACACATGTAGCGGACAACGTGGGCCCGAGTGAAAGGGGGGAACAACCCTGTGTTCGCATTAAAAGCAAATTCCGCTACATTGTGTGGGAGTGGCCAGCCTACGCATTCTTTACACATAGCACGCAGTTTCAGAGATTTTCACAGGGAGACAGCAAACGCCAAACGCCAGTGCTACAGGTTCCCGGATTGGTCGCCTTAAACGAAACGTCATTCTCCCGTTTTAGAAGAGCAGTGCTGATTGGCAGACGATATTTCTGACGCCTTGAGCAGAAGGAATAATGGAAGAGACCGAAAGATATACCCCTTCACGTCTGGCATGGAGAGGCGCCATTTCGTTGTCGCTCTTGGAGCGAGGAACAAGTCTCTCCTCAGTACTTCACTGGGAGAGCACCTCTGTCGAGAGCAAATCGAAGTGCTACTCTATATTGAGTCCTTGCGATTAAGCATTGTTCACTGTGTTGGCCAACACACTTATTGTGCGGTGTGAATGGACAGAGTTATAGCTAAACGCCTGTGAGCGAATTTTGAGTGGCATCACGGTGGACTGGTTCTCTGACCGGTGTACCACGCCAATAGTTAGACTAGGGGCGAATAGGAATCCTTGACTTCCTCAAGGCATAGGAAGAGTTTGATTGGCGAAGGTCAATCCAGATAGAACGAGAGTTATCTTAATTGGCAGCATCGAGCGGAGCAGACAGCAGTCATCGCAGCTTACGGTATTGTGCGCTACAGCTATTGCGAGCTCCATATTTCCTCCACAACAGTACACTTCACTGCATTTCACACACTAATGCCTCGGCCGTACCTAGCAACAGTCTAAAGGATAATTATTCAGGTTGAGTAGGCGCGCCTCCCATCCATTCTGCCAAGTTAACTACCATCTTAAACTTTGTATAGAAATTTCATTAGCGAATCCTATCCTTGAGAGGTAACTTCACATTCCGAAAAGAAGCAGGACATATACTTGTTCAATTTATAACTAAAAGTGCCATTGTTATTTCTCAGAATTTTTGCAAAATAAATAATAACTTTCGTTAGGTTCGTGTTTTTCTTACACTAACTAGCACTACCGCAGTACCCAAGTATCCCACTAATTACGTAAGAAATTTTGTGAATTTTTGTGTAATTACCTTACAGCAGACGACTCCAGAAGAGATTTATTGCTGAAAGTTTTTCAGGCATTTCTCTTTAGAAAGTTAGGAGCGTCTGTCTGACTTCTGTAGTAGTGTGGGGGTGGAAATTGCATCTTGCAGGAGCCACAGGGTAAAGGGTACATCTCAGATTAATCCGTTGCGCAGAATAACAGAATAACAGATCAGCCCCACACCTCAGACCATCTATGCTTCTTTGCGGCGGACGTCACTTACATCTACGTAGATACTCCACAAACCACCATACTGTATGTGGCGCAGGGTAACCTGTACCGCTCTTAGTCATTTCCTTTCCTGTTCCACTCGCAAATAGAGCGACTGTCTACATGAATCCATATGAGTTCTAATTTCATATGTCATCCTGGTCCTCACGTGCAATGTGTATTGGTGGCAGTAGAATCGTTCGGCAGCCAGCTTAAAATGCCAGTTTTCTAAATTTTCTCAATGCTGTTTCTCGAAAAGAACGTCGCCTTCCCCTCCAAGGACTCCCATTTGAGTGCTGTTCGAAATCGCCGGTAACAAATCTAGCAGCCCGCCTCTGAATTGCTTCGATGTCTTCCTTTAATCTGACGTGGTGCAGATCCCAAACACATGAGCAGTACTCAACAGTAGGTCGCACCAGCGCCACTACGTGGGGTCTCCTTTACAGGTGAACCACCCTTCCCTGAAATTCTCCCAATAAACCGACCATTCGCCTTCCCTGCCACAGTTCTGCCAGGCTTGTTCCACCTCATATCGCTTTGCAGCGTTGCGCCCAGATATCTAAATGACTCGGACTCGACTGTGTCAACCACGGCACTAGTAATATTGTATCCGATCAGTACAGGTTTGATCTTCCTACTCATTTGCATTAACTTACATTATTCCACACTTATAGCTAGCTGCCATTCGTCATACGAATTGGAAATTTTGTCTAAGTCGTTTCGTACACTCCTGGAAATGGAAAAAAGAACACATTGACACCGGTGTGTCAGACCCACCATACTTGCTCCGGACACTGCGAGAGGGCTGTACAAGCAATGATCACACGCACGGCACAGCGGACACACCAGGAACCGCGGTGTTGGCCGTCGAATGGCGCTAGCTGCGCAGCATTTGTGCACCGCCGCCGTCAGTGTCAGCCAGTTTGCCGTGGCATACGGAGCTCCATCGCAGTCTTTAACACTGGTAGCATGCCGCGACAGCGTGGACGTGAACCGTATGTGCAGTTGACGGACTTTGAGCGAGGGCGTATAGTGGGCATGCGGGAGGCCGGGTGGACGTACCGCCGAATTGCTCAACACGTGGGGCGTGAGGTCTCCACAGTACATCGATGTTGTCGCCAGTGGTCGGCGGAAGGTGCACGTGCCCGTCGACCTGGGACCGGACCGCAGCGACGCACGGATGCACGCCAAGACCGTAGGATCCTACGCAGTGCCGTAGGGGACCGCACCGCCACTTCCCAGCAAATTAGGGACACTGTTGCTCCTGGGGTATCGGCGAGGACCATTCGCAACCGTCTCCATGAAGCTGGGCTACGGTCCCGCACACCGTTAGGCCGTCTTCCGCTCACGCCCCAACATCGTGCAGCCCGCCTCCAGTGGTGTCGCGACAGGCGTGAATGGAGGGACGAATGGAGACGTGTCGTCTTCAGCGATGAGAGTCGCTTCTGCCTTGGTGCCAATGATGGTCGTATGCGTGTTTGGCGCCGTGCAGGTGAGCGCCACAATCAGGACTGCATACGACCGAGGCACACAGGGCCAACACCCGGCATCATGGTGTGGGGAGCGATCTCCTACACTGGCCGTACACCACTGGTGATCGTCGAGGGGACACTGAATAGTGCACGGTACATCCAAACCGTCATCGAACCCATCGTTATACCATTCCTAGACCGGCAAGGGAACTTGCTGTTCCAACAGGACAATGCACGTCCGCATGTATCCCGTGCCACCCAACGTGCTCTAGAAGGTGTAAGTCAACTACCCTGGCCAGCAAGATCTCCGGATCTGTCCCCCATTGAGCATGTTTGGGACTGGATGAAGCGTCGTCTCACGCGGTCTGCACGTCCAGCACGAACGCTGGTCCAACTGAGGCGCCAGGTGGAAATGGCATGGCAAGCCGTTCCACAGGACTACATCCAGCATCTCTACGATCGTCTCCATGGGAGAATAGCAGCCTGCATTGCTGCGAAAGGTGGATATACACTGTACTAGTGCCGACATTGTGCATGCTCTGTTGCCTGTGTCTATGTGCCTGTGGTTCTGTCAGTGTGATCATGTGATGTATCTGACCCCAGGAATGTGCCAATAAAGTTTCCCCTTCCTGGGACAATGAATTCACGGTGTTCTTATTTCAATTTCCAGGAGTGTATCTTCCTTCAGACACTCAACTCACAGCATCATCAGTAAACAAATGCAGATTGCTGACCACCCAATCTGCCAAATCATTTATGTACCTAGAGGAGAACAGCGGTCCTGTCACACTTCGCCGGTTTTTTTTTTCTTCAGTGTCATTTTGAAACCTTAGACAAGGTAGGCCAGCAGCGGCAAACAGTCCATTTTCCATTAAATACCAGTGCAGTACTGTGTATGTTTTTTTTGTGCTGAGTAGACGTTACTTTTTCAGTGCGTCTACTTTTCTCGATCCAGGCAGCCAAAGGGCAAGGAGAGTTCACATTCTGCCTGACAGTTGGGAGCAGGGATGGGTAATTTCCAACCTCCTCATACAATGCTGTCACCAAACGTATACCTGTCATTTGGAATGGTAGAAATAACACACGGAAGTAACAAGCTTTCGTGAATAAGCGCCATAGATATATTCATGTTCAAACCTCATGCTCATTTATTACTGAATATATAATTAAATTCACCCCATTGTAATATATTTGGGCAACGGCCTTGCCGCAGTGGATACACTGGTTCCCGTGAGATCACCGAAGTTAAGCGCTGTCGGCCGTAGTCGGCACTTGGGTGGGTGACCATCCAGGCCGCCATGCGCTGTTGCCATTTTTCGGGGTGCACACAGCCTTGTGATGCCAATTGAGGAGCTACTCGAATAGTAGCGGCTTAGGTCAAGAATTCCATCATGACGACCGGGAGAGCGGTGTGCTGACCCTACGCCCCTCCTAACCGCATCTTCCAATGAGGATGACACGGCGGTCGGATGGTCCCGGTAGGCCACTCGTGGCCTGAAGACGAAGTGCATTGTAATACACTTACTGTGGGATTGCAAAGATTAGTAATAGTTGGAATGGGCAAGAAATCTGCTGATGAGAACATACAGGTAATAAAAACATCGGTTTCGATAATAAACACTAATGCGTACTAATCAATATATTGGTAACAGAAATATCGACGATAAATACCGATATTAGTTTTTAAATCGTAAACACGGAAGAACGAAAAGAGGAGCTTGAATCCTTAGTAAAATGAGAAAAAATATCATTATTTTGACGTATCGGTACTTTTTGCCCATCCCTGGCTGAGCTGACATTGAGGGCCAAGGTCAAGACCGCAGTGCGCCGCTGGTGCGACGGAAACGTGGCTCCACAATTAAACTATTTTCGTGCCAGGCGCACATCCTGTCAGCTCCACACGCGCCTACGCCCACGCAAACTGCGCACACCCGGCGCCCGGCAGGTAAACACCGGCCACACTCGTTTACTACGACGCGACCCGGTCGCTCAGTCCTACCATCTACACCTACACCGTTGTGCAAAACCTCTAAGCTAACTTTGGCATGACGTGTCACTGACAAGTGGCGTAGCTAGATGAAACGAGGACTGTACATACAAAAAAACTGTTTCACTAAATTAGCCTTCAAAGCTCTATACACTACTGGCCATTAAAATTGCTACACCACGAAGATGACGTGCTACAGACGCGAAACTTAACCGACAGGAAGAAGATGCTCTCATATGCAAATGATTACCTTTTCAGAGCATTCACGCAAGGTTGGCGCCGGTGGCGACACCTACAACGTGCTGGCATGAGGAAAGTTTGCAACCGATTTCTCATACACAAACAGCAGTTGACCGGCTTTGCCTGGTGAAACGTTGTTGTGATGCCTCGTGTAAGGAGGAGAAATGCGTACCATCACGTTTCCGACTTTGATAAAGGTCGGATTGTAGCCTATCGCGATTGCGGTTTATCGTATCGCGACATTGCTGCTCGCGTTGGTCGAGAACCAATGACTGTTAGAGAATATGGAATCGGTAGGTTCAGGTGGGTAATACGAAACGACGTGCTGGATCCCAACGGCCTCGTATCACTAGCAGTCCAGATGACAGGCATCTTATCCGCATGGCTTTAACGGATTGTGCAGCCACGTCTCGATGCCTGAGTCAACAGATGGGGACGTTTCCAAGACAACAACCATCTGCACGAACAGTTCGAAGATGTTTGCAGCAGCATGAACTATCAGCTCGGAGACCGTGGCTGCGGTTACCCTTGACGCTGCATCACGGACAGGAGGGCCGGCGATGGTGTACTCAAGACGAACCTTTATGCACGAAAGTCAAAACGTCATTTTTTCGGATGAATCCAGGTTTTGTTTACAGCATCATGATGGTCGCATCCGTGTTTGGCGACATCGCGGTGAACGCACAATGGAAGCGTGTATTCGTCATCCCCATACTGGCGTATCACGCGGCGTGATGGTACGGGGTGCCATTTGTTACACGTCTCGGTCACCTCTTGTTCGCATTGACGGCACTTTAAACAGTGGACGTTACATTTCAGAAGTGTTACGACCCGTGGCTCTACCCTGCATTCGATCCCTGCGAAACCCTACATTTCAGCAGGATAATGCACGACCGCATGTTGCAGGTCCTGTATGGGCCTTTCTGGATACAGAAAATGTTCGACTGCTGTCCTGGCCAGCACATTCTGAATATCTCTCACCAATTGAAAATGTCTGGTGAATGTTGGCCGAGCAAGTGGCTCGTCACAATACGCCAGTCACTACTCTTGATGAACTGTGGTATCGTGTTGAAGCTGCATGGGCAGCTGTACCTGTACACTCCATCCAAGCTCAGTTTGACTCAATGCCCAGGCGTATCAAGGTCGTTATTACGACCAGAGGTGGTTGTTCTGGGTACTGATTTCTCAGGATCTATGCACCCAAATTGCGTGAAAATGTAATCACATGTCAGATAGTATAATATATTTGTCCAATGAATACCCATTTATCATCTGCGTTTCTTCTTGGTGTAGCAATTTTAATGGCCCAAGCGAATCCTGAACGATCAGCGAGAGCTCAGTGGGATTGGCTGTTATTTTCGCCTGTTGCTAGAATCGCCCTTTATACCGTTTACCGAGTATTAGTTTGTCCTGGTCACAACACGGCTTTCATCGCCGCCATTAATATTGTTGAACAGCGATCCCAGGTGGCCAAGTGTTTATTGCGAGAAGCACTTCGGCAGTTTACTCCCCGGATAGGAGCCCGAGGAGCGCCGGCGATAACACGGCTGTGTCAACAAACCTGCGGACTGAGCGCTTTACGTGCAACGAGGAACCACGCAGCGAACTTCATAAAGTCGTGTAACGAAGGGCCTGGACGCTCCTGGAGCGAAAGACCAACAACGTACTTGTAATATTTGGAACAAGCTGATCATCTTTTACTTCCTGGGTGATATTACTATCGTTTTAGGCCGACAACTTTCAAATCTCAGTAAGTAGAAGTCTAGCTTTTAAGATCGATCTGAAAGACTGCCTGCCCCTTGTTGTGTTGGCTACTGTGGGAGTCAGCACCGACACAAACAAGGAAGGATAGAAATTGTGATGGCTGGGGCAGGAATCCAAAATTATCTGTACATAACACTTTCAAATTAGCAGAACAATTTATTTCTAAAAAGAAAAGAAACATAATTGCTTTCTTTGATTCCTACACGTAAGTATTTTCATACACTATTACTACTCGCAGAGCCGGCCGTTGTGGCCGAGCGGTTCTAGGCGCTTCAGTCCGGAACCGCGCTGCTGCTACGGTCGTAGGTTCGAATCCTGCCTCGGGCATGGATGTGTTTGCTGTCCTTAGATACGTTAGGTTTAAGTAGTTCTAAGTCTGTTGTTGTTGTGGTCTTCAGTCCTGAGACTGGTTTGATGCACCTCTCCATGCTGCTCTATCCTGTGCAAGCTGCTTCATCTCCCAGTACTTACTGCAACCTACATCCTTCAGAATCTGTTTCGTGTATACATCTCTTGGTCTCCCTCTACGATTTTTACCCTCCATGCTTCCCTCCAATGCTACATTGGTGAACCCTTGATGCCTCAGTTGTGCCACAAACTTCTCTTCTCCCCAATCCTATTCAATACCTCTTCATTAGTTATGTGATCTACCCATTTAATCTTCAGCATTCTTCTGTAGCACCACATTTCGAAAGCTTCTATTCTCTTCTTATCCAAACTATTTACTGTCCATGTTTCACTTCCATACATGGCTATACTACTCCATACAAATACTTTCACAAATGACTTCCTGACACTTAAATCTATACTCGATGTTAACAAATTACTCTTCTTCAGAAACGCTTTCCTTGCCATTGCCAGTCTACATTTTATATCCTCTCTACTTCGACCATCATCAGTTATTTTGCTCCCCAAATAGCAAAACTCCTTTACTACTTTAAGTGTCTCATTTCCTAATCTAATTCCCTCAGCATCACCCGACTTAATTCGACTACATTCCATTATCCTCGTTTTGTTTTTGTTGATGTTCATCTTATACCCTCCTTTCAAGACACTGTCCATTCCGTTCAACTGCTCTTCCAGGTCCTTTGCTGTTTCTGACAGAATTACAATGCCATCGGCGAACCTCAAAGTTTTTATTTCTTCTCCATGGATTTTAATACCTACTCCAAATTTTCCTTTAGTATCCTTTACTGCTTGCTCAATATACAGTTTGAATAACATCGGGGATAGGCTACAACCCTGTCACACTCCCTTCCCGACCACTGCTTCCCTTTCATGTCCCTCGACTCTTATAACTGCCATATGGTTTCTGTACAAATTGTAAATAGCCTTTCGCTCCCTGTATTTTACCCCTGCCACCTTTAGAATTTGAAAGAGAGTAAGTCTAGCGAACTGATGACCACAGATGTGAAGTCCCATAGCGCTCAGAGCCATTTGAACCAACTACTCACAGAACGCAGGCTAAGTACAGTAAAATTTGCTCAAATAGGCTCATGCATAATCTGCCAAAACCGTACAAGTATTTCAGTCACGACGCATTCAGTGAACTTATATATGCTGTTTTTTTTTGTATAAAACGGAACGTGCCTAACGCGGGAACTGAAAGAAAATCTTAGAACATACTTAATAATTGGCTGTATAATGCCGAAAAAGGCCTATACAGTATTATTGTATTACACTTCCGACGCACACAGTGGTTACGATTGCTACAAACCACACCACAAGTTGGGAAACGGGGCCAAATTTCTAGTAGTTTACTGTCGAGTTGAGAAGACAAATGTTTTATTCGTATCTTACAGAAACTAGCAGCACGGCAAGAAACAGCCTTTTAAACACGCCGCTAACGGCAATAAAGTAATTTATAGCAATACAACAGTTTAAAAAATTTAAAGAACATTAGTAAACAGGCTACTAAAGTAAATACAGAAATTTGTTAATAAAGTACGGTGAGGTAGTGAAGCTAGCAACACCGCCATTAAAAAAAAATTAAACAGGTCTCAGCAAACACATGATTAATGGCAATAAAGGAATGGAGGAATTTAAAAAAGTTTTTAAACAAAAGTGTCGTGGGTTATCATTAGAACATAACAGATATGGCGGACCCGTGTAAGGTGGCCACAAATCACCCACTCAGGGATGCTCAGGCTAGACAGAATACTGACCAATTTAAATACGCCGGTGAACACAATTGCCACTCTCAGGCTGGTCACTGCACCGACTTTTAGCCAGCGAAAACTTATTATAAGATGGCTGAACTTGCTGACAGAATTAGAGCTAACCTCGTGCAAGCAAAGATTACACCACACAGTCCTGAATGGGCGACCACATGATCAACCAACAAGAAGCATGAATTTACTCATACCACGCGACAGAATAGAGACACAATTAACTGCCAAAACTAGACGTCCCATCCGACAGTAACGAGAGGAGGAGGAAAGATCACTGTCTTCAATTACACCGGTGCCAGGGACAGGAAACCCGGTTGCCGTAGGCCACAAGGCAGAAGAGACACTGGTTACGCAAACTTATTACTTAATGATTAAACCTTCCACTAACTTAACTTGCAATTATGCTGGAACAGGCAGTACACGACCTCCGATGGCAAGGATCCACACGTCCGACCGCGCACGCGTCGCCAGCGTACGCAACACGCCACGGTCACGCGACAACACGCTCTGTCACCGGAGTTCACGTCTTCTCTGCAACGTTGACGGGTAGTGACCGCTCCTTCATATTAGGTGTCTCCCTTTAAACTCCAGTGTTGAAACGGAGGATTTAAAGAAGCTTGTTAACGTCCCACCAAGGTGAAATGAACAGCAACTACTCGTGGGGCGATTCTATATACAACCAACACGCGGGGAGCTCTTCCGTCAACTCGACCCGCTCGTTACACACAACCGACATACATCACGTGGCGACTCGGTACAACCGACCACGCCTGCATCGCGCTGGCGAGCCGCACTGCCCTCCCGTGTCCACCACACTCTCTCATCGCAACGCCCCTACTTCCGCGCCACCACACGAAGTTACCATCGGTCAAAGATCTCACTTCCTCCATAGCAGTTGCCCGGAAGCAAAAACACAGCAAGCAAGACAACCAAGCAGCCACTTAATGACAGACAACATATCAAACAAACATGTCAGGGGAATAAAAGGAAAACCAATGCAATCCAAACACAAGGTGTAGCACGAGTCGACACACGGCTCAAGTTCATTAGTTATTCACGACTCCACAAGGACGTTACTTTTCACACTTGTAGTAAGCGGCGCAAAACCAAGAAAACAGGCCGACCACAGCGCGGCGCTGATGGTGTGGGCCTAAAACCGCGCTGCTCTGTGCAACAACGAATAAGTTACGCTCAGTGTCGGTAACGTACAACAAAGGAAACGGTTCGTTCGTCAGCGCTCTTTTCGTCGGCTTTCTCGTTTTCTTCATTACTGACGCACGCCGGAGGATGCAGGAACACTGTTTCGCATCTACCAACGCTCTGCTGCAATGTGCGCATTGAAAGAGGTGGATATCGTTCCGTTAAACAATGGTTTTACCCGGCAAGGTCATTATTATCTGCCAGTTTCAGTTGACTAGTAGCACTTTAAGGGATACGGTAACATGATGTCGAACAAACTGTATGTGTCGTTAACACTTAACGAAAAGATTAATGTTATCGAGGAGAATGAGAGAGACAAACTCTTTGGCGCGAAATTATGTTGCGTTTCAAACGCGGTAAAGCATAAATTTATAAAACATTCAGAAGCAAGGATAAGATTGGGGAAGACTGGATGAAAGGGAATGGGCAGATGAAAAGAAAGACGAAGAAGACCGGAAATGAAGAAATTAACGAAATCGTGTCGGTATGGTTCGTAAGTGCGCGGGCTGAAAACGTACCTTTATCTGGACCCATGTTGCGGAGCGAGGCTCTGAAAGCCGCTAAAGCACTTGAAATTACGGAGTTTAAGGCATCCACAGAACGGCTGGACAGATTCAAAACTAGGCACAACATCGTGTGGGGAAGCTATGGACGTGCAGGGAAGTGTAGCAACAGATTCGAAGACAATACTGTCCAACTTAATTGTGAATTATGACCCGAAATACGTGTTCAATGCCGATGAAAACTGGGCTGCCTTCAAAATCGCTAGCAATTCGAGATGAGAAGTGCACCGTCTGAAAAATGTCCAAGGAAAGACTCACTGTACTCCTGTGTGGATACATATTAGGTGAAATGGAGAATGGCGGTAAAACCGCGTTGTTTCAAAAACACACACGTCAGTAAGCTTCCAGTCAAATGGCGAAACAATAAAAAGGTGTGGGTGGTGAATAGTCTTATGGAAGAATGGTTGGGCTCTTTTAGCACCAAAATGAAAAAAAGAAATCGCCAAGTTCTCCTTTTCCTAGACAGTACAACCTGCCACCGGATAGCAACGTTTTATTTACACATTCAAGAGCCATTACAAGCGATTACTGATGCAACTCTTAATCTTACTGTTGAAGAGGCCGAAAATGCGTTTGATCTTGTACGGTCACTTTCAGTCCTGGAAGCAGCAAATTGCATTGGCCTGGCAGGAACGGAAATAAAACCCCGAAACTGTCACCAAGTGCTTCAACAAAGCGGGTTTGGGGGTCCACAATATAACGCTTCTGTGACCATCGAAGTTCAAGACAACGCAGCAGACATTGCTCAATTAATGAAAAAGCGAAACATTTCAAGTAGTGCAGACGATTACATTCGAAGTGATGACTGCCTATCAACTGCCCGCAGCTCGTGGTCGTGCGGTAGCGTTCTCGATTCCTACGCCCGGGTTCCCGGGTTAGATTCCCGGCGGGGTGTTGTGTGATGTCCTTAGGTTAGTTAGGTTTAAGTAGTTCTAAGTTCTAGGGGACTGATGACCATAGATGTTAAGTCCCATAGTGTTCAGAGCCATTTGATCAATTTTTTCTATCAGCTCACTCCACTTCCACTTCAGCAACAGATTTAATAGAAATACGCAACACAGAGGATAATGAAGAAGAAACAAAGGAAGAAGAGGAGGAGCAAAATGATGTCCCTAGAAAAATTAATACGCCTGAAGAGCCACTGCGTGCGTAAACGATGTTATGCAATTTGCAGCACACGCAAAGACCCGACGTCTTGGAACTATTTTGAACAGGAAATTAAAACACGTTTCCCTCCTTGTTATGTAGCGAAAAAAGTGAAATGTAAATGAAATAAACATCGGAATAATATGTATGTACATACGATAATAAACGAATTTAAAGTTCGAGTAAAAATAGAAAAAAGCGGCGTTATTTATCAGTTACTGTAATAGTCCAACGTCGTACAGGGTGAAAAGCATTTAAACCGACAAACTCTAGGACGTTGTAGGGGACATCAAAATAAATATTTTTCTCTAATGACATTTTTTCGTATGAGGATTATTTCAGCCGGTGGAGGCGGTATTACGCTCTTCAGTTGTTAGAGGCCGTATTACGCTCTTCAATTGTAGGTAACTGCTGTCCACCAGTGTAGTAGTGCATTGTCTATGTTTACTAATGGAGCGATACACCTGGAGTGAGTACACTAATATGGTTGGTGCGTACTACGTAGCGCACCACAACGGACGAGCTGCACAGCGGGTCTATCTACAACAATATCCTAATCGCCGTATCCCGCATCATACGACCTTTGCTGCTGTGTACCAACGTCTGCGTGAGACCGGGTCATTTTGCAGATTACCTGGACAGGGACGCCGTCTCACGGTAAGAACGCTGCAATTTGAGGAAGCTGTCTTGCAGCATGTGGAGCGGGATCCTTCAATCAGCACTCGTGCAATTGCACGTAACATGGGGACGAATCAGACGAATGTAAGAACAGTCCTTCGAGAGAAATTGTTACATCCATTTCACTTACAGCGTTTCCACAACCTGGAACCAGTTAATTATCCACCGAGAGCACAGTTTTTGCAGTGGTACCTAGAACAGTGTGAAATGCATCCTACATTTCCATCCTCTGTGTTGTTTACCGATGAAGCAACGTTCGGGAGTGATGGAGTCTTCAACATGCACAATTCGCATGTCTGGAGTGAGGATAACCCACATACCACAGTTACTAGCGCTCATCAATTGCGGTTCTTCATTAATGTGTGGGTCGGTGTTGTTGGGGAATGTTTAATTGGGCCATATCTGCTACCTAGGCCATTAAATGGCAGGCAGTATTACAATTTTCTCACCAGAGCATTGCCAGAATTGCTGGAAGACGTCCCGCCCCCCACAGGCCAACGCATTTGGTTCCAACACGACAGGGCGCCGGCACATTTTAGTCGTTGGGTGCATCGACTCCTGGACCGACGGTGCCCAGAAAAGTGGATTGGAAGGGGTGGTCCTGTACCATGGCCTGCTCGATCCCCAGATATGTCCCCTCTGGACTTTTTGTGTGGGGAGAGATGCGCAACCTTGTTTCCACAACTCCTGTTGCATCAGAAGAGGATCTGGTTGCCCGGATAGTAGCAGCAGCAACAGGAACAATTCAGGATACTCCTGGGGTGTTTGACCGTGTCAGCAGAACATGATCCGACGATGTAACCTTTGTTTACGTGTCAATGTTGGCAATTTGAAAATCTACTGTAATTGAAATTGGGTTGTATTAATGTGTTGTCTCTTGATCACAAAAAAAAAAAAATGGAAAAGTGTTTGTAGGTTTAATTAATTTGGCACCAGAGAAATTTTCCTCTACCGGTCTAAATACTCCTCATAGTAAAAATCACATCAGGGAAATATATTGTTTTGATGTCCCCTACAACCTCCCAGAGTTTGTCGGTTTAAATACAGGGTTATTACCAATGATTGAAGCGATTTTACAGCTCTACAATAACTTTATTATTTGAGATATTTTCAGAATGCTTTGCACACACATACAGAAACTCGAAGTTTTTTTAGGCGTTCACAAATGTTCAATATGTGCCCCTTTAGTGATTCGGCAGACATCAAGCCGATAATCAAGATCCTCCCACACTCGGCGCAGCATGTCCCCATCAATGAGTTCGAAAGCATCGTTGATGCAAACTCGCAGTTCTGGCACGTTTCTTGGTAGAGTAGGTTTAAACACTGAATCTTTCACATAACCCCACAGAAAGAAATCGCATGGGGTTAAGTCGGGAGAGTGTGGAGGCCATGACATGAATTGCTTATCATGATCTCCACCACGACCGATTGGTGAGAGACCTGGAGAATGTGCTGGCCAGGGCAGCAGTCGGACATTTTCTGTATCGAGAAAGGCCCGTACAGGACCTGCAACATGCGGTCGTGCATTATCCCGCTGAAAAGTAGGGTGTCGCAGGGATCGAATGAAGGGTAGAGCCACGGGTCGTAACACATCTGAAATGTAACGTCCATTGTTCAGAGTGCAGTCAATGCGAACAAGAGGTGACCGAGACGTGTAACCAATTGCACCACAGACCATCACGACGGGTGATACGCCAGTATGGCGATGACGAATACACGCTTCCGTTGTGCGTTCACCGCGATGTCGCCAAACACGGATGCGACCATCATGATGCTGTAAACACAACCTGGATTCATCCGAAAAAATGCCGTTTTGCCATTCGTGCACCCAGGTTCGTCGTTGAGTACACCATCGCAGGGGCTCCTGTCTGTGATGCAGCGACAAGGGTAACCGCAGCCGTGGTCTCCGAGCTGATAGTCCATGTTGCTGGAAACGTCGTCGAACTGTTGGTGCAACTGGTTGTTGTCCGCAAACTTTCCGATCTGTAGACTCAGGGATCGAGACGTGGCTGCACGATCCGATACAGCCATGCGGATAAGATGCCTGTCATCTCGACTGCTAGAGATACGAGGCGGTTGGGATAGAGCACGGCGTTCTGTATCACCCTCCTGAACCCACCGATTCCATATTCTGCTAACAGTCATTGGATCTCGACCTACGCGAGCAGCAATGTCGTGATACGATAAACCGCAATCGCGATAGGCTACAATCCGAGCTTTATCAAAGTCGGAAACGTGATGGTACGCATTTCTCCTCCTTACACGAGACATCACAACAGCGTTTCACCAGGCAACGCCGGTCAACTGCTGTTTGTGTATGAGAAATGGGTTGGAAACTATCCTCGCGTCAGTATGTTGTAGATGTCGCCACCGGCGCCAGCCTTGTGCGAATGCTCTGAAAAGCTAATCATTTGCATATCACAGAATCTTCTTCCTGTCGGTTAAATTTCGCGTCTGTAGCACGTCATCTTCGTGGTGTAGCAATTTTAATGGCCAGTAGTGTAGTATTAGTTGCCTTCATCATTCATTTATGTTTAGATTGTAATTTATATGTAAATAAGAGCATTAAGAGATCCTGAGATCTGCTTAGGGGGTAGTCAGAGGAGGCCAAATCATCATTATTATTTTCCGTTGTGCACATTCATTTTACACCCGCCTAGAGTAGCATCTTGGACGGTATTGCGTTATTTTTCGTGGTTAGGCTGTGGTTCGCTTGTTGGACTTTGAAAAACGCTAAAAGCGGGAGGATGTGAACACAATTTACAATACTGTGCACTGCATGCAGTATCTCTGAAGGCATGGCCGCGCTGGGTAGCGGAGCGGTCGTGGCAGTATTGTCACGGTTCATGCGGCCCCTCCCGTCGGAGGTTCGAGTCCCCCGTTGGGCATGGGTGTGTGTGTGTTGTCCCTAGCGTAAGTTAGCCTAGTTAGATTAAGTAGTGTGTAAGCCTACGGCTGAAGACCTCAGCAGCTTGGTCCGTTAGGAATTCACTCAATACAAAACCTACCAAATTGGCTAAGTTTCCAGATTACATAAAACTCATGAACTACGTAAAATTTGTCAGTTATCATGCAGAGAAATACAATAAAAGTTTTTAATTACGAATATACTGTTTTTACGTACTATCGCTCCAGCACAGTAGATTTTCTTTCACTGTATATTGGATTATACAGGGTGAAAAGTACAGGGCTATTATAAATGATTGAAGCGATTTCATAAATTCACTGTAGCTCAATTCATTGACATATGGTCACGGCACACTACAGATACGTAGAAAAACTCATAAAGTTTTGTTCGTCTGAAGCCGCACTTCAGGTTTCTGCCGTCAGAGCGCTCGAGAGCGCAGTGAGACAAAATAGCGACAGGAGCCGAGAAAGCGTATGTCGTGCTTCAAATGCACTCACATCAATCAGTCATAACAGTGCAACGACACTTCAGGACGAATTTCAACAAAGATCCACCAACTGCTAACTCCATTCGGCGAAGGTATGCGCAGTTTAAAGCTTCTGGGTGCCTCTGTAAGGGGAAATCAACAGGTCGGCCTGCAGTGAGCGAAGAAACGGTTGAACGCGTGCGGGCAAGTTTCACGCGTAGCCCGCGGAAAATTGGCTCATGCCACAACTGGAGACCGACAGCGCCGACTTCATCTTTCAACAGGATGGTGCTCCACCGCACTTCCATCATGATGTTCGGCATTTCTTAAACGCCTGGTGAATGGTGTTCGAGCAAGTGGCTCGTCACAATACGCCAGTCACTACTCTTGATGAATTGTGGTATCGTGTTGAAGCTGCATGGGCAGCTGTACCTGTGCACGCCATCGAAGCTCTGTTTGACTCAATGCCCAGGCGTATCAAGGCCGTTATTACGGCCAGAGGTGGTTGTGCTGGGTACTGATTTCTCAGGATCTATGCACCCAAATTGCGTGAAAGTGGAATCACCTGTCAGTTCTAGTATAATATATTAGTTCAATGAATACCCGTTTATCATCTGCATTTCTTCTTGGTGTAGCAATTTTAATGGCCAGTAGTGTACTAAATCATAAACGTTGTTGTTCAATATATATTAGTTATACATTAAAATAAACCCTTTAAGTACAATTGTCTAATTTCTAACTGAAATTATTAATCAATTGCCCATCTCTGCTGCTTATTATGACTGCACGGTCTAATGTCACTAACGCGAAATGACTGACATCATCTACGTACCAAACACTAGAAGACAATACTTTCAAAGATGATCTACAGTGGTGTGGAACCTCAGTGGTAATACACTAGCATGATCACAGCTGTTTAGCTTTATAGCCCTAATAAGCCGAAACAATTTGCCATATCACTGTATGTACTGCGTCCGGTGCATCGAAGTGATGGTTCTCATATTCGTCTGGGATGATGGAAGAACTCCAGCCACAAAATAAAACTCTTTCAGACACTAGGACGGCAGAAAGCGGTCCTCTGACTAATATACTCTGTCTTCTCCGCTCTGTGATCCACAGACGAGAAACGCGAACTCCCAGCCAGAAGGACGGAGTTCAGATAACGTTTCAACGTAAGTATAGGCCGAAGGAGTGCTCTCAATTACTGAACGCTGCGTACTCGACGACGACTTGCAAACCGTGGGTGATGCCCAGAATCGTATAGGTTCGCAACAGTACAGTGCCTAACTGTTGTAAAAACTCTCCTGTCAGCAAAGACAGCAAGTCCGTCTGTACCAACAAAGCTGATACTGAGCGACCGTCACACACGGGCGCTCACAACAGAAGAACCTCGTCTCTCCACTGCTGGCTTCCCAGAAAGGCTCGGCTCCCCACCCTCGGAATTCCGAAAACGAATCATATTCCCGAAACCACGTAATATTCTCCCTCTCTACAGATTCTTCCGAACGCCGACCAACCATATTTTAGTCTTTTCTCGTCCAGTGTGGAACGTTTGCGAGGAAATACATTACTGGCCATTAAAATTGCTACACCAAGAAGACATGCAAATGATAAATGGGTATTCACTGGACAAATATATTAAACTAGAACTGATATGTGATTACATTTTCACGCAATCTGGATGCGCAGATCCTGAGAAATCAGTACCCAGAACAACCACCTCTGGCCGTAATAACGGCCTTGATACGCCTGGGCATTGAGTCAAACAGAGCTTGGATGGAGTGTACAGGTACAGCTGCCCGTGCAGCTTCAACACGATACCACAGTTCATCAAGAGTTGTGACTGGCGTATTGTGATGAGCCAGTTGCTCGGCCATCATTGACCAGACGTTTTCAGTTGGTGAGAGATCTGGAGAATGTGCTGGCTAGGGCAGCAATCGAACATTTTCTGTATCCAGAAAGGCCTGCACAGGATCTGCAACATGCGGTCGTGCATTATCCTGCTGAAATGTACTGTTTCACAGGGATCGAATGAAGGGTAGAGCCACGGGTCGTAACACATCTGAAATGTAACGTCCACTGTTCAAAGTGCCGTCAATGCGAACAAGAGGTGACCGAGACGTGTAACCAGTGGCGTCGCCAAACACGGATACGACCATCATGATGCTGTAAACAGAACCTGGATTCATCCGAAAAAATGACGTTTTGCCATTAGTGCACCCAGGTTCGTCGTTGAGTACGCCATCGCAGGCGCTCCTGTCTGTGATGTAGCGTCAAGGGTAACCGCAGCCATGATAGCCCATGCTGCTGCAAACGTCGTCGAACTGTTCGTGCAGATGGTTGTTCTCTTGCAAACGTCCCCATCTGTTGACTCAGGGATCGAGAGGTGGTTGCACGATCCGGTACAGCGATGCGGATAAGATGCCTGTCATCTCGACTGCTTGTGATACGAGGCCGTTGGGATCCAGCACGGCGTTCCGTATTACCCTACTGAACCCACCGATTCCATATTCTGCTAACAGTCATTGGATCTCGGCCAACGCGATAGGCTACAATCCGACCTTTATCAAAGTCGGAAACGTGATGGTACGCATTTCTCCTCCTTACACGAGGCATCACAAGAACGTTTCGCCAGGCTACGCCGGTCAACTGCTGTTTGTGTATGAGAAATCGGTTGGAAACTATCCTAATGCCAGCACGTTGTAGGTGTCGCCACCGCCGCCAACCTTGTGTGAATGCTCTGGAAAGCTAATCAGCATCTTCTTCCTGTCGTTTAAATTTCGCGTCTGTAGTACGTCATCTTCGTGGTGTAGCAATTTTAATTGCCAGTAGTGTACCTACACTCATACAATGGTACGCTTCTGAGTAAAAATCCTTGGAAATAACGCAGTCTGTGTGGTTTCCCAGCTGCCACTTCTTCATTCCTCTCACCTGCGTCCAAGATTTACAGAGTTCCCGGTTATCCTTCTGGTCCTGATACAATAGCGGCCGGCCGTCACCCTATTGTGCTCCAGAGCTCGGGTGCCACGACGTCCGTCTGGCTACGTACTGCTTTTATGCAGGACCAACACCTGTGCGGGCCTGCCGGTCATCGCTTAAGTTCTGCCTGCCGTTTCATCTCCACTGGCGTTCCAACCTCTATTAGTACAATCATTCATTACGTCGTTCTGGTAATAGAGAAAATCCGTCACCTTTCATGCAATAAGCGTTAACAATTATTTACAAGGCGTACGTGACAATGCCAGTCTCCATTAAAAATTCATATATGCGATGTATAACCTATCAAATGATACCTACCATGTGTACTGGTATGAAATGAGCATTTTTGAATTGAAAAGTAAAACCATTTTATTCAAAGGACTGACCAATGCTTTCTATACATTTTGACCACCTCTCTGACAATTTGTGGACACCACGCCAATAGAAATGTTCGTCATTTGAAGCAAACCAATGAGACACTCAATTTTCGACTTCTTCGTAGGAATCGAAGTGTTCTTCAGCCAATGCGTGTCCGATTGATGAAAACAAATGGTAGTCGGAAGGGGCCAAGTCTGGTGAATACGGCGGGTGGGGTAGCAGCTCCCAGCCAAGTGTTTTGATTGTATCCTGAACCAGTTTTGCTTTGTGTGCAGGTGTATTGTCGTGTAAAAAATTACTTTGCCATGTCTTCTGGCCCATTCTGGTCTCTTTTCGATCAATGCATAGTTCAAATTGATTATTTGTTGTCTGTAGCGATTAGTATTCACAGTTTCACCGGGTTTTAGAAGCTCATGATACACCACCCCTTTCTGATCCCACCAAACACAGGGCATTGTCTCCTTGCCGAATCGATTTGGTTTTGCTGTCGATGTTGATGGTTGTCCCGGATTAACCCATGATTTTCCCCATTTAGGATTCTTAAAATAAATCCATTTTTCATCTCCAGCACTTAGATACAAAATTGATTTTCTTTCATGTCTTTGAAGCAAAATTTCACGAATGGCTTTTCGGTTTTCCATCAGTCTTTCATGCAATTCATGTGGCACCCGTTTTCCACACTTTTGGATCTTTACCATAGCTTTCAAACGGTCAGAAATTGTTTGTCGTGCAACATTTACCATTTCTGCCATTTGCTTCTGACTCAAAGTATCATCTTCATCCAATATTGCTTGCAATTGGGCGTCTTCGACCTTTTTTGGTGGTCTTCCATGTTCTTCATTTCTTACATCAAAATCATTATTTCTGAACCGTTGAAACAATCTTTTGCATGTTGCTTCTGATAGAGCATGATCACCATATGCCTCGAAAAGCATTCGATGCGACTCTGCAGCACTTTTTTCCAAATGAAAACAATGCTTTCCGCAAATCATCACTTTCTGACACAAAATTCGACATTGTTAACACAATGAAAACGTATGATGATGTTTGTTCCATGTCTTGATGCATACTAAATATCTTTGACAGATGTCATACCAACCAAAAAAAAATTAAGGCTCGTTCACAACAAATGTTCCCTATCGACACATTTGTATCTTAACGCTCATATCATACCGGTACACCTGGTAATTGTGGTTGTAGTTCACGGCAAAGTGTGTCGATGAGTGCTTGTAAGGTGCGAAATTATAGCCACCTTACAACCGTAACACCGCCTCCTCTAAACTTCACTTCTGGCGCTGCACATGATGGCGTGCAACGTTCTCCAGATATTTACCAAGTCAGGACGTTCCACCGGTTTTCGAATGGGTTGCATTGCGAGTCATCAAACCAAATCATTCGTTTCACAGTCATCCACTGTCTACTGGCGTTGACTGAGTGAGCTGGTGCAGTGTCCAGCACACTGGACTCTTATTAAGGAGGATGGTGGTTCAACCTCACCTCCGCCCATCCTCATTTAGGTTTTTCGTGATTCCCCCAAATCGCTTCAGCCAAACGTTGGTGTGGTTCCTTTGAAAGGGCACAGCTGACCTCCTGCCTCCCCCGTCCTTGCCTTAGCCGATGGGGCCCATAACCTCGCTGTTTGGCCACACCCCATAATCAACCAACCGACCATCCTGTGGCGTTGACTTTACACTGCTACAAGCATCGCTTAGCGTTGACTACGGTAATGTGTGGCTTATGAGGAGCTGCTCGACCATCATATCCCAGTCTTTTTAACTCCTACGGACAGTCACTGGACTAGCTGGACTGCTGGTCGCACTTTGGACTCGCGACTGTCCTTGTGTTGATTCTGTGCGGTTTCTTCCACCCACCCTTGGAAATGCTCAACGTTCAATGTCCATCAGTGTATGAGGCCTGCCTGGTCTCAGTAGTTTAGTTGTGGTTCTTCCTTCGCTTTTACACTTCACAGTCACATCACAAACATTCGACTTGGGCAGCTGAAGAAGGGGTGAAATGTCCCTGGTGGATTTGTTACTCAGGTGACATCCACTGACCAGGGTACATTCCAAGTCACTGAGCTCTCCTGACGACCATTTAGCTGTTACTGCTTCTCAACCAACACCACGGTACTCCCCGCTCGCCATTTATACTGGCCGGTCTACATCTGTTGACATGTGGTGATGGTCAATTCGACATTATATAGGGGTGTCCGGACAGTGAGTTTTTGTACGCACCACACACTTGAATAATGTTGTTGGCTGTTGAATACGAGGTACTTTGTGCAATGATTCAGTTTTCCCCTGTGTTCTACAAAGGAATCTTCTACTCGCTTTATCCCTGAGTTAGCACAGGGCAATGGTTCACAACCGTTCTGAGACCATTATCCCAGAGTGCAACCAGATAATATCTGGTACCTGCCCCCCTCCCCAACCTGCCCAGCTAGCTGTGCGGTCTAACGCACTGCTTCCTGAGCAGGAAGGTATGCTGGTCCCAGATCCGTGTCGAGGTCTGGTGTGCTGGCCAGCCTGTGGATGGTTTTTAAGGCGGTTTTCCATCTACCTCGGCGAATGCGGGCTGGTTCCCCATGTTCTGCTTCCGTTAAACACGTCAGCGATTTCTGTACAAACACCATTTTCAGGTATGTGTACACCGTAATTATTCTACCATGCAAACATTTGGGGTTACACTCTACTGGTATGAAACGTTACTGTGGGAGGGGAGGGGGGTGGGCAAGGGGCCGAACCGAACCGCAGAATAACCCTGGGTTCGATGTGGGGCGGCGGTGGGGTGGGTGGACTGCTGTAGCCTGTTGTGGGGTTGTGAACGACTGAGGGCTACGGTCGGGACGAGGCCTCTCCGTCGTTTCTAGGTCCCCAGTTTAATACACACACAGACATACAGCCCCCACCCCTTCCCTAACATCATTAACATGAGTGCGTAACTAAAGTTTGGAATGAAACACAATGCTCTCTGAAAACTTATTTTTTAAGTGACAGAAGATAAATAATATTTAGTATTGTGGGTGTTTTATTAAATCACAAACTAAGGATCAATGAGACCGATGCGAAATAGTTCTCAGTGTGTCGTGAGTGCCACCTGTAATTCCTTCTCAGTAAAGAATGCTAACAATCCACAGCGAGGGGTCCATAATTGTTACAAAATATGCTTCTGCACATCTCGTCTTCCAAGCAACACTTGATTCACTCACATTCAGCACTGGCATTTAAAATCAGCCATGTTGAGCAGTGTGCACTATACTTACTGTTTGTGAAACACTTGATTATTGGTATTCTTACTTATAGACTGGCAGAAATTGGAAGACTTCAGGTTGGCAGTGCCCTGTGCCTGACCTCTCCCACGAATAATAATAATAATAATAATAATTATTATTATTATAAGAATAATAATTCCATAATAATTCGATAATAATACACTAGCCATTACAAAGTTACTGTTGTGTTGTACTATCAGTTCGTTCATTTATTGTTGTGAAATGAATAATCAAGCAATTTCTCTGTTGTGGAAAATACATAAAATTTGAAGAAGGCATTTTCATGCTGTATTGAAGCACACGTATGTGCGTATATGTCTCAATTTTATTGCCATAGATGCGCTGTACAAAGCAAAAAGTGTGTGTTTTATTGGTGGATTGTGTAATCAGTATACAGTCTTAGAGATAGTGATTATAGTAATGGTCATTTAAGAATAATTTTGTTTCGTGACCCTAACACACTTACACCCTTTTCTTTTTATCCCTCAGAAAATTTCATTTTTTCCCTCAGTGGGTAATTATCTTCAGGTTGGGAACCACTGCCAACGGAGATGTGACCATTGAGTTTCATATGTCCTCAAATTGTTATGTTGAGATATTTGGAAGGTTTGACTGATTGTAACTGATAGAAGATTCATATTGTAGTCACACAATACTATGTTTTCTTTTTTTTAGTTTTGCGAAGTGCACAATTTTACCTTTCTGAATATTTAGAGCAAGTTGCCACTACTTGCTACCAACATCTGACTGATATCTCCACGGCTCTTTTCAGACATTATTTCATGGTAGACAACTGCATCATTAGTGAGAAGTCTCAATTTCTGATAATATTGTCTGTTTTGTTATTAATATAAGACAAGAACAGCGCAATACCCAAGTTTGCTCTGGGCCATACCTGCAGAAATTACTTCCACATCTGTCGATGACTCTCCATTCCTACAAAGAATTTCCCAATCCAGTTGTACAGAACTGAATATACGATATAATTTCTTTTTTCAAAGTTAAGTAAGAGAAACACGTAATAATTCTTTGAAGAACATGTGTTCTTACCAGGCAGAGCCTCGTTCCGGATATTTTTGCCTGCTCACAAATCACGTTGCGGCACGTTTCAACAGCTCGTACACGTCCTCGGGATATGTTACCTCATCCTGCTCCACACCTAAGCGGCTCAACAGCCATGGAGCCAGAAAACGGAATGGCGACCGATTTTCACAAGCGACGACAGACGCCACGCAAACTCGCGAAAACACAGCGCCACCGCAATGCGTGGGAGTTGCGAAACCCCTCTGCGAGAAGTGGGGCACCGTTTTTCTCTTTCACGACAAAGTTATTTCTGTGGAAACTGCAACATCGGAAATTAGGCCATCTTTATTTTCTAGAAAGAAATAGAACAGGCTGCCAGTTATGTTTACCGCTTGTGATATAACGGGATGTTTTTTTAAGTGTCCCATATCCTTACAAGAGATAGCAGTGGTAGAAATTATGAAACAGAAGTCCAGCAATCATGTGTCCGACGCGAATAATTTTACTTCTGGGTAAATGGCCAGTAGCCAGTGGCGGAGGCTGTCGTCTTGTTGAAGTTCGTTGCTTACTTCTTGTTCAGTGAAATCTGACACTGCCAAAATAGTCCGTGGTCATTTCACATTGATTGAAATCTGACACTGACGAAACGGACCACGAAATCCGTTTATGTGAATGCAGTGTGTCCATACCAGATACGAATTTTAATATACTTAACTGAAACCGTTGTACGGTGTTAGTTCAAGGTCACAATTAAGGGGGGTAGGACGTCAAATGTTGGAGCAGGAGAGGCACCACAGGTCATTTTAATTTCCACTGTCTGTACTTTTACAAATAAATCCATAAAACTTTGTCAGCATGACCAGGAAGGATTCAGAATTCACACTAATAGGAGTGGAAGTTCGAAAACATAACGAAATGATTTTTTTACATGTGAAATTTCATCATTTTTTCACTTATTAATTGCAGTATTTGTTACTATGGGTACACTTTTCTTCATAAGTAAGAGATTCTTCGATGAATTTTGCACAGCAGACAAACCATATTAAAGGTGTATGAAACTCTAGAATTTTCCAAATCTATTAAAAACTGTGGTAAAAATTGAGGCAATCAACTATAAAATTTGTGTTTTTTTTCTAAACATGAAGTTTATAACAGTTCATTCGGTTTTTTCATAAATTAAATAAATTCTAGAGCTTCGTGCACCTATGAGTATGGTATGTATGCTGTGCAAAATTCATCGAAGAATCTGTCTAACTTATGAAGAAAAGTGTACCTATAGCAACAAATGCAGCCACTAGTGAGTGAAAAAAAAGATGAAATTTCTCACGAAAAAAAAAATATTTTGCCATGTTTTCGAACTTCCACTGCAATGAGTGTGAAGCCTGAATCCTTCCTGGTGTTGCTGACAAAGTTTTAAGAATTTATTTGTAAAATTGTAGACACTGTAAACTAAAATGTCCTGTGATGCCTCTCCTGCTCCAAGTCGGCCCGTTTGACGTCCTACCCCACTTAAAAAGTAAAGGTATATCTACACGATGTCTCTTTCGTCGCGCGCAAACGTAGACGTACAGGAATACACAAAAATTTGCGGGGAAAACGCATGTATGCATGGGGGAACCTTATACTGCGTTTCTTGTGATCAAAAGGCGACAGAAATAGAACAGACAAAAGCGACTGCAGGTAAAGAAGTATCTAAATAACAGACGTACGGAAATACGGAGTGGTGACTACGTTTTGTCTGCAAATTTCAAGGGAAGTCACAGCGAGATTTTAGATTTTCTGCTTGGGAAACTGCAGCCGTAAGGCTGGCAATAGAATTTAGCTAGTAAATACCAGTTTCAACCATTTATTGCTCATTTAAAAAAAAAAGCATTTCAGTGATTATTCCTGAAACTGAGAAATATTCAAAGGAAGTTCTTAGTCGTTATGCGAAGTTTAATTAACCTTCAGTGCGTCAGTTATTTTATTTGTTTACACAACTTTAATCATGGAAGGTGATATACAGGGTGAAAAGTATTTAAACCGACAAATTCGGGGAGATTGTAGGGGACATCAAAACAAATATTGTTCCCTAATGTCATTTTTTCCTATGAGGATTATTTAAACCAGTAGAGGCTGTATTATGCTCTGCAGTTGTTAGAGGCCATATACCGATTTCAGTTGTTAGAGGGCATATTACGCTCTTCAGTTGTAGGCAACTGCTGTCCACCAGTGTAGTAGTGCGCTGTCTGTTTACTGATGGAGCGATGCACCTGGAGTGAGTACACTGATATGGTTGGTGCGTACTACGTAGCACACCACAACGGACGAGCTGCACAGCGGGTTTATCAACAACAATATCCTAATCGCCGTATCCCGCATCATACGACCTTTGCTGCTGTGTACCAACGTCTGCGTGAGACCGGGTCATTTAGCAGATTACCTGGACAGGGACGCCGTCGCACGGTAAGAACGCTGCAATTCTAGGAAGCTGTCTTGCAGCATGTGGAGGGGGATCTTTCAATCAGCTCTCGTGCAACTGCACGTAACATGGGGACGAATCAGACGAATGTAAGCACAGTCCTTCGAGAGCAATTATTACGTGCATTTCACTTACAGCGTGTCTACAACCTGGAACCAGTTGATTATCCACCCAGAGCACAGTTTTCTCACTGGTTCCGGGAACAGTGTGAAATGCATCATACATTTCTATCCTTTGTGTTGTTTACCGATGAAGCAACGTTCGGGCGTTATGGAGTCTTCAACACGTTTGGAGTGAGGATACTAGCGCTCATCAAGTGCGGTTCTTCTTTAATGTGTGGGTCGGTGTTGTTGGGGACTGTTTAATTGGGCCGTTTCTGCTACCTAGGCCATTAAATGACAGGAACTATTACAATTTTCTCGCCAGAGCATTGCCAGAATTGCTGGAAGACGTCCCGCTCCCTACAAGACAACGCATGTGGTTCCAACATGACGGAGCGCCGGCACATTTCAGTCGTCGCGTGCGTCGATTCCTGGACCGAAGGTTCCCAGATACGTAGATTGGCAGAGGTGGTCCTGTACCATGGCCTGCTCGGTCCCCAGATATGCCCCCTCTGGACTTTTTGTGTAGGGAGAGAAGCGCAACCCTGTTTACGCAACCCCTGTTGCATCAAAAGAGGATCTGGTTGCCCGGATAGTAGCAGCAGCATGAACAATTCAGGATACTCCTGGGGTTTTTGCCCGTGTCAGACAGAACACCTTTGTGTGCGTGTCAATGGAGGCAGTTTTGAAAATCTACTGTAATTGAAATTGGGTTGTGTTAATGTGTTGTCTCTTGGACATAAAAAAATTGAAAAGAGTTTGTTGGTTTAATTAATTTGCCGCCAGAGAAATATCCCTCTACCGGTTTAAATACACCTCATAGGAAAAAATGACATTAGGGAAAATATTTGTTTTGATGTCCCTCCCAGAGTTTGTCGGTTTAAATAATTTTCACCCTGTATAGGTTTACATCCCTCGCACTCGAAAAATTTGGGAATTTCATAGACGCCAGAATCAAGTAGAACCGAGGTTGAGATTATACGTCTATCAGTGAGAACTTTCTCACAAATAATCTAGGTGAAAACGGAATTACGACGTCCCATGCAGTTGAGGAAACATCAGAGGTGAACAGCTTAGCTAATCAGCACGGGTAGAAGCGTTATATAAACGAATCTGAATGCAGTATCATCTAAAAAGAAGAGGAATTAGATGAAGATGATGTGTGAGATACGCTTCTGAAATAAGAATTTGATAATACACTGGAAAGTGTAAGTCGAAGCAAGACCGCTTGAGGTAGACGCCACTCAGAGGTCCAATTTGAGCAAGGAACATGCGAGAAAAAGGTTTTGGTTCCGCCCAGACCAGCAGCCATTTGTACGATTCGAAGATCTGTCTTAGTGTAGACATGTTACAGTACATTAAACAAGGTTTGAACGACCAACCGTGACTGGCACCCGGGCACATTGCGTGAATGTATTAATTTACCTTGCAAAAGTTTTTAATTGGGCTGAAAGCAATGCACAGCTAATTTGTATGTGCGCCGCTCGGATTTTACGTAGAAAAACAGTCTCCCTTAAATAACTCGAGACTGAAGGTTCAAATTTGGTCCACTGATATATCGGGCCTTGACTAAGATACGTTTTAACCGTTTGAGAAATCTTGCTTTGTTTTTTTTTTTCATACAAAAAAGCCTTTTCTGGAAGATTTTTGGAGCACTTTCCAACTTTTCAGAAAGATAGTTAAATGGATAAAATCAGAATGATTTTTTTTCCAGTAATCCTCATCCGTTATCGAGATACGATTGTTTACAGTCCAGCTAAACGTAGCCTACCACGTAAAATTCGTTCTTACGTGAACTGAATGCGCGGAAATATTTTAAAATAAATGAAATAAATGAATACAGCCTTAGAATGAAATTGGAAACTGGTTTTAAGGAATCTATCTTCATTCAGATTTTACACGAGAAAAATTTTGGTGAGTTCTTTTTACGCGCGCCACTTCTGTTTCAAACTTGCGCAATTCGGTTCCAATTTTGTGAGAAGGTAGACAGGGATATGCAATTAACGGCCTTCCTGTTTTGTGAAAGCTTTATACGTTGCCACCATATAGCGATCTAAATTTGCACATAAAAAAAACGAAAAATCCGGTTTTACGGGAATCGCACGTGGTGAGACGGTTTAAAGTGATACATATGGTAATAAAAAATATATTCTTAGGGTAGTTATATGAAATGTTTGCTAGACTCCTTCATCGTTCGGGTTATACAAGAGAAAAACCATGCGTTGCTCATGAATCTCTGTTTCGTAGAATTGCTTTGCTTTTTAAGCGCTACATTTAGATATAATTAAACAACTAGATATTGCAGTTGCTTGTAGTTTCGTAGGTTATACGTTAAAGATTTTAATCATCAGTGGCTCAAATCATGGAAAAATCTTTTGACGTGCAAAACAATGCATATACCTGATTATATCCAGCCACGTACAAAATGATACACTGATCGAGCATTTAAAACTTTATCGATGAAAACGCATGAAATTAAACTAACCGGAAACTGCTATAAAAATAATTGTCACTAAAAAGGTTACCTTGTTTCTAACCAACGTAAAATGTTTTACTATGCTTTCTCTAAAAACTAGCATGTAGTGGAAAATTTATTTTCGAACGAAACAAGCTTAAGTTTGCACAGGATTGTAATGTTGGCAGCACTTTGTCGTGCATACATTATTTTACATTTCTTCTGCTTCCTTCCACCAATCTTACTTAATTCGGACTCGTTGCTCCATCATTTCGCGCCAAAATTATTCACGTGAGTTTTTCTATAGGCAATTACTAAATTTTCAATTTTTATTACTGCACACTTTAAATAAACAATGAAAATGGTTTTAAGAAAGAATAACAAGATGTATAGATTAATGATTTTCTGTAACTTATCTGTTGCGCAAATCGTTAAGCTTGCGATACAGAAAGCGTTTAACCAAGGTTATTTATGTAATTTAGTTGTATTGTAGGTTTATCTACGTCATATAAATTATTTACATATATTATTGTCAACATAAACTTGGCAATATATTAACATTTCGTTCGATATTTTATTTATGTGAACCATTATTTTCGGTATTCTGTTAAGTGTTTATGATGATTTGTCATATATCTGCGTAAGAGTTTCATACGCATGTGAATAAAATGTGTGTACCTATGAAAAAAATTAAAAACATTAAAAAATGAAACAAAATTAAATAAATTAAGAATATAAAACAAAATATCAAGATAATAAAAAATGAAAAATAAAAAATGAAACAAAAATCCTCTCATGAGAGTCACATCTTGGCGTGATTGTGAGGCTTGTATGTACTGAGCACACAGTAGACTAGACTAGACAGGTTCGACCATGTCAGGCAGGTAACTGTAGAGGAGACAGAGAAACGATGCTCAACTTACGCAACATAGCTCGAAAAGAAAAAAAAAAGCTTATTTGGCACCAGATCAGTAGTCGCCCGAGTCAACAATGCCGAGCTGTGCCAGTCTAGCGTAAAAATTATGGTACAGTGAAAATTGGGAACAATGGAACTAGAATGAAAAATGCTTCTATCATAGCACAAGAAGAAGGTGAATATTTCCTTGCCGGGGTTAGGGATGTAAGAGAAGGTAACTAGCGTTTCGACTTATTTAGCAGTTAGAAAATCATTTAAATCAAAACATCATGACATACAGATTTCTCACGGGTTAACCCTACTTTCCCAGCATAGTGAGCTGTCTTATCTGCAAGGTGTTGACACACATGCAATGTACGATTTATAGGTTTAAGTCCCTGATCCTGTACCCAAAATCCAGAAGATTTACCAGGTATTGTAAACGATATATAGTACCATATGGCTGACGAGCCTACATGAAATAACTAAAATTTTTTTCTGAGAGTGACAATATTTTTTTGGGGGGGAGGGGGAGGGGGAGGAGGGCGTTTGTTTCAGGAGGGAACGCTAAATAAATTTTTTTATTTCTGGTTGGAGGTGTTGACTTTTTTCCCGAGGGGATCATATTGTCCCCCAAACCCACCTCTGATAAATGTACAGCGACCAGTGTAACAAGAAATAGACTTGAATTTATGTGCTCCTAGATAGTAGGATCTATCTATAATAGGAAGTGTCCGAGACTGGAGGTGTATCTGCAACAAGGAAGTATCCCAGAACGAGGATGCGTGCGTCGTAAACTTTAATGACACGTTGTATCATATTGTACAACATGAAAAATGCCGTTTTGGATGACATGCCATCTGATATGTTATATGACATTTTACTTTACTTGGTACAGTGTGTTATATTACATGACATGGGTACTAGTACTAACAAGGAAAAAGTGCGAATATATCAAGATATTTTGATTTAAATGTCTTTGAAGCTGCCATGCATGTCGAAGAAGTAGTTCCTTTCTTTTACATACCTAACTCTGTGGAGGCATATTAGTCTCTTCCTCGTCCTATGATGACAGGAGTAATATATATATATATATATATATATATATATATATATATATATATATATATATATATATATATATATATATATATATATATATATATATACATACAACTGGCCATTAAAATTGCTACACCACGAAGACACGAAGATAACGTGCTAAAGACGCTAAATTTAACCGACAGGAAGAAGATGCTGTGATATGAAGAAATGATTAGCTTTTCAGAGCTTTCACACAAGGTTGGCACCGGTGGCGACATCTACAACGTGCTGACATCACGAAAGTTTCCAACCGATTTCTCACACACAGACAGCAGTTGACCGGCGTTGCATGGTGAAATGTTGTGATGTCTCGTGTAAGGAGGAGAAATGCGTACCATCACGTTTCCGACTTTGATAAAGGTCGGATTGTAGCCTATCGCGATTGCGGTTTATCGTGACGCGACATTGCTGCTCTCATTGGTCGAGACCCAATGACTGTTAGCAGAGTACGGAATCGGTGGGTTCAGGAGGGTAATACGGAACGCCGTGCTGGATCCCAACGGCCTCGTATCACTAGCAGTCGAGACGACAGGCATCTTATCCACATGGCTGTAACGGATCGTGCAGCCAGTCTCGATCTCTGAGTCAACAGATGGGGACGATTGCAAGACAACAACCATCTGCACTAACAGTCCGACGACGACGTTTGTAGCAGCATGGACTACCAGCTCGGAGACCATGGCTGCGGTTACCCTCGACGCTGCATCACCGACAGGAGCGCCTGCGATGGTGTACTCAACGACGAACCTGGATGCGCGAATGGCAAAACGTCATTTTTTCGGATGAATCCAGGTTCTGTTTACAGCATCATAATGGTCGCATCCGCATTTGGCGACATCGCGGTGAACGCACATTGGAAGCGTGTATTCGCCATACTGGCGTATCACCCGGCGTGATGGTATGGGGTGCCATTGGTTACACGTCTCGGTCACCTCTTGTTCGCATTGACGGCACTTTGAACAGTGGACGTTACATTTCAGATGTGTTACGACCCGTGGCTCTACCCTTCATTCGATCCCTGCCAAACCCTACATTTCAGCAGGATAATGCACGATCGCATGTTGCAGGTCCTGTACGGGCCTCTCTGGATACAGAAAATGTTCGACTGCTGCCCTGGCCAGCACATTCTCCAGATCTCTCATTAACTGGAAACGTCTGGTCAATGGTGGCCGAGCAACTAGCTCGTCACAATACGCCAGTCACTACTCTTGATGAACTGTGGTATGGTGTTGAAGCTGCATGGGCAGCTGTACCTGTACACGCCATCCAAGCTCTATTTGACTCAATGCCCAGGCGTATCAAGACCGTTATTATGGCCAGAGGTGGTTGTTCTGGGTGCTGATTTCTGAGGATCTATGCCCCCAAATTGCGTGAAAATGTAATCACATGTCAGTTCTAGTATATTATATTAGTCCAATGAATACCCGTTTATCATCTGTATTTCTTGTTGGTGTAGCAATTTTAATGGCCACTAGTGTATATTACATGATATGGGTACTAGTATTAACAAGGAAAAAAGTGCGTTTATATCAAGGTGTTTTTATTTAAATGTCTTTGAAGCTGCCATATATGTCGAAGAAGAAGTTCCCTTCTATTACATCCCTAACTCTGGAGGACATATTGGTCTCTTCCTCGTCCTATGCTGACAGGAGCATACATATGCGCGCGCGCTTGTGCGTGTGTGTGTGTGTGTGTGTGTGTGTGTGTGTGTGTGTGTGTGTGTGTGTGTGTGTGTGTGTGTGTGTGTGTGTGTGGATTCCGTGACAGTGTGGATCCAATGTTCGACGCCTGGCATCACTTGAGAGTGTTTTTTTTTATGGAGATGCAATAATAATATCCGATGTTATGCACGATAAACGTATTTAAAACTATTAAAATATGCCGTGTAAACGTAAGCTCGAGATATAAATGCAACGAACCTCTTAACAGTCGGCTCCGCCGGAACTTGGATGCAGAAAGTCAGGCGGCTTTGAGGGCTGCAGTGGCAGTAGAACAGTCATAATAGGCTCATCGCCTGTAAGACGCTGGGTGTCACGTATCTGTTACAACTTCCGAGACGCCTGAAGACTCAAAACTACAGCGTCCTTTAAATTCTGTAAGACAAAAAGAATCACTGTACCTTTACACATGGAATGTTGCAGGGTTCTTACGAGGATCCTATTGATTATGGTCTATAAATGGCCTATGTTAATCATACTGTATATTAGTCATCTTTTGGTGATGGGAAAAAATACAAGCACTGTAACGAATTGAAATGGAAGGAGGAAACAGTGTGTGTCACTCCTGTGGCAAAATCTTATTCTAGTACTAGGCGAGCCAAAGGAACCCCTGAAAACTGTACTTCTCTACGAATATAATGAATTGAGGCATTTTTAAATATAATGCATTACTTCGTAGTCGACACAGCAAATATAAAAAAAACACATGCATTATATACGTCAGATGGAAACCCAGTTCTAAGCAAAGAAGGGAAAGCAGAAAGGTGGAAGGAGTATATAGAGGGTCTATACAAGGGTGATGTACTTGAGGGCAATGTTATGAAAATGGAACAGGATGTAGGTGAAGATGAAATGGGAGATAGGATACTGCGTGAAGAGTTTGACAGAGCACTGAAAGACTTGAGTCGAAACAAGGCCCCGGGAGTAGACAACATTCCATTAGAAATACTGACGGCCTTGGGAGAGACAATCCTGACAAAACTCTACCATCTGTTGAGCAAGATGTATGAGACAGGCGAAATACCCTCGGACTTCAAGAAGAATATAATAATTTCAATCCCCAAGAAAGCAGGTGTTGACAGATGTGAAAATTACCTAACTATCAGTTTAATAAGTCACAGCTGCAAAGTACTAACGCGAATTCTTTACAGACGCATGGAAAAACTGGAAGAAGCCGACCTCGGGGAAGATCAGTTTGGATTCCGTAGCGATATTGGAGCACGTGACGTAATACTGACCTTACGACCTATCTTAGAAGATTAAGGAAAGAAAAACCTACGTTTCTAGCATTTGTAGACGTAGAGAAAGCTTTTGACAACGTTGACTGGAATACTCTGTTTCAAATTCTGAAGGTGGCATAGATAAAATACAGGGAGCGAAAGGCTATTTACAATTTGTACAGAAACCAGATTGCAGTTATAAGAGTCGAGGGGCATGAAAGGGAAGCAGTGGTTGGGAAGGGAGTAAAACAGGGTTGTAGCCTATCCCCGATGTTATTCAGTCTGTATATCGAGCAAGCAGTAAAGGAAACAAAAGAAAAATCCGGAGTAGGAATTAAAATCCATGGAGAAGAAATAAAAATTTGGAAGTTAGCCGATGACATTTTAATTCTGTCAGACAGCAAAGGACTTGGAAGAGCAGCTGAACGGAATGGACAGTGTCTTGAAAGCAGGATATAAGATGAACATCAACAAAAGCAAAACGAGGATAATGGAATGTAGTCGAATTAAGTCGGGTGATGCTGAGGGAATTAGATTAGGAAATGAGACAAAGTAGTAAAGGAGTTTTGCTATTTGGGGAGCAAAATAACTGACGATGGTCGAAGTAGAGAGGATTTAAAATGTATACTGGCAATGGCAAGGAAAGCATTTCTGAATAAGAGAAATTTGTTAACATCGAGTATAGATTTAAGTGTCAGGAAGTCGTTTCTTAAAGTATTTGTATGGAGTGTAGCCATGTATGGAAGTGAAACATGGACGACAAATAGTTTAGACAAGACGAGAATAGAAGCTTTCGAAATGTGGTACTACTGAAGAATGCTGAAGATTAGAATGGTAGATCACATAACTAATGAGGAGGTATTGAATAGAATTGGGGAGAAGAGGAGTTTATGGCGCAGCTTGACAAGAAGGGACCGGTTGGTAGGACATGTTCTGAGGCATCAAGGGATGACAAATTTAGCATTGGAGGGCAGCGTGGAGGGTAAAAATCGTAGAGGGAGACCAAGAGATGAATACACGAAGCAGATTCAGAAGGATGTAGGATGCAGTAAGTAATGGGAGATGAAGCTTGCACAGGATAGAGTAGCATGGAGAGCTGCATCAAACCAGTCTCAGGACTGAAACAACAACAACAACAACATATACCTACATACGTGAACAGCACACATTTGTATACATACGTCTCTACTCCACTTACAGACAATTTGAACTGTCATTGGCGATCCGTTTTATGCAACCCACACTACATCTGTATTGAGAGATGCATTCAGACAGGCGATAGCCACGTAATCAGTATATGTTCCCTTTCTCACCTTTGGCCGACTTCATCATATGGAATGATAGTGTCGAAAATACAATATGGAAATAATTAGATTGATTTTTCGGCGTGTCGGACAAGCGCAATAAACTGAGCTATGCCTGTAACTTGTAAACAATCTTTTCGTATTAGGTCCGCATTAACGAAATAGTCTTTCTCTTGTTGTAGATTTATGCTTACTAATTAATAATACTACGTCCGATCGCCACCCGTATCCACCTACGAAATCTTGACCATGTCCATCATTGATTTTGTAATCTGATCTTCGTAATAGCTCCGAAGTAGACAGGTGGGTTTCTTGGATTTTTTTTATATTACGGTACTACTTGGAAGAATAAGTCAATTTTTGACTTGTGAAGTATCACTGTATTACTTCTACACACATCACAAATACAGACTTTTTACTTTTTCTCACAACCAAAATGGCTACCGCCGATTTCGCTCTAAAATAACGTGCGTCTACCTTCGTTGCTTAACAAGGAGTGAGCCCTTCCTCTTACCGAGGAACAGGAAAAACATACGTTTTTTAACATTTGAAAATCGAAAATACATTACGGAAGGCGCAGTCTCTTCGCTGGGCCACCACTTCCCCTTTTCTCCTTGTCTTTGAAGAAAACAAAAATATAAAGGCAGGAAATGCAAAAGGTACATCACACTATTCAGCCTTGGGTGTATCTGCAAGCGTATGATCTTTCCTACATAGTTCAGAAACGTTGCCTTATAAAATGTGTTATGCCATTGAAGCCAAAAAACAAACAGGACTTACCAAAATGGGAAGTGAGGACGTAACAACTTGCCGGTTTATCACCCAAAGGAGCAACTGAAACAAAGGGTGATTTAGCTCGCCCTACCGATGTAGTTTTATGCTACCCCACAAGACAGAACAAAGTAGTGGGACAGTTTGACCAAGATATACTTTCCTTCTGCCATGCGAAGCACACTGTCGAAATGTCACAGAATAACTGATAAAGTATACGAAGACATCTTAGACCTATTGTACAAACTTTATGAGACTTCTTTACCACATTAACGCAGCGAGTTATATATTAACATTTTCATTTGGTTATGTAACAGAAAATAATTATTTTCATGCATCCTATTTTAATATCTTCTGTTAATTTCGTTCTTTCCGATGGTTAAAGAACATTATAAAGCAACATTTCTGAACAATTTGCGAAAGATTAAGTTCTCTAAACGGAATAAACTTACAGAGAATCTAGAACCTTTATGAATACACAGATAATTACACAAAGAAAGACTGGAGACACTTGGATAAACTTGACAGAAATAAGATGTATCTTGGCCCAAAAATACGATGTAACCCATGGCCAGTCATCATTTGTATTTTTTACAGTACGATTCCGTTTGCGGACAGTCGCTCATAGCTCTGCGAGAGAACACATCGATTACGTGGGTATCCCCTACATGGATCCGGTTCCTCAAACCGGATGTAGTGCTGGCTGCATAAAAAGGATCGTTAGGGACAGTGAAATCCCCCTGCACACACAGACATTTATAAATTACTAGAAACTTACCCACCATCCCTCATCATAACAAAACTACTGATATGCAAGTGCAGCCATGAGTGACCGGTAGCTACATTATATGTTGCATCATGGTGTTGGAACAAATTGTCATGTAACAATGCAATGCGAGATGTCGCTCGTCATATGACAAACAGCACGACAGCACGAATCACGTTTCTGTTTCAATTCCAGTTATGAGCTCTTCTGAAGAGGATGTTATTGTGAGTTATGGTTATTAAAGCTCATATGATGAAAAACAAAGGAAATACTGTGTGCACCCGTAAATTGCTGTCGATATAAAACTGTTCAGATGTGGTGTACTCTCTTTACTGTAATGAGTAGTTACTCGTCAGGAGCAGTAGCAGGTCGAAAATTACTGTCCTGATTAGTCAAAGTAGCTGATGGTATTTGCTCCAAAAAGTAGAAACTGTCGGGACTCGTTCTGTAGAATTCGTGGAATTTGAGTTAGTATCGGGAGAGCTTACGAGCGGTTGGTGTAACTGACAGCAAGAAGTGATAGGATGATATGGAATCTGTTAAGACATTAGGGTGTAACTTCCCTGGTACTAGAGGGAGCTGTAGAGGGTAAAAACTGTAGAGGAAGGCAGAAATTTGAATACATCTAGCAAATAATGGAGGACAATGGTCGCAAGTGCTACTCTGAGGTGAAGAGGTTGGCACAGGAGAGGAATTCGTGGCGGTCTGCATCAAACCAGTCAGAAGACTGATGACATGACGTCAAAAACGACACCGTGAAAAGATTATTTTTTAGTAAGGCCAACTAATTCGGTACTTCAATCAATGTGTTACATATACAGAGTGTCATAATTTTTAACATTTTTATGCAGCGACAGCAACTGATATTGTTTATATAAGAATATACAGCCTACAGTTGCAGGTTAACTTTATCGTTTACCTAGGTTTCAACGTTAGTAATAACGTCTTCTTCAGAACATAAAACATTATTTAAATGTTTGCCTAAAGCTAGCCATGTCCTAAGTCACTTTATAGAACTTGATGCCAGTCTGTAGTCACACGACGAGGCCCATACAACGGGCTTAAAGTGAAGTTGCTACAGCGTGTTTTAATAGAAGTGACATAACCATATGGTTATGCATCAAGTTTTATAAAGTGACTTAGGACATGGCTAGCTTTAGACAAATATTTAAATAATGTTTTATGTTCTGAAGAAGACGTTATTACTAACGTTGAAACCTAGGTAAACGATAAAGTTAACCTGCAACTGTAGGCTGTATATATATATATATATATATATATATATATATACAGAAACAGTATGAAAAGCTTGTAAGGGTGTTGCAGTAGAGGTAGTGCTGAGAAATAATTGTTAAGATAAAAATTCGATACGTTCTCAATTTCCGAGTTAATTGGCATTGAAGTTACTAAATCAGGCCGTCGCGCGTGCTATTTCAAACAGCTCGCCACAGATGGTTTTGTTTGCTGAGATCAAAATAGAGTGCAATACAAAAATTGGACATGGGGCGGTAGTAGGAACCCAACCCGTGCCAAAGGTTGAGCAGTCTCGTGCGCTGTCATCTGCACTGTGATAACAGCTGACAGTAATGGTATCTGGCAGGCTGCACGCGGAGAGATCTGATTGACTAACTGCAGTTCTAAATAACTCGAAAACGGCACAAAGTATCTTGTTTTTTCTTAACAATTATGACACACACAGTGGTTACGGTTACTACAAGCCACACCACAAGTTGGGAAACGGGGCCAAATTTCTAGTAGTTTACTGTCGAGTTGAGATTTTCACAAATGTTTTATTCGTATCTTACAAAAACTAGCAGTACGGCAATAAACAGCCTTCTAAACACGCTGCTAATGGCAATAAACTAATTTGTAGCAATACAACAATTTAAAAAAAATTTCTTTTAAAAAACACAGAAGCTAGCAGTACGGCAATAAACAACCTTTTAAAACACGCCGCTAACGGCAATCAAGTAATTTATAGCAATACAACAGTTTTAAAAAAATTTTAAGAACATTAGTAAACAGGGTACTAAAGTAAATACAGAACTTTATTAACAAAGTACGGTGAGGTAGTGAAGCTACCAACACCGCCATTAAAAAAAATTAAGCAGGTCTTAGCAAACACACGATTAACGGCAATAAAAGACATTTACAAACTTGGAGGAATTTAAAAAAAATTTAAACATAAGTGTCCTGGAATATCATTAGAACATAACAGATATGACGGACCCGTGTAAGGCGGCCACAAATCACCCACTCAGGGATGCTCAGGCTAGGCAGAATACTGACCAATTTAAATACGCCCGTAAACACAATTGCCACTCTCAGGCTGGTCACTGTACCGACTTTTAGCCAGCGAAAACTTGCTATAAGATGGCTTAACTTGCTGACAGAATTAGAGCTAACCTCGTGCAAGGAAACATTACACCACAAAGTCCTGAATGAGCGACCACATGATCAACCAACAAGAAGCATGAATTTACTCATAACACACGACATAATAGCGAAACAATGAAACTGTCAAAACTACACCTCCCATCGGACAGTGACGAGAATAGGAGGAAAGATCACTGTCTTCAATTACACCGGTGCCAGGGACAGGAAAGCCGGTCGCCGGAGGCCACAGGGCACAAGAGACGCTGGTTACACAAAATTATTACTTAATGATTAAACCTTCTACGAACTTAACTTGCAATTATGCTTGAACAGGCAGTACACGACCTCCGATGGCAAGGATCCACACATCCGACCGCGTACGCGTCGCCAGCGTACCCAACACGCCACGGTCACGCGACAACACGCTCTGTCACCGGAGTTCACGTCTTCTCTGCAACGTTGACGGGTAGTGACCGCTCCTTCATGTTAGGTGTCTCCTTTTAAACTCCAGTGTAGAAACGGAGGACTTAAAGAAGCTTGTTAACGTCCCACCAAGGTGAAATGAACAGCAACTTCTCGTGGGGCGATTCTGTATACAACCAACACGCGGGGAGCTCTTCCGTCAACTCGACCCGCTGGTTACACACAACCGACATATATCACGTGGCGACTCGGTACAACCGACCACGCCTGGTCCGCGCTGGAGAGCCACACTGCCCTCCCGTGTCCACCACACTCTCTCTGAGCGCAACGCCCCTACTTCCACGCCACCACACGAGGTTACAACCGGTCAAAGATCTCACTTCCTCCATAGCAGTTGCCCGGAAGCAAAAACGCAGATATCGATAGCAGAGAGAAAAGACAACCAAACAGCCACGTAATGACAGACAACATATCAAACGAACATGTCAGGGGAAGAAAAGGAAATCCAATGCAATCTAAACACAGGGTGTAGCACGAGTCGATACACGGCTCAAATTATTTCTCAACGTCATCTACATTATCCTCGTAAGGACCTCAGACTTTATCTTGTCACTCTGTATAGACAGTTTCTAACTGTAGTGGTTGACATATTGTGTTAAACCTATAAAGTAATAGTATGCCTCTTAATGAATAAATAATTACAGCATCTAAAATTTTTAAATTCGGTCAGTAGCTATATGTAACTTTGAATATCATACCTTTACTTTGCACCTGGAATACAGTAGATATGCAGTCTGCTGCAGGGTCCGTGCACGATTTTAGCCATTTAGTACGAGGTGCATTCAAGTTCTAAGGCCTCCGATTTTTTTTCTAATTAACTACTCACCCGAATTCGATGAAACTGGCGTTACTTCTCGACGTAATCGCCCTGCAGACGTACACATTTTTCACAACGCTGACGCCATGATTCCATGGTAGCGGCGAAGGCTTCTTTAGGAGTCTGTTTTGACCACTGGAAAATCGCTGAGGCAATAGCAGCACGGCTGGTGAATGTGCGGCCACGGAGAGTGTCTTTCATTGTTGGAAAAAGCCAAAAGTCACTAGGAGCCAGGTCAAGTGAGTAGGGAGCATGAGGAATCACTTCAAAGTTGTTATCACGAAGAAACTGTTGCGTAACGTTACCTCGATGTTCGGGTGCGTTGTCTTGGTGAAACAGCACACGCGCAGCCCTTCCCGGACGTTTTTGTTGCAGTGCAGGAAGGAATTTGTTCTTCAAAACATTTTCGTAGGATGCACCTGTTACCGTAGTGCCCTTTGGAACGCAATGGGTAAGGATTACGCCCTCGCTGTCCCAGAACATGGACACCATCATTTTTTCAGCACTGGCGGTTACTCGAAATTTTTTTGGTGGCGGTGAATCTGTGTGCTTCCATTGAGCTGACTGGCGCTTTGTTTCTGGATTGAAAAATGGCATCCACGTCTCATCCATTGTCACAACCGACGAAAAGAAAGTCTCATTCGTGCTGTCGTTGCACGTCAACATTGCTTGGCAACATGCCACACGGGCAGCCGTATGGTCGTCTGTCAGCATTCGTGGCACCCACCTGGATGACACTTCTCGCATTTTCAGGTTGTCATGCAGGATTGTGTGCACAGAACCCACAGAAATGCCAACTCTGGAGGCGATCTGTTCAACAGTCATTCGGCGATCCCCCAAATCAATTCTCTCTTCACTTTCTCGATCATGTCGTCAGACCGGCTTGTCCGGCTTGTGCGAGCCCGCGGTTGTTTCGGTTTGTTGTCACACGATGTTCTGCCTTCATTAAACTGTCGCACCCACGAACGCACTTTCGACACATCCATAACTCCATCACCACATGTCTCCTTCAACTGTCGATGAATTTCAATTGGTTTCACACCACGCAAATTCAGAAAACGAATGATTGCACGCTGTTTAAGTAAGGATTACGTCGCCATTTTAAGTATTTAAAACAGTTCTCATTCTCGCCGCTGGCGGTAAAATTCCATCTGCTGTACGGTGCTGCCATCTCTGGGACGTATTGACAATGAACGCGGCCTCATTTTAAAACAATGCGCTTGTTTCTATCTCTTTCCAGTCCTGAGAAAAAAAATCTGAGGCCTTAGAACTTGAATGCACCTTGTAATATGCACACATCAAAAGAAGTTTTGCATCAGCCCGATTCCCAGAACTCCTGAAGATAGACGTTGACTGTGGATATTGTATCACAGAGACAGTCTCTTTGACTGTTCAGAGATGTCACTAAACCCGCCCAACGATGTAATCAACCATGCACGAGCAGCGCCTATTAAACTGAGGGTGTCCAACAGCCGATCAGTTCCAGTCATTCCACCAGGAAGGGGGTACACGGCTCGTGTTGTCGGTAGTTCAACCGGTTCTAGACGGTGAATATCGCGGTTCGATCGCGTCCGCATTGTTACTTTGTGCCAGAAAGTGCTCTCAACAAGGGAAGTGTCCAGGCGTCTCGCAGTGAAACAAAGCGATGTTATGCGAACGTGGGGGCGATACAGAGAGACGTGAACTGACGATGACATTCCTCGCTCAGGCCGCCCAAGGGCTACTACTGCATTGGATGACCCCTACCTACCGATTATGGCTCGGAGGAACCCTGACAGCAACGCCACCATGTTGAATAATACTTTTTGTGCAGCCACAGGACGTCGTGTTACGACTCAAACTGCATGATGCGCGAGTACACTCCCGACGTCCATGGTGAGGTCCATCACTGCAACCACGACACGTTGCAGCGCGGTACAGATGGGCCCAACAACATGCCGAATGGACCTCTCACGATTGGCATCACGTCCTCTTCACCGATGAGTGTCACATATGCCTTCAATCAGACAATCGTCAGAGACGTGTTTGGAGGCAACCCGGTCAGACTCACCGCCTTAGACACACTGTCTAGCAAGTGCAGCAAGGTGGAGGTTCCCCGCTCTTTTGGGGTGGCATTAAGTGGGGTCGACGTACGTCGCTGGTGGTCATGGAAGGCGCCGTAACGGCTGTACGATACGTTAATGCCATCCTCCGACCGATAGTGCAACCATATCGGCAGCATGTTGGCGAGGCATTCGTCCTTCATGGCTGACAATTCACGCCCCCATCGTGCACATCTTGTGAGTGACTTCCTTCAGGTTTACGACATCACTCGACTAGAGAGGCCAGCATCTTTTCCAGACATGAACCGTATCGAACATGCCTGGGATCGATTGAAAAGTGCTGTTTATAGACGACGTGACCCACCAGTCACTCTGAAGGATCTACGCGGAATCGCCGTGGAGGATTGGGACAATCTGGACCAACGGCGCCTTGATGAACTTGTGGATAGTATACCACGACAAATACAGGCATTCATCAATACAAGAGGACAAGCTACTGGGTTCTAGAGGTACTAGTGTGTACAGCAATCTGGACCACCACCTCTGAAAGTTTCGTTATATGGTGGTACAACATGCAATGTGTTTTTTCATGAGCAATGGCTCTGAGCACTATGCGACTTCTGAGGTCATCAGTCGCCTAGAACTTAGAACTAATTAAACCTAACTAACCTAAGGACATCACACACATCCATGCCCGAGGCAGGATTCGAACCTGCGACCGTAGCGGTCGTTCGGTTCCAGGCTGTAGCGCCTAGAACCGCACGGCCACTCCGGCCGGCATTCATGAGCAATAAAAAGGGCGGAGGTGATGTTTATGATGATCTCTATTCCAATTTTCTGTACAGGTTCAGGAACTTTCGGAACCGAGTTGATGCAAAACTTTTTTTTATGTATGTACAGGGTGTTTCAAAAATGACCGGTATATTTGAAACGGCAATAAAAACTAAACGAGCAGCGATAGAAATACACCGTTTGTTGCAATATGCTTGGGACAACAGTACATTTTCAGGCGGACAAACTTTCCAAATTACGGTAGTTACAATTTCTAACAACAGATGGCGCTGCAAGTGATTTGAAAGATATAGAAGACAACGCAGTCTGTGGGTGCGCCATTCTGTACGTCGTCTTTCTGCTGTAAGCGTGTGCTGTTCACAACGTGCAAGTGTGCTGTAGACAACATGGTTTATTCCTTAGAACAGAGGATTTTTCTGGTGTTGGAATTCCACCGCCTAGAACACAGTGTTGTTGCAACAAGACGAAGTTTTCAACGGAGGTTTAATGTAACCAAAGGACCGAAAAGCGATACAATAAAGGATCTGTTTGAAAAATCAACGGACTGGGAACATGACGGATGAACGTGCTGGAAAGGTAGGGCGACCGCATACGGCAACCACAGAGGGCAACGCGCAGCTAGTGCAGCAGGTGATCCAACAGCGGCCTCGGGTTTCCGTTCGCCGTGTTGCAGCTGCGGCCCAAATGACGCCAACGTCCACGTATCGTCTCATGCGCCAGAGTTTACACCTCTATCCATACAAAATTCAAACGTGGCAACCCCTCAGCGCCGCTACCATTGCTGCACGAGAGACATTCGCTAACGATATAGTGCACAGGATTGATGATGGCGATATGCATGTGGGCAGCATTTGGTTTACTGACGAAGCTTATTTTTATCTGGACGGCTTCGTCAATAAACAGAACTGGCGCATGTGGGGAACCGAAAAGCCCATGTTGCAGTCGCATCATCCCTGCATCCTCAAAACGTACTGGTCTGGGCCGCCATTTCTTCCAAAGGAATCATTGGCCCATTTTTCAGATCCGAAACGATTAGTGCATCACGCTATCTGGACATTCTTCGTGAATTTGTGGCGGTACAAACTGCCTTAGACGACACTGCGAACACCTCGTGGTTTATGCAAGATGGTGCCCGGCCACATCGCACGGAAGACGCCTTTAATTTCCTGAATGAATATTTCGATGATCGTGTGATTGCTTTGGGCTATCCGAAACATACAGGAGGCGGCGTGGATTGGCCTCCCTATTCGCCAGATACGAACCCCTGTGACTTCTTTCTGTGGGGACACTTGAAAGACAAGGTGTACCGCCAGAATACAGAAACAATTGAACAGCTGAAGCAGTACATCTCATCTGCATGTGAAGCCATTCCGCCAGACACGTTGTCAAAGGTTTCGGGTAATTTCATTCAGAGACTACGCCGTATTATTGCTACGCATGGTGGATATGTGGAAAATATCGTACCTTAGAGTTTCCCAGACCGCAGCGCCATCTGTTGTTGAAAATTGTAACTACTGTAATTTCGAAAGTTTGTCTGCCTGAAAATGTACTGTTGTCCCAAGCATATTGCAACAAACGGTGTATTTCTATCGCTGCTCGTTTAGTTTTTATTGCCGTTTCAAATATACCGGTCATTTTTGAAACACCCTGTAGATCGCAGATGGACGTAATCATTGTCTCATTTTATTTGTCAATGTCTGGTGTAGTCAACAGAAAATAAACACGCTCCATTGTCGCCTTTCTTTCGCGTCAGAAAGTTATTATAAGCGTTGTAGGTTAAAAACCTAAGAATTTTTTGGTGTCGTTAGTGCTCTGCACAGTTTATTATACTCGTACCATATAGTGTAGACAACACCACTGTAATCAATGAATGGTGACTTCATTCCATCGGTTTTTTATTTTATTGTTGGAATGTTTATTACAACAAGACGTACCGTACGCATCACAAACAGATGTGTAGCAAACTAGTGGCAGCTGGAAATTATTACCCCCTATTCCGTCCGCTTTGCAAAACAAAGTCAGTCAAACTATTTTTACTGGACATTCTGGCCTCATAGGTGACACGCGCAACAAGTTCTGAGATTTAGGAGTGTGTTTTCGACGCGAGAAATTGCTTCATGCAGCGTCAGTATCTCGGCGGCCGAAGTAAACTGTATTTACGAAGCACTCAGGCGCTAAACCCCGTCTGGCACGCCTACTTATGTCCGCAAAGAGAACCGCCTTCACCCGTACATCAAACAAGTTTACTTTCACTTTGCAGTCTTCTGTCCTACACTTATTTTACAATTCACGCCATGGCGTCCACATACATTACAGCCGTCAGCACACAGGACGAGTTTGCTAATGCTGACGTGTCGCTCTACAAGTTTTGTGACGCCACTTCCTCCAATTTCAGGTTGAGGGGCCATTTCATTGCGCGAAACCGAGAAAGACAGTCCGTGGCGCGTTGCAGGTTTATAGAGTGCAAGTAGCCGTCTCTTGGGGACTGGGAGGGAGGGGGGGGGGTTGCGACCAACTCTATCAGACGAGTTTAATAATTTTTGAGTGCGTGTTTGAACGCATGTAAGCTCTCAGTAGCACAGGACAAAGTTAAGACCTTTGTAAGTATTGTATTGTTTGTTAATCGTGGTCCTAGAAACGACGGAGAAGCTGCGTCCCCGCCGCAGCCGCAGTGGTCCACAACCCCACGACGACTACCGCAGTCCACTTTTTTTCACCTTTCCGCCGTCGCACACCGAACCACTCTTTCAAGGTTATTGTGCGGTTCGGCCCCCGGTATTTCAAACAAGCGTTCAGTTCATAGTGCTGTGGAATGTGGGAAAAAACCGCAAATTTGGCATTCATAAGAAGAAGGACAACACCAAAAATGCAACAGGAGCTTAATATGTAAGAAATTGTCCACGCAACCTGCCACTGATGATGCCTTGCTGAAAATAAAGGCGAAACGCGTATGGCACTAAAATTGTGTTTTATTCAGTTGCTGTCAGAAGGTCCACAAGTAAAAATTATCAATACACCGTAAAATCAGTAACTGTCTATCGTTTTCATAGCCCTTGGCTATGCAAAAGGATTGACTGAGTGTCATTTATTGTTGTGGAATAAGGCTTACCGAGTCATTTATTGTTGTGGGATAAAATCACGAAACGTTTATTGTTAGCACAACCTTTAGTTATTGGAAAGGGCTGACTGAGTGTCATTTACTTGTGTGGCAAAATCACTAACTGGTCACTGTTGATATGACCTTTGGCTATTTAAAACGACTGATGGTCTGAATACCTTTGATATGGCGCGCGCCGCTAACCTGTGATCTTGTTCAGAACGCGCACTGTAATCGATTATAGTTGGCTGTCCTGGTGCGGGTGGCGCTCCGGTGGCGATTTGCTATGACGTCGCTGGCGTGTGTTTGCGGTGGCCGGCGGAAAGCGAGAGGGTAGTTGGTTATTCCGGGAACTGCACGGAACGTGGAGTTCGCTCTGCCTGACCTGCTGGTGACTAACGCTAAGGTTGTTGTGCCTCGCAATAAGAGCAGAGTGGTCTGGGGCGGAGGCGACTCGCCGCTGTGCTGGCCGTGCGGTGGTGATTAACTGGAGTCGGCGTACTTGTTCTGCCTGCCTGTCCGATGTGGAGGTCCGGTGGGGTCCTGTGATACTCTGGCCCGGAGACAACTAGTTGCTGAATTTTGGAGTCGTCTGCCAGGTTAGGGTGTGGGCTCGGTTGGCTCTTCAGATTTTCCCCCTGGAAGCTCCAGCAGTGGTTTCTGAACTTTTCTGGTGTGGGACGGTGTTGTTGGAACTTTTTGCTGTGTGTGTGGCTCGTTACGATATTTGTTGGTACTAATTTATTTGCTCAACTGGAGTCCTGCCCGGAGTTGCGTTCATGTATGGTGCATTTGGCAGTCGATGTGTTAGGTAAAGTCTGTCTAAGAAGAGCGGTTTTGTACAGTATATACATAGCTTGGTATAGGTGATCTTCTGGGACCTGAACAACACGATCTAGTCAGTTTGGTTGTGTAACAGCATTTAGTGGTATGTTCTGTATTTTTTTACTGTGTTATTGTTAACTTGGTGGAATAGTCGCGTTTGGTGTCGTTAAGGCACTTCTAAGACTGTGGTTTGACTATTCATGTGCGCTTGGCTTTTATTGTTTCGTTTTAGGAAGCGAGAATTGTTTCAGATTCGTGTGTGTTGGCTTCCGGCACTTACTAAGAGCGACTGAGTTAACGGCGCCGTGGTTATCATGTGCTGTCGGGATGTTATACTGTATTTTTGAATTTTATCTTGTGTTGATATTATCTGTCGTGTGTTACAGAACATAACCAAGGTGCGTAAGTGATGGGCAGTTGTGGGAGGCACGTCGGGGAGCTCTCAGCGGTTTATTTCGGGGACCGTTTCTAGTGGGAAGGCTCCGGAGTGTTGAGAGCTCGCTCGTCTGTAATTGCATTGGGAGTTGTCCTCGCCCTTTGCTTGTATCAAATTAGTACTTTGTTATTATATTTATTGGTTGTGTGTTGCGCTTCTTTCATTTTAAGGTGGCAAGCGTCATTATCTTTGTCAGGGTTTTTTATATAAATCATTTTAAATTGTAATGCCAAGTTAACTTATTATTGGATTTTGTCTTTTGGGTAACCTCTAAAGGGACTATTGTAAAAGGTTCTTCATTTTATGGTGGCAAGCCGCCGTTATTGTTTTTAAAGCTCACTCTCTAACCATTTGTTAAGTTTTGTAAGTTATATGAATTTGTTGTTATTTCAAAGAGTTTTGTATTGGCAATTTAATAAATTGTGTACAGAGTCTGCTGTTTGGATATTATTGGGTGGAACTCCTTGGATAGTTGTCCTGTAAGAAAACATTTCAATCTTATTATTACGAGTAATTGTTTTGACGTACGATACTTCTAGTGTCAATTTCATTGTCTTGAATGTAGGAGAAAAATTGCTTATTGTTTGACACTGCTTCTAATGAACTGGAAAGCGAATTTTTTTGTTGTAATCTGTTTTAAAATAAAATCAGTGCATATAATTGTGAATGCTGCTGCCCTTGCATGTTTTCCTGGTCCAGCCTTCCACCTTGAAGCCACCTGCGCTGCACCTTGGTACGTTTTAACTCAAGAAGGGTCTTCGAGCACATGCGCAAAGCTATAGACCTATATCTCTGACGTCGATCTGTTGTAGAATTTTAGAATAGGTTTTTTGCTCATTTTTCATGTCGTTTCTGGAAACCCAGAATCTACTTTGTAGGAATCAACATGGATTCCGGAAACAGCGATCGTGTGGGACCCAACTCGCTTTATTTGTTCATGAGACCCAGAAACTATTAGATACAGGCTCCCAGGTAGATGCTATTTTCCCTGACTTCCAGAAGGCGTTCGACACAGTTCCGCACTGTCGCCTGATAAACAAAGTAAGTGCCTACGGTATATCAGACCAGCTGTGTGGCTGGATTGAAGAGTTTTTAGCAAGCAGAACACAGCATCCAGAATGAGATTTTCACTCTGCAGCGGAGTTTCAGAACACAGCATGTTGTTCTGAATGGAGAGATGTCTACAGACGTTAATGTAACCTCTGGCGACCCATTGGGAAGTGTTATGGGACCATTGATTTTCACAATATATATATATTATATATATAATATAAATGACCTAGTAGATAGTGTTGGAAGTTCCATGCGGTTTCTCGCGGATGGTGCTGTAGTGTACAGAGAAGTTGCAGCATTAGAAAATTGTAGCGAAATGCAGGAAGATCTGCAGCGAATAGGCACTTGGCGTAGGGAGTGGCAACTGACCCTTAACATAGGCAAATGTAATGTATTGCGAATACATAGAAAGAAGGATTCCTTATTGTATGATTATATGATAGCGGAACAAACACTGGTAGCAGTTACTTCTGTAAAATTTCTGGGAGTATGCGTGCGGAACGATTCGAAGTGGAATGATCATATAAAAATAATTGTTGGTAAGGCAGGTACCAGGTTCAGATTCATTGGGAGAGTCCTTAGAAAATGTAGTCCATCAAAAAAGGAGGTGGCTTACAAAACACTCGTTCGACATATACTTGAGTATTGCTCATCAGTGTGGGATCCGTACCAGGTCGGGAGGAGATAGACAAGATCCAAAGAAGAGCGGCGCGTTTCGTCACAGGGTTATTTGGTAAGCGTGATAGCGTTACGGAGATGTTTAGCGAACTCAAGTGGCAGACGCTGCAAGAGAGGCGCTCTGCATCGCGGTGTCCAGGTTTCGAGAGGGTGTGTTTCTGGATGAGGTATCGAATATATTGCTTCCCCCTACTTATACCTCCCGAGGAAATCACGAATGTAAAATTAGAGAGATTCGAGTGCGCACGGAGGCTTTGCGGCAGTCGTTCTTCCCGCGAACCACACGCGACTGGAACAGAAAAGGGAAGTAATGACAGTGGGACGTAAAGTGCCCTCCGCCACACACCGTTGGGTGGCTTGCAGAGTATAAATATAGATGTAGATGTAGATGCACCTGGACCAGAAATATTCTTACAGTGACTACTTATGTGATGTCAAGGATCACGCAAACCAACAATGGCAAGAGATGTGGAACGCTTCCCAGCAAACGAAAGGCGGTTTTTACGCAGTACTCCAACCTTGGATTTCTTCACACCTGTGGTTCATGAGGGCCTGTTTGGATCGATCCACGCTTTCCACTATCATACCACGTCGCTTCAATCACGCCTCTTTTCCTCAACACCTACATCGCGTCAACGTGGGTGTGACTCTGAATCGACGCCAACCACCACTTGTCTGTGTGTCTCAGATCTGACTGCGAACGGTTGGACTTTCTGGTGACGTTGCTGAGCACGGAATACCACCTTCCTCAATCAGCTACTTCTCTTTTATTTAACAAAGACATTGGCCTTTATAAAGTAATTGTCAACTTCCTTAAGAGTACTGGGCACAATCTGTAGCTTTTAATGGTGTTCAAATTCTGTTTTTCTGTTTTGCCCCAGGAGATATTTCAGTAATGGTGTGAACTGTAACTCGGCAGAATTTTAGCTACATTTTAATGTAATTGTTGTAAAAATATAATGGACGCAGCTGTGACGGTTTGAGATTTCTCTACTTGTAAATGTGCATTTCTGTTCTATTTCGTTCAATTCTATGTACTTTGTACCTATGTGTTATTGGTGGTTAAATCGAGTTGCTTCTCGGAATGTCATATAAATAAGAAAAGAGTCGTATCACACTCCCTTGAAAGCAATACAGGACCTATTTATACATTCCAAGGCGATGGAAAGTGTTTTGAATACCAACGTTTTAACGTTTTTCCTGCACCGTCTTAAGCATGGTAATGTGTTGTGTTTTTTGGCGTTTCCGTATTTTTGTTCAGCCCCTGTACAAAGTTTAAGCACTGAAGACGCATAGTAGCCGCTGTTATCTAGCAGTAAATTTCACATGGTAGGCGTTGAAAATACGTTGTTGCTGGCCCGTTAAGTAGAACATTGTTGGCATTAATAAGCGAATGTAGCAAGATTTAGCTGTTCCACTGTAAAATATTGGAGTATATTCGTTCTGTCGCATTTTTGATGAAGTGCAGAAGCTAAATGTTACTTCCTGCGCTATACAGATACCGGGCATGTAACACGGCCCCCGTCCCCCCCCCCCCCCCCCCCCCCCCCACCCACCAACCCACCCAGATTTTTAAAGAAATTCATGTCTTGCGTTTTTAGAGAAGCTAGTCTTTCAGGCATCTCATTGTTTATGATGACATATCTCCTGAACTATGCTCCGTTCAGCAATGTACTTTTGCAGCACCTTCAGTGGTAACTTGTTAATCACGCTCAGAAAGTAAGTGTAGAAAGAGACGCATCAACCATCAGTGCGTGTGGTTATGTGGCAAAATAAGCTTTAATAGATTTGCATCAACGTCGTAATAAATCTAAGTATAGGACCTATTAGGGCAACTTTTAGAATGATTAACTGCTGGCTTTCGGTTGCACGCTGCCAACACGTTCCGTAGGGCACGGTTTCAGTAGCTGCAGTTTACAACACCCCCCTCCCCCCCCCCCTCACCAACTGTCGGCACAGCTGTGAGTGTCTGCTAATAAAGTGAAGACGGGAGTGCAACATGTTTTCGCCTCGGTGACATGTGAACAGCGTGCTGAGACGGCTGTGGCGCCCTCTCATTGGTCGGCTGGTCCGCCACGAGCGCCGGGTCAATAGAAAAATGAAAGCTGGCCCCCTGGGTGACCACGCCGGCCGCGCGTCGTGGTCGCTGCCAGAGCGCTATTTAAGACAGCAGACATTTATTTCGGCGCGGCGAAAGTGTGCCAGCAGCCCGGCTCCATGTGTTATCTCCCTGAGAAGGGGTAGGGGGGGGGAGGGGGGAGCTGATCGAAAGCTGGTACTCCCACATACTGTGTTCCCTGACAAGTCATTTTTCTTTTCACTCGCAGCTATACGATAGAGTGGTTCTACACCTACAGGATACTTACTGCTCATACCGGACTCGAGAGTCCATTACCGCAGCAACGTATTTTCGCCATCTGTCCCTGTCTTGGGCTATTTCCTTCCATTCACCTTCAATACCTAGGCTCCTCAAATCAGCCTCCACATTGTCCTCCCACCTACGCCTCGGTCTCCCCACAGGACGTTTTCCCTCTAGGTGCCCTACCAGTACTCTGCGCTCTGCCCTGCCCTCATCCATTCGACCTACGTGGCCCGCCCATCGCAGCCTACGTGATTTGATAATACTGATTATGTCAGAGCTTGAATAGAGATCGTGAACATCTTCGTTATGCAGTTTTCGCCACTCTCCGCTAATGTCATCCCTTTTTGCTCCGAAAATTTTCCTCAAAATTTTGTTTTCTAATACTGGAAACGGCTTTTCATTTTACACAGTGAGAGAGCAAGTCTCACACCCATACAGCATAACTGGTAGAATAATAGTTTTGTATATTCTAATCTTTAAGTTCCGTGATGAAACTAATCTATTCAGTGAGAAGTACCACGCATTTCCGCCGGCCGGAGTGGCCGTGCGGTTCTAGGCGCTACAGTCTGGAACCGAGCGACCGCTACGGTCGCAGGTTCGAATCCTGCCTCGGGCATGGATGTGTGTGATGTCCTTATGTTAGTTAGGTTTAATTCGTTCTAAGTTCTAGGCGACATATGACCTCAGAAGTTAAGTCGCATAGTGCTCAGAGCCATTTGAACCATTTGAACCACGCATTTCCCGCCCGTAATCTCTTCTTCAGTTCGAATTCAATCTCATTTCTCGAAGTGCTGTCCACGCCTAGATACTTAAATGTGTTCACTTTTTCAAACTGCATGTCTCCAACTCTTAACATTTCCTGATCTACTGCTGTTGGCATTCCAGTAGTAACCAGATATTTAGTTTTGTCTTCACTTATCCTTAGACCTACATCTTCACTAGCCTTGATTAACACATTCGCATTTGCTATTACAGATTCTTTCCTATCGCTAATGATGTTTAGATCGTCTGCGTACCGTAATATCTTAATATTTCCATTTATGTCCACAACCTCTGAATTACCTGCTGCCATTCGTACAGTATATTCTAGGACTAAATTAAAAAGTAGCAGAGACAGGGTATCTCCCTGATTAAGTCCGTTCTTTATTACAAATTCTCCTGACTCCAATTTCCCCATGCGTACTCTACCTTTTGTGTTTTTCAAACTCGCTTCTATAAGTCTAACATACTTCTCTGGTATTCCAAGTTCCAAAAGAATTCTGTACTATTTTGATTGCAATACTGAATCATATGCTTTTGTAAAATCTATGAAAAGATTATGAACTGGTTTATTGTATTTCCATTTCTTTTCCTTAATTTGACGCATGGTGAATATTTGGTCTATAGTTGATCTGTTCCTCCGAAAGCCGGCTTGGTAATCCCCCACAATTTCATCTGCATATGGTGTAAGCCTGCTTACCAGAATATTCGAGAAAATTTTGGAACATACTGGTAATAGCGATATCCCTCTATAATTACTACAATCCATTTTGTAGCCCTTCTTAAAAATTGGGATCAGAATCGACTCCTGCAGCTCTTCATGTATCATCTCCGAGTTCCATACTTTAGTTATCACTTCGTGAACTACTTCCACCAATTTCTGTCCCCCATTTTTAACTAATTCTGCAGTTATGCAATCTGGTTTTTCAGTTTGTTGATTGCATCTCTTACTTACTTTAACGTTGGCTCAGGTATCTGGGGTTCTGCTGTATGTATTTCGTACGCCTGCTCATTTCCTGCTTGCTGGTGTACATTTAATAGATGCTAAAAATGCGCCCTCCATTTACTTAATATAGCACTGGGGTCTGTCAGTATTCCCCCAACATCCCCTCGAAGTGCATTTGTCCCAGCGCTGAAGCCCTTCCTATACCCGTTTAAGTCTAGGTACACCTTGTAACGGAACATATTATAGGCTTTACTGTACCGAAGTATGCGATACCCTCCAAATGTAACCAGTTTAACGAGTATTTATGATTATAGAAAAGTTATTGTGTATGTTAACAAGGATTGCATAACATGTCTCCATAAACAGTCAACCCATTAAATTATACTGAATAACTGACCCACACAAAAGTTAATATCACTTGATCACTGATACAGCAAATGTCATCATGTAAAAACACTAAGTTCATCTTAAATAATTAATGTGAAGTACGAAAAATAGTGGCCAACTTAGGTATTTTGGATCTCCTTAAATAAAAATCACCCAGTGAAACCTATTTGTTCACTAGGAGCGTTTTCACTCAGTATTCACGTAATCAATCCTATTTTAGACGAAAACCAATGTAATTCTTAATAATTCATGTTATTTGCTTATTTATGCAAATTAGAGAAGTCAATTGACAAACTTCTAAAAAACGGCCTTTTTGTAACAAATAATTATTCTGTCAAGTCAACAAATCTGTCTGTCATTTTAATAACATGTTAAATTATGTCACTCGATGCAAATTATAACTTTTCTGCACACATTATAACAGATATACATGTGACTTATAAACTATATCTCTTTTTAGTAGTTCTTTGACAAGGCTATAAATACAAGCAGCAAGAAGGGTTGAGGGCGCAGTCGGAATGTCACTCTGGTAAAGTGCGTACTATGTGTGTTATTGTCTGAGATGGATAAACAATGCAAAGAACATGTAAAGGAAGTACTACTTTGTGTTGTGTCATGGTCTTTGGTGGACAGTGGAATTAAGATGGCCACCAGAGTAATAAATATTTGAAGTTTACATATTTGTTGGTTTCGCTCGTTCTTTATCATCAAAAGCACATAAAAAACGCGGGACCTCATGTTTTTAACCCTAGACAACCAGATTTGGAGCCAGCATCAGCATCGAGACACAGCAGCGATCCAGCAAGCAGCACCGATTACCACAGTGCATTTTAATGGCGCCAACATAACATCAAGTGCTAACAAGCTCCGTAAATGGGAGTGAAATAGTGCGATTATAGCAATTAGCAATATCTACGACTAGGCGACCATTACAACCTACAGGGCAGCAAATGTTATTATGCACGTTGGTAGCTATTCTAACTCTTATCAGGAGTTGGAATCAACTGTCGGGATTCACTTTTAGGTGTTTGCGCAGTCACAGTCATAGTCAAGTCTTAATTTGTAGCCACGGCAGATTTGAGCGGTCGCAGTTACGCTTCTGAGGAGCGCCTAGTGACAAGTGTGTGGGTGCAACGAACGAAAACACACAGGGCAGACAATGAGACGGATTATGGGAGCAGCCAAGAAAAGATTTAGTAAGGCTCCATAGCGAAAGGCAACACTACTGGGTAGGGAGAGACGTGGTTTGGCTTTTGACAGTGTCAAGAACAGGTCATAGAGTGGAAAGACGCACGTAGCAGTGTCTCTGCTGCTTCTATTGAACAGTCTATTATGAAGTCGAGAAGTAAACGTGCTTCAGACCTCCGGGTACCGGGGAAAATAATGCGAGATCACCAACTGTAAAATTATAAAAATTTTACAAACTTTCTATAAAACTTTTTAAAACTTTCAAAATTTTCTGCATGTTGCCTCAATCGCATTTAACATTTTTTGAATATAAAGTGATGACTAGTTTCAGTAACTTAACTATAATCTTCAGATCTTATAATAGGACAAATAAAAAGAAAAAAATGTCGTAAGTAACAAAGGTATGTAAAAATTGCTATTGGCTTAGTTTTTTTAAAAAAATACAGGGAATTAAGGTAGCACATGCAGTATTCCAAATGAATTCGCAGTGCACGAGACCATTGCATCGTTCATAACATTCTTATTTTAAACATTTACGTAAAATGTGCTAAGTACAGCCTAAAATGAACGTAAGGGAAAACATACTATGCACTGGCAGACAACTAAGAATAAGAAATAATCATTTAGAGGTGAACCGCAGATGTCATAGACAGCGTGGTACGTTCAACAAACCAGTCTTTTCTCTCAATAATTATTTATTATTCTTGTTTATTTGACAGTACATGAGGTATTTTCCCGTACGTTCGTTTTACGCTGTACATAGCACATTTTACCTGACAATTTACATGGACGATGCAACGGTCTTGTACACCGCTAGTGCATTTATAATACTGCGTGTGCTATGTTAATTCCCTCTAATTTTTTATTAATGAGCCAATAGCAATCTTTACGTATCTTTCTTACTTTACGCAGTTGTTTGATTTGTCTGTTTTCAGATCTGAAGATGCTAGTTAAGCTATCGGAACAAATCATCACCTTGTAAAGAAAAATTCAATGTTAAATGGGATTGAGACAATATACAGGGTGAGCCACCTAACATTACCGCTGGATATATTTCGTAAACCACATCAAATACTGACTAATCGATTCCACAGACCGAACGTGAGGAGAGGGGCTAGTGTAACTGGTTAATACAAACCATAAAAAAATGCACGAAAATATGTTTTTAACACAAACCTACGTTTTTTTAAAATGGAACCCCGTTAGTTTTGTTAGCACATCTGAACACAGAAACAAATACGTAATCAGTGCCGTTTGTTGCATTGTAAAATGTTAATTACGTCCGGAGATATTATAACCTAAAGTTGACGCTTGAGTACCACTCCTCCGCTGTTCGATGGTGTGTGTCGGAGAGCACCGAATTACGTAGGGATCCAAAGGGAATGGTGGTGAACCTTAGGTACAGAGAAGACTGGAACAGCACATTACGTCCACATGCTAACACCTTTTTGTTGGTCTTTTTCACTGACGCACATGTACATTACCATGAGGGGTGAGTCCGCAGTTCGTGCTCGTGCGGTAGCGTTCTCGCTTCCCACGCCCGGGATCCCGGGTTCGATTCCCGCCGGGGTCAGGGATTTTCTCAGCCTCGTGATGACTGGGTGTTGTGTGATGTCCTTAGGTTAGTTAGGTTTAAGTAGTTATAAGTTCTAGGGGACTGATGACCATAGATGTTAAGTCCCATAGTGCTCAGAGCCATTTGAACCATTTGAACCATGAGGGGTGAGGTACACGTACACACGTGGTTTCCGTTTTCAATTACGGAGTGGAATAGAGTGTGTCCCGACATGTCAGGCCAATAGATGTTCAATATGGTGGCCATCATTTGCTGCACACAATTTCAATCTCTGGCGTAATGAATGTCGTACACGCCGCAGTACATCTGGTGTAATGTCGCCGCAGGCTGCCACAATACGTTGTTTCATATCCTCTGGGGTTGTAGGCACATCACGGTACACATTCTTCTTTAACGTACCCCACAGAAAGAAGTCCAGAGGTGTAACATCAGGAAAACGGGCTGGCCAATTTATGCGTCCTCCACGTCCTATGAAACGCCCGTCGAACATCCTGTCAAGGGTCACCCTAGTGTTAATTGCGGAATGTGCAGGTGCACCATTATGCTGATACCACATACTTCTGTACCTACGGTCCATCACCGTTCCCTTTGGATCCCTACGTAATTCGTGCTCTCCGATACACACGATCGAACAGCGGAGGAGTGGTACTCAAGCGTCAACTTTAGGTTACAATATCTCCGGATGTAATTAACATTTTACAATGCAACAAACGGCACTGATTACGTATTTGTTTATATGTTCAGATGTGCTAACAAAACTAACGTGGTTCCATTTAAAAAAAACGTAGGTTTGTGTTAAAAAACATATTTCCGTGCATTTTTGTAAGGTTTGTATAAAACAATTACACTAGCCCCTCTCCTCACGTTCGGTCTGTGGAATCGGTTCGTCAGTATTTGATGTGGTTTACGAAATATATCCAGCGGTAACGTTAGGTGACTCACCCTGTATAGGACTTTTTGAAAGTTTTAAACATTTTCATAGAAAGTTCTTACGATTTTTTAATAATTTTACATTTGACTATCTGCTTGTGATCGCTTTCTCGTATTCTGTCAATGGCAAATATATTCTACGCGAGATTGCGTGAGAAAAGACCTGAAGGTCAGATCTTTTGGACCGACGCTGGTAAATGAGTTATCGGATAAAGACCGGAATGAGCGCGATTTAGCATGCGTGCTTTGTTAACTAAATTTCCAGATGCCGTGAACCGTTCCAAGGTCATTTTGTCAGAAGAATGTGCCGTTTATCGTATCTTATACGGTAAAAATACTGACGCTTGGGCCAAAGAGAATCCTCTTTACACACTCGAATTAGAAAGGAACCTACCTGACGTAATGATATGAGCAGCGATGGCGTCACGATATCTGATTGGACCGTACTGTTTTGAAGATACCGTGAACGGTGCGGATTATTTACACTTGTTACAAGCACGGTTAATATCTCAGCTTCAGGAAAAGGGCCTCGGAGAACGCACACCTCCTTACTACGCTCTTGCGGTATGCCGGTTGCTAGATGAACGCTCTCCAAGACGGTGGACAGGTCGTGGTTCATCAGCAACTCCAACTCCACTGAAATGGCCAAAAACGTCCTGGCCTCGCCACAGCTGGGTGATCAAGGCGCTTGCATCTGCACGTCGCTGTGCTACAAGCGAAGGACGGCGCAACACTGTAGAGGATTCATTTCGGAGTATGACACCGGACATGCTCAAAAATATGTCAATAACAACGTGGAGGTTATGGAAATGTGTTAACAGTATGATGAGGAACATACTGATATGTTGTACACATAACATGTGAGTCAGTACTTGAGCTAAAACAAATCAATTCAATTAGCATTCGGTACTAGACGCTACTGGGACTTCTCGCCCACTATACTTTGGAAACTACTCTGTATTAGATGGTGGAGGGTGCAAAGAAAAACCTTATAATTTTTCCCTCTTGCTACTCCATGTAAAGATTTATATCTTTTTATTTATTTCATTTGAACAGAATAGGGCCTTTAGTCCCCTTATGTTATTACACGGTTCTACATGTGCAGTACTTTCTACATCGAAATTAAGATAACAGTAATTTTAATATGATAAAAAATAAAATGGTATTCCTCTCCAGAATGAGATTTTCACTCTGCAGCGGAGTGTGCGCTGATATGAAACTTCCTGGCAGATTAAAACTGTGTGCCCGACCGAGACTCGAACTCGGGACCTTTGCCTTCCGCGGGCAAGTGCTCTACCAACTTACCTACCGAAGCACCGCGCGTGAGTCGTGCTTCGGTAGCTCAGTTGGTAGAGCACTTGCCCGCGAAGGCAAAGGTCCCGAGTTCGAGTCTCGGTCGGGCACACAGTTTTAATCTGCCAGGAAGTTGGTATTTCTCTGCCCGACAGAAGTAGCCAGCTGACGTGGCCGGATGTCAATGTAACTTCGTACAAGTACACATCATAAGCAGATGTGTAAATGATTAGAGTTGCAGTTTTGTGTGACAGGTAGAACAGTCACCACAGTGCAACAACGTTGTTCATGGTTAGTGACGTTGCGAGGACTGGTAGGGTATATAAGTGGTGTGAACAATGTCAGCTGTTGAATGATTTCTGTGAAGGAAGCGGAGATGCGCGTACTCAACGCGAGACTGCGTTAAGCTTGGAAGGAGCCTCATTGTGGATCACCATTTGTCTCACTGGTCGAATTGTGTAATATCCATATTTGTGGCCCATTCGGAAGTGACAGTGGTTCGATGCTGTACCGTGCGGGAACGTGAGGGCAGGTGTCTCACGACAAGGAGCCCTTGTCAAGGTTCTGGTCGTTTGGACCAAGCACATCATAACTGCTTCATGTTTGTGTCTGCCATCTGTGAACAAGCAGTGGACTACTTAGCACTCATATACAACCGCTCGCTCGCCGATAGATCTGTACCTACAGATTGGAAAATTGCGCAGGTCGCACCAGTGCTTAAGAAGGGTAGTAGGAGTAATCCATCTAACTACAGACCTATATCATTGACGTCGGTTTGCAGTAGGGTTTAGGAGCATATACTGTATTCAAACATTATGAATCGCCTCGAAGGGAACGATCTATTGATACGTAATCAGCATGGTTTCAGAAAACATCGTTCTTATTCGCACGAAGTAATGGCCGCTATCGACAGTGGATCTCAAGTTGATTCCGTATTTCTAGATTTCCGGAAAGCTTTTGACACCGTTCCTCACAAGCGACTTCTAATCAAGCTGCGGGCCTATGGGGTATCGTCTCAGTTGTGCGACTGGATTCGTGATTTCCTGTCAGGAAGGTCGCAGTTCGTAGTAATACACGGCAAATCATCGAGTAAAACTGAAGTGATATCGGGTGTTCCCCAGAGAAGCGTCCTGGGACCTATGCTCTTCCTGATCTATATAAATGACCTGGGTGACAATCTGAGCAGTTCTCTTAGGTTGTTCGCAGATGATGCTGTAATTTACCGTCTAGTAAGGTTGTCCGAAGACCAGTATCAGTTGCAAAGCGATTTAGAAAAGATTGCTGTATGGTGTGGCAGGTGGCAGTTGAAGCTAAATAAAGAAAAGTGTGAGGTGATCCACACGAGTTCCAAAAGAAATCCGTTGAAATTCGATTACTCGATAAATAGTACAATTCTCAAGGCTGTCCATTCAACTAAGTAACTGGGTGTAAAAATTACGAACAACTTCAGTTGGAAAGACCACATAGATAATATTGTGGGGAAGGCGAGCCAAAGGTTGCGTTTCATTGGCAGGACACTTAGAAGATGCAACAAGTCCACTAAAGAGACAGCTTACACTACACTCGTTCGTCCTCTGTTAGAATATTGCTGCGCGGTGTGGGATCCTTACCAGGTGGGATTGACGGAGGACATCGAAAGGGTGCAAAAAAGGGCAGCTCGTTTTGTATTATCACGTAGTAGGGGAGAGAGTGTGGCAGATATGATACGCGAATTACAGCACAGACGTTTTTCGTCGCGGCGAGATCTATTTACGAAATTTCAGTCACCAACTTTCTCTTCCGAAGGCGAAAATATTTTGTTGAGCCCAACCTACATAGGTAGGAATGATCATCAAAATAAAATCAGAGCTCGAACAGAAAGGTTTAGGTGTTCGTTTTTCCCGCGAGCTGTTCGGGAGTGGAATGGTATAGAGATAGTATGATTGTGGTTCGATGAACCCTCTGCCAAGCACTTAAATGTGAATTGCAGAGTAGTCATGTAGATGTAGATGTAGATGTAGACTGTCGATGAACTGAGTCTCATTGTGTTCAGTGATGAATCACTGATCTGCACTACTCCGGCTGACCACTGTCGGCGAGTATGGTGGTGGCCTAGGGGAAGGTTCCGTTCTTCCAGTGTCCTGGAGAGCCTCAGAGGTACTACTCCTGGGGTCACGGTGTGGGGAGCCATCGGGTATGACTTCAGGTCACAGTTACCTCTCATGTGATAGCATTGTTATGCCATTTTTTAACTGGACAATGCTCGTCCACAGATGTCACGTGTCTCTACGAACTGTCTGTGTGATGCTGAGGTGCGCCCATGGCAAGTAGATCCTAGACAACCTACGTGGGACTAGCTCAGATGTCCAATCCATTCCAGTGCCAGTATCACAGGTGTGAAGGACAGTCCTGAGCCATATTGCCTTAGGAGAGGATACAACGGCTTCATAACGCCCTTCCCAAATGAATCTCCACAAATATCTTCGCAAATTTGACTTGTTTTTGTAATAACCCTCTCAGCCCATGAAGATTTATTTTATTTCCCCCTTCCTTTCAGAGTGCTTCACTTTTCTTTTGAGGCAATGTAAAATGATTTGAAAGAAGTATTACCTAGCAACAAATACAAAATCACAACACCAAGGAGGAGTGCTGCAACATAAACAAACGTTTCTAGGCCTGAAACTTCCTGGCAGATTAAAACTGTGTGCCGGACCGAGACTCGAACTCGGGACCTTTGCCTTTCGCAGACAAGTGCTCTACCAACTGAGCTACCCAAGCACGACTCACGCCCCGTCCTCACAGCTTTACTTCTGCCAGTATCTCGCCTCCTACCTTCCAGACTTTACAGAAGCTCTCCTGCGAAACTTTCAGAACTAGCACTCCTGAAAGGAAGGATATTGCGGACACATGGCTTAGCCGCAGCCTGGGGGATGTTTCCAGAATGAGATTTTCACTCTGCAGCGGAGTGTGCACTGATATGAAACTTCCTAGCAGTTTTAATCAGCCACGAAGTTTCACAGTTTTAATCGGCCAGGAAGTTTCATATCAGCGCACACTCCACTGCAGAGTGAAAATCTCATTCTGGAAACCGCTCGTGGTCGTGCGGTAGCGTTCTCGGTTCCCACGCCCGGGTTCCCGGGTTCGATTCCCGGCGGGGTCAGGGATTTTCTCTGCCTCGTGATGACTGGGTGTTGTGTGATGTCTTTAGGTTAGTTAGGTTTAAGTAGTTCTAAGTTCTAGGGGACTGACGACCATAGATGTTAAGTCCCATAGTGCTCAGAGACATTTGAACCAATTGAACCACGTTTCTGGGAACCGTCGGTCCAGGAATCGACGCACACGACTGAAATGTGCCTGCGCCTCGTCCGAACCACATGCGTTGTCTTGTAGGGAGCGGGACGTCTTCCAGCAATTACGGCAATGCTCTGGCGGGAAAAGTATAATAGAGCCTGTGATTTAATGGCCTAGGTAGCAGATACGGCCCAATTAAACAGCCCCCAACAACAGCAACCCACACATTAACGAAGTACCGCACTTGATGAGCGCTAGTAACTGTGGCACGTGGTGATGAGTGCTAGTAACTGTGGCACGTGGGTTATCCTCGCTCCAAACATGCGAATTGTTCATGTTGAAGACTCCATAAAGCCAGAACGTTGCTTCATCGGTAAACAATACAGAGGATGGAAATGTAGGATGCATTTCACACTGTTCCAGGTGCCACTGCGAAAACTGTGCTCTGGGTGGATTATCAACTGGTTCCAGGTTGTGGACACGCTGTAAGTGAAATGGACGTAACAATTGCTTTCGAAGGTCTGTTCTTACATTCGTCTGATTCGTCCCCATGTTACGTGCAATTGCAAGAGTTCTGATTGAAGGATCCCGCTCCACATGCTGCAAGACAGCTTCCTCAAATTGCAGCGTTCTTACCGTGCGACGGCGTCCCTGTCCAGGTAATCTGCTAAATGACCCGGTATCACGCAGACGTTGGTACACAGCAGCAAAGGTCGTATGATGCGGGATACGGCGATTAGGATATTGTTGTTGATAAACACGCTGTGCAGCTCGTCCGTTGTGTTGCGCTACGTAGTACGCACCAACCATATCAGTGTACTCACTCCAGGTGTATCGCTCCATTAGTAAACAGAGACAATGCACTACTACACTGGTGGACAGCAGTTGCCTACAATTGAAGAGCGTAATACGGCCTCCGCCGGTTTAAATAAGCCTCACAGGAAAAAATGACATTAGGGAAAAATATTTGTTTTGATGTCCCCTACGACCTCCCAGAGTTTGTCGGTTTAAATACTTTTCACCATGTAGCAATCCAGTCGGAATCCCTGGAGGGTAGCCAACGTTCTTGTCGCGAAACGCTGTTGAGAAAATTCTAAAAACCTGCGTTTGTGGCTGACTGCAAAAAAATTCTACTGCCGCCAGCGAACATTTGACGTTAGGACCGGGAAGACGTGGTTAGAGAGATTAGGGGTCATACGGAAGGATACAGATCCATTTACGAGTGGATCAGAAAACTGGACGACGAGTAGTGGTGCAAGGTCCCCCCCACTATGTGCCGTGTGGTGGACGGTGGGATGTCGAAATGCAACGGCGTTTCGCGGAATGCCAATTCCTGGCCCGCGGCGCCCAGAAAGCAGGCAATTAAAGACGCGGTCCGGATTTCTCCGCAGAACAATGGAAGGGGTGGCGGCGTGCCCAAGGAATCCGCGAGGCCTCTGCCAGCCGGGTCGCCCACGTGTGGTTGGTAGCACTGCACGTGATCCCCGGCACCTGCCACCACTCGACCCTTCCCGGTACGGAGCCAGGCTTGGCGCGACCGTAAACAAACTGCCGAGATGCAGTTCCCACTGGCCAAGTGTACATTAGTATGCTGCGTGCCACACGGGGATTCGAACTTCAGACAGTATCTCCCATTGCGGAGTGAACCATTCATCCTGAGAACAAACCCTTAAGCTGTGAAAAGCAATTTCTCCCCAACAGCCTTTCTATTGGAACACGTGAGGCACTGCTGACCCCTACGACTTATCTTAGAAAATAGATTAAGGAAAGGCAAACCTACGTTTCAAGCATTTGTAGATTTAGAGAAAGCTTTTGACAATGTTGACTGGAATACTCTCATTCAAATTCTGAAGGTGGCAGTGGTAAAATACAGGGAGCGAAAGGCTATTTACAATTTGTACAGAAACCAGATGGCAATCATAAGAGTCGAGGGACTTGAAAGGGAAGCAGTTGTTGGGAAGGGAGTGAGTCAGGGTTGTAGCCTCTCCCCCGATGTTATTCAATCCATATATTGAGCAAGCAGTAAAGGAAACAAAAGAAAAATTTGGAGTAGGTATTAAACTCCATGGAGAAGAAATAAAAACTTTGAGGTTCGCCGATGACATTGTAATTCAGTCACAGACAGCAAAGGACCTGGAAGAGCAGCTGAATGGAATGGACATGGTCCTGAAAGGAGGATATAAGATGAACATAAACAAAAGCAAAACGAGGATAATGGAATGTAGTCGAATTAAGTCGGGTGATGCTGAGGGAATTAGAATAGGAAATGAGACACTTAAAGTAGTAAAGGAGTTTTGCTATTTTGGGAGCAAAGTAACTGACGATCGTCGAAGTAGAGAGGATATAAAATGTAGTTTGGCAATGGCAGAGAAAGCATTACCGAAGAACAGAAATTTGTTAACATCGAGTATAGATTTAAGTGTTAGGAAGTCGTTTCTGAAAGAATTTTTATGGAGTGTAGCCATGTATGGAACTGAAACATGGACGATAAATAGTTTAGACAAGAAGAGAATAGAAGCTTTCGAAATGTGATGCTACAGAAGAATGCTGAAGATTAGATGGGTGGATCACATAAATAATGGGAAGGTATTGGATAGAGTTGGAGAGAAGAGAAATTTGTGGCACAACTTAATTAGAAGAAGTGATCGGTTGGTAGGGCATATTCTGAGGCATCAAAGGATCATCAATTTAGTATTGGAGGGCAGCGTGGAGGGTAAAAATCGCAGAGGGAGACCAAGAGATGACTACACTAAACAGATTCAGAAGGATGTAAGTTGCAGTAGGTACTGGGAGATGAAGACCCTTGCACAGGATAGAGTAGATTGAACAGCTGCATCAAACCAGTCTCTGGACTGAAGACCACAACAACAACAGCCTTTCTTGCAGGAGTGCCAGTCGCCGAAGGTGTAGAGGCTGCCAGTTGCCAGTAACATGTTGGGCGTTTGGCCTTATATTCTTTGAATGCTCGGTGTACTTCACCAGTATGCCTCCTATCTGAGGTATGGGGTTTTCAATTGACGTTTTATTTCATAGTTTAAGTTTGTGCAGTTGTGGAAGGCCATTGCAACCTGGTGTCAATGTGTTTAGCACATCTGCTCTGTGAGAGGGAGTCCCAGGTTCGAATCCTAGCCTTGGTACAAAGTTTCGTTCGTCACTTCAGTCTGCATATCAGCATCACAGATATCTGAGATCTGGCAAGGTCTCTGGAAACGTACAGTCTCATTTGATTTCCACTGAACTTCGCAAAGCATCTCTGTACATTTTTGTGGTTTTGTCATGCGTAAATTTGTTTTGCGCTCTGCAGTGGAGAGTAAGTGTATTTTTAGGGTGTTCGTAGTTTGCGTGGAATGGGTCAGAACCAAGCAATGAGATGACGTTGTGCAGTGAATGTTTATGTTCGTGTGATGAGTGAGGTGATGGTGATTATATTTATATCCTGACTGATCATAGGTCTGAGACGAAACAGGGCAGGTCAGTGATGATACTAAGAACCTTGTTCTGTAAGATCTGACTCTTTTTCGGATGTGTGACTGCTGTCATCGCTCCGATTTCAGAACCATATAATAATGAAAGAAGGACCACCATCTTCTACATGATTAATCAGCCCATTACTTTTTAGTAATCGGTACAGATTACGAATACTACCCAAACCTCGATTACACACATCCACTATGTTGAATCAAATTTTAGGCCATGATTGCATTGCACTTGTCGGAATTTAATTTTTCAAATGAGATTCAAGTGGCTGGAGAAAACTGCAGTGTCATCTGCAAATAAACTAACAGCATATTGTGACGCTTCGGAATGTCATTGGTCTGTACAGTAGAAAGGATCGGTCCCAAGACCGAGTCTTGGGGAACGGCAACTTTAGTTTCCTTAAAACGACTCTTCTAATCTAATAAAAGATTTCCTACTATCTGAGAAGGAGGCCAGGATTTTGGTAATATGTATAAGACACTCGTATTGGTGGAGCTTGTACATGAGTCCATCGAAGGCTTGGAAGAGGACTGCACAAATGATATGCCCCTCTTCCCTTGCCTTACATATCTCTTCAACTATGTGAGTGGCTTGGGATGCGGTGCCGTGTTGTTGTTGTGGCCTTTAGTCCAGAGACTGGTTTGATGCAGCCCTCCATGCTACTCTATCCTGTGCAAGCTTCTTCATCTCCCAGTACCTACTGCGACCTACCTCCTCATGAATCTACTTAGTGTATTCATCTCTTGGTCTCCCTCTACGATTTTACCCTCCACGCTTCTCCCCAATACCAAGCTGGTGATCCCTTGATGTCTCAAAACGTGTCCTACCAACTGAATCCTTGTTCTAGCCATGTTGTGCCACAAATTCCTCTTCTTCCCAATTCTATTCAGTACGTCCTCAGGATCTGCCCATCTTATCTTCAGCATTGTTCTGTAGTATCACATTTCGAAAGCTTCTATTGTCTTGTCTAAACTATTTATCGTCCGTGTTTCACTTCCATACATGGCTACTCTCCATACAAACATTTTCTGAAAAGAGTTAAATCTATATCCAATGTTAACGAATTTGTCTTGTTGAGAAACTCCTTCCTTTCCATAACCAGTCCATATTTTACATCCTCTTTGCTTCGACCACCGTCAGTTATTTTGCTCCCCAAATAGCAAAATTCATTTAGTGCATTAAGTGTCTCATTTCGTAATGTAATTCCCTTACCATCACTTGATTTAATTCGAATACATTCCATTATCTTCGTTTCGCTTTTATTGATTTTCATCTTATATCCACCTTTCAAGACACTGTCCATTCCGTTCAGCTGCCCTTCCAGGTTCTTTGCTGTCTCTGGCAGAATTACAACGTCGTCGGCAAGCCTCAAAGTTTTTAGTTCTTCTCCATGGATTTTAATTCCAACTCCAAATTTTCCTTTTACTGCTTGCCTAATATACGGATTGAATAACATCGGGGATAGGCTACAATCCTGTCTCACTCCCTTCTCAACCACTGCTTCCCTCTGATGCCCCTCGACTCATAATTGCCATCTGGTTTCTGTACAAATTGTAAACAACGAGTTCCATGTCCAGCACGAAAGCCAGACTGCTCGGGAATGGCCAGCAGGGAAAGTTTGGAGTGACTAAGTACCAAGAGCTCTAGGATATTACCCTGGAACCTTTGGAGTTAGATCGGAAGTACGCAGGCGAAATTTGGATCGTGGTGGAGAGGTTATGGTCGAAATGAGGCTGTGAGTGCGGATCGTAAGCCGTGCCACGATAGCTCCTTCGTACGATAACCACTGAAGCTTACTATAATAATTTTTGAAACTTATAGGATGTCGGATGACATCATCATGAAAGCCATTCTCAGCGCTAATGAAAACAGGTGCTAAACAAATTAACAAAGGCAAGCAAGAGGTTAACATTTCGTCATCTGTTTATTTTAGCAGTGTGTAAACCAGGAGGCGTTTTTTGTTATTTTATAGTCAGTTACGTATGTTACTCATTGTGCTATTTCTACCACCACTAATGAATGCCACGCTAGATCAAGACTGAAAACTTGTCCTTTTGATACCAAACAAATAAAAATGCGTAGTAACCTAAAAACCTCCGACGACAGAGGAAATAAATGCCTTAATACATCGAAAATAACGAGAAATGAGGTTACAAAACCGAAAATCTTGACAGACTGTAAATCGTATAAAGATACCAGTACAAAAAACTGAGCTATAAAAAAAATACCCACTGCCTATAGCACAAAAATAGCTGATGCATATTTGGGTAATGAAAGAAAAAGAAAACGGTGTCTTTCTTAAGGTGGAGTTTCACATCTATAACTTTTCCGTGACCGTAGTGGATGCTACTATGTAACTTCCAGCGAAACTATTTTCTCCAAAGTATTTCCGTTACACAAGAACAATTTTGTTTCTCAAATATATAGTAGTGTAAAAACGTTTAACACATGGGAGTTTCATCAGTTTTATCGATCAGGGGCAGTCTACTTCTTCGTTTTAGACAGACGCCAAAGAAGACTGTTATGACGAGTGTAAGGTGGAATCTAATTGTTGGAGGAGGCCCCGTTATATGTATTCAACGGTAACAGAACTGCATGCGATAGGCAAAGGTTCCAGGTTCTAGTCCCTAGGTCTGGAACCTAGCAATATATCTCCTCCCCGTATGTGACGAGAGAAACCACACATTAGAGTAGTAAAAAAGATCTAAAATAGCCACCCCCTTCGGAAAATCCACCAAGACATCACTAAGAGTGAGAACCATATTGTGCTCTGGTCATCCACCACCAAAGAGAGCAACAGTTTTGGATGAAAATGGATTCAGCTTAACAACGCTGGAAAGAGCAGTGGACAAAAGAGACACCCTTTGCCTGTATTCGACAAGCCTCACAAAGTCTGGTCTACTCCAGGGGTTTGAACCCACTGTGGTAGGTGGGCTGACACGTGTAATTGGAAGAAAATACCAAGTACCACTTCGTAATTGCTATGGAAAGCATCAAACATACACGAGGGTCATTCAATGCAACACATTTTTTTCTGAAGGTAGGGTGGCTACATTCAGGATTCTAATATACCACGTTACCACTCACTCTTTTTGCAACAAAACCCCATTTTTCAACGCAATCTCCGTCAATGCGGCGGCCTCACGCCACCTTCCTGGGATGGCCTGTACGTCCGCATGGTACCACTCCACTGTTCGTCGTCGGAGCCAACGTCTTGCGGCATCAGTAAGCTCCCCATCATCCACACACTGCTTCCTGCAGAGTGTATCCTCCATTGGCTCAAACTGAATCCGGAGGATGCGAGATCTGGGCTGTAGGGTGCATGTGGAAGAACAAACCAGTCAGGTTTTGTGAGACTTATGTGAGGCCTTGTGTTGTGATGGACAACGAGTCGTTCGTTGCATTTTTGTGGAAACAAACTTCAGTTGGCCTTAGTCCCTGGCAAAATCTACAGATAACTTAAGCAAATACAGGGTGTCCGAAAAGTCTTTCCCTGATTACATAAATTGATAACTCAGGCTAGAAGTAAGATACAAATATGAAACTGGTGTCTAATTGTTTACAAACTATCAAAGTTTTTTTCACACATCAGTAAACTCCCACATGAGCACCCTTGGTAGCACGTAGCACATCTAGGCGATATTCAGTTTCCGTCCACACATCAGCCAACATCACTGCAGGGATCGATCCAACGACTGTGGTTATCCGTTGCCACAGGCTTTCAAGATCTGGTACACGTGTTAGTAGACCTCATCCTTGACATAACTCCATAAAAAGAAGTCTAATGGGGTTATGTCAGGAGAGCGTGGAGGCCAAACCGCCCAGGAATGGTCATATCGAGATAGGCACGGACGTCCAAACCCCAATGAGGCGGTGCACTGTCTTACTGGAACAAGACATCGGGGTGATACTGAAGTAGCTGAGGAACAGCATACAGTTGCAACATGTCCAGATACACTGCAGCCTCAGCGAAGAAGAATGGCCCGATAATTCGATCGTGCAATAGCGCGCATCAAACGTTCACCTTTGGACTGCCTCTGGTGCACTCCATGACCTCGCCAGGGGGTTGTGAACCTCAAATGCGCACATTATGGCGATTCACTACTCCACTGACAAAAAAAGGTCGCTTCGTCGGAAAAGGCAATTCGTCTGAGATAAAACATCATCGTCCTCAATACGTGATAGCATTTCGACCGCAAAGTCATATCGACGTGTACTGTCATTGGGCAACAATGGAAGTCGAAGTTTACTGATGTGTGAAAAAAACTTTCATAGTTTGTATACAATTAGACACCAGTTTCATATTTGTATCTTACTTCTAGCGTGAGTTATCAATTTATATAATCAGGGAAAGACTTTTCAGACCACCTGTATTTTATGTCTACCTGTGGGCATTTACAAGTGAGCATTCATTCTGGAGTACGATATATGTAATGTGCTATCTAAAGCCATGGCTTGGAATAATTCTTGTTTTGTCAGTTTTATATATGACAATAGCTGCTAATCTAATATACCATCATGTGTTATAACAAGAGCGACTACTTCTGAAGAAGATATTTTTCCAAATATCGGAACCTAGGTCAATGACTAACTAACCTTTATTTGCAACTGGTTGGCTGATTTTTCAACCTATATCACGTAAACATTTGCATTAAATTGGTCAAGAACGTTTCCAGATATTTACTAACCAATGTTTCCTTTAGTGTGGTCAAGAACTTTGACATACTTGTCAAAAATGTTTTCCATTTACCTACTATACATAAATTTATGCTACCGTACATATTAAAAATGTGTGACCTTTGTCTATGTGAACGTTTATTAGAGTATTGTGCGAGAATTTGAAGTAAATCGGTCAAGAACTTTTCTTGGTTTTTGGTAACAACGTTAAAATTCAGCTTTTCTTTATACAGGGTGTATCAAAAAGGATGGCGTAAACTTACACGGCTGAAGGTACACGATAACAGAAGCACGAATGTCAAGTAAACATGGGCCCTAAAACGTATACCTTAAGAGCTATGAGATATTCATGATTTTCAATTTTGTGGGCGGCCGCTGTGGCCGATCGGTTCTAGGCGCTTCAGTTTCGAATCACGCGACCGCTACGGTCGCAGGTTCGAATCCTGCCTTGGGCATGAGTGTTTGTAATGTCGTTAGTTTAGTTAGGTTTAAGTAGTTCTAAGTTCAGCTGCAAAATAGTAACGCGGATTCTTCACAGACGAATGGAAAAACTGGTAGAAGCCAACTTCGGGGAAGATCAGTTTGGATTCTGTAGAAATATTGGATCACATGACGCAGTACTGACCCTACGACTTATCTTAGAAGAAAGATTAAGGAAAGGCAAACCTACGTTCCTAGCATTTGTAGACTTAGAGAAAGCTTTTAACAATGTTGACTGGAATACTCTCTTTCAAATTCTGAAGGTGGCAGGGGTAAAATACAGGGAGCGAAAGCCTATTTACAATTTGTACAGAAAGCAGATGGCAGTTATAAGAGTCGAGGGACATGAAAGGGAAGCAGTGGTTGGGAAGGGAGTGAGACAGGGTTGTAGCCTCTCCACGATGTTATTCAATCTGTATATTGAGCAAGCAGTAAAGGAAACAAAACAAAAATTCGGAGTAGGTATTAAAATCCACGGAGAAGAAATAAAAGCTTTGAGGTTCGCCGATGACATTGTAATTCTGTCAGACACAGCAAAGGACTTGGAAGAGCAGTTGAACGGCATGGACAGTGTCTTGAAAGGAGGATATAAGATGAACATCAACAAAAGCAAAACGAGGATAACGGAATGTAGTCAATGTAGTCGAATTAAGTCGGGTGATGCTGAGGGAATTAGATTAGGAAATGAGACACTTAACGTAGTAAAGGAGTTTTGCTATTTGGGGAGCAAAATAACTGATGATGCTCGAAGTAGAGAAGATATAAAATGTAGACTGGCAATGGCAAGGAAAGCGTTTCTGAAGAAGAGAAATTTGTTAACATCGGGTATAGATTTAAGTGTCAGGAAGTCGTTGCTGAAAGTATTTGTAATGATTGTAGCCATGTATGGAAGTGAAACGTGGAAGATAAATAGTTTGGACAAGAAGGGAATAGAAGCTTCCGAAATGTGGAGTTACAGAAGAATACTGAAGATTAGATGGGTAGATAACATAACTAATGAAGAGGTATTGAATAGAATTGGGGAGAAGAGTTTGTGGCACAACTTGACTAGAAGAAGGGACAGGTTGGTAGGACACGTTCTAAGGCATCAAGGGATCAAAAATTTACACTGGAGGCCAGCCTGGAGGGAGACCAAGAGATGAATACACTAAGCAGATTCAGAGGGATGTAGGTTGCAATAAGTACTGGGAGATGAAGAAGCTTGCACAGGATAGGGTAGCATGGAGAGCTTCATCAAACAAGTCCCAGGACTGAAGACCACAACAACAACAATAAGTTCTAGGGGACTGATGACCTCAGATATATATATATATATATATATATATATATACACACACACACACACACACACACACACACACACACACACACACACATACATATATATACACTCCTGGAAATTGAAATAAGAACACCGTGAATTCATTGTCCCAGGAAGGGGAAACTTTATTGACACATTCCTGGGGTCAGATACATCACATGATCACACTGACAGAACCACAGGCACATAGACACAGGCAACAGAGCATGCACAATGTCGGCACTAGTACAGTGTATATCCACCTTTCGCGGCAATGCAGGCTGCTATTCTCCCATGGAGACGATCGTAGAGATGCTGGATGTAGTCCTGTGGAACGGCTTGCCATGCTATTTCCACCTGGCGCCTCAGTTGGAACAGCGTTCGTGCTGGACGTGCAGACCGCGTGAGACGACGCTTCATCCAGTCCCAAACATGCTCAATGGGGGACAGATCCGGAGATCTTGCTGGCCAGGGTAGTTGACTTACACCTTCTAGAGCACGTTGGGTGGCACGGGATACATGCGGACGTGCATTGTCCTGTTGGAACAGCAAGTTCCCTTGCCGGTCTAGGAATGGTAGAACGATGGGTTCGATGACGGTTTGGATGTACCGTGCACTATTCAGTATCCCCTCGACGATCACCAGTGGTGTACGGCCAGTGTAGGCCCTGTGTGCCTCGGTCGTATGCAGTCCTGATTGTGGCGCTCACCTGCACGGCGCCAAACACGCATACGACCATCATTGGCACCAAGGCAGAAGCGACTCTCATCGCTGAAGACGACACGTTGTAAGTAGGCTGTTTAGATTTTTATATGGGTAATGCCATGTAGCGCTCTATATGAAAATCACTGGCTGTGCTGTGTGCAGTATGTGGCTAGTTTGCATTGTTGTCTGCCATTGTTGTCATGAACTGCTACAGCTGGATGTGAACAGCGCGTAGCGTTGGGCACTTGGAGGTGAGCCGCCAGCAGTGGTGGATGTGGGGAGAGAGATGGCGGAGTTTTGTAATACTGGATGTCAATTATGAATATTAAGGTAAATACATTGTTTGTTCTCTATTAATATCTTTCATTTGCTAACTATCCCTATCAGTAGTTAGTGCCTTCTGTAGTTTGAATCTTTTATTTAGCTGGCAGTAGTGGCGCTCGCTGTATTGCAGTAGTTCCAGTAATGAAGATTTTTGTGAGGTAAGTTATTTGTGAAAGGTATAGTGTAATGTTACTCAGGGCCATTCTTTTGCAGGGATTTTAGATAGTCAGATTGCGTTGCGCTAAAATTATTGTGTGTCAGGTTAAGCACAGTCGTGTATAAATTGTTCTAAGGGGACGTTTCATATGTCGACCCTTAGCTAGGATACCTCACTGGAATCTTCTGATTTTTTCTTGTAGTTTGCGTATTTAGTGTAGCTTTAGCGCGTAATTGTAGAGAGAATCTTCTTGGTAGTTGCAGTCTTTCATTGTTGTACAGTAAAACAGTTGTGGCATGCATATAGATTTGCACCAAGTATTTCGCAGCTACGCTTGCAATTAACTAGATATTATTTTCAGTGCTATGTTAATGTGTTCTCTTATTTTTGCTATTCAAATTGTGCTTTTCTGTGTTATCGTGTGAAATATTGTGACAATAATGGCGTGTGAAAAACGTAACACTAGGCTCCAAGCTAAATTGAGAAATAATAGTGACGACGAGCGTAGCTTATCAGCGCCGCCGAGTAATGAATTTACTAATGTTCAAAGTAGTAATTTGGTAACTGTGCATAGGGAAATGGAGCGGGCGTCAAACAATGGCGTAGGCAGTGAAACAGGTAGTGAACAGGGAAGCATTATCGATCGATCGGTCGGCAACAGCTCGCCTCAGGAATCCGAAATGATAGGACACAATTTTGCAAATACTGTAGATTCAGGTTTTGCGTCCTCACCGTTTTCTCAAGTAAGTCAACTCACATTTTCAGCTTGTCAAAATGTGAATGTTGCCGGTGCAAATTCACTGCCGAAAAGCACTGAGGAAAATGTTTCAGACACCAATGCATTGTTATTACAATTAATGCAACAAATGGGAGAAAAGCTTCAGAAGTTAGACACAATGGAACAACACCAGAGACAAACACAGCAACAGTTAGACGCAGTGGAACAAAATCTTAAAAAGTTAGACACGATGGAACAAAATCTTCAAAAGTTAGACTCATTGGAACAAACTCTCGAACAAACACGTGAAGATTTAACTGCTGAGTTACATAACATTGAATCGAAATGTCAAAAGGTCTGTAATGACGTAAAAAGACAAATTTGTGAGCATTTTCAGCCTATTTTTTCGCGGCATGAAAATGCATTACAGAATCACGAAGCAGCCATAAAAGAGCTGCAAACCATTGTTCATGAAAATCATGAGACCTTGTGGGCTAAAATTGACTCAGTTGCATCTACCGATTCGGTTACGCAACTGGCAAAAACTCAGGAAAACTTAAAGAACACAGTAGATTCGATTTCAACACAAATGGACACTCTGAAACTTGGTTCAGAAAAACACACTGAGGAAATGTGTTCACTATCGGAGAAAGTAGCTGAACTTTCGGATCAGGTCACTAACTTATCTACAAAGGTAGATGATGATCTGAATGACACAAGACCCGTAGCCTTCACTGACACAGAAGAGTATGAACAAATTAGAAAATTCAGACAAAATCAAAATCAAATCAATACACAGTACAAAAGAGAAATCCGGGAAGTACAAGATCAGTTGACACAGGTGATACAAGAATTACATATTTCAGAGGACACTCGCGCTCCAACACGGGAAGAGGAACTTAGAAATACGGAAAAGCCACAAAATAATAACACAGGGCATTTCGGTAATTATGAAAGAAATTGGCAAGGTACACCGAATTTTGAGATGGAACCGCCGGCACGACGTAACAATGACCGATATGCTACTCGCCGACACGATGACTTTGACTATTAGCTGTTCATTACTACACGTAAATTCAAAACATTCAAGAATTCCGCCAACGACATTCATCCACAAGCGTGGCTCCATCAATTCTCTCATTGTTTCCCTCCCAACTGGTCATTGGAGCACAGGTTAGAATTTATGTGTGGCTACTTGGAGAATGAACCAGCTGTAAGAATGCGATCTGTCATTCACGATTGTCACAGTGAAGGAGAATTTTACCATGCGTTCCTCTCAGCATATTGGTCACAAGCTACACAAGATCGCGTAAAACATAGCATCATGATGATGAAACACTTTGAACAATCTGAATTTTCCAGTCTTGTCAAATATTTTGAAGACATGTTGCACAAGAATCAGTACCTGTCAAACCCATACAGCCCCTCAGAACTCATCCGCATTTGCTTAATCAAACTGCCTGAACATTTACGACATATTATTTTAGCAGGACGTTGCAAAGACGACATTGAAGCTTTTCAGGGACTGTTACAAGAATTAGAAATTGACACAGACAGTCGCGGGATGCGAAAACAGGAAAACAATCACTACAGGTCACATCCGTCACAATTCCGTGACGACAGAAACGATAACTGGACGCGACAAGGCTATTCTCACCACACAAATCGTGACCAAAATAGACACCACCCGTATGACAACCGTTGGCAGAGTAGTAATAATTACAGGGAAAGATCACCTCTCCGCAGTAATGACTATCACAGAGACAATCAGAGAAACAGACAATATGGGAACCAAAATAATTATTATCAAGGGAGACAGAATAACTTCAGACGCAACGGTCCAGCGCGCAGTTACGATTCAGGAAGAAATTCTCGACCACGTGACCGACAAGAAAGATACTATCGAATCTACCGACATGACGACAGACGATATAATCGTAACGACAGACCTGAATTGCATCAGAACTGGCGAGATTTAAACAGAGCAGAGCACTCTCGTCACGATGAATTTGTAGAAGTTAGGTCTCCAAATCCCAATAACGACGCGCGCCAACAAAGAGACAATAGGCAATGACTCACTCCGCTGGCAGCCACAATACATACTTATGAAACTGACGACGCAGCTGCCGTAGCTAGTAATTACGTAAAAATGGAAGACATTAGAGACATCTTACTCCAGGAACACGACGTAAAACATAATAACATTGCATATCCTGTGATTCACATTACTGTAAATGACGTAAAATTTACGGCAGTACTTGACTCTGGCAGTCCCATTTCAGTAATTAGTGAAACAGCTTTTAGCAAATGCAACAAATCGAACGATTGCCCCACACTTCCGTTACGTAAGATTAAATTACAAGGTGCAATCTTTGGAAAAAGTGTAGATGTACGCCAACAAACCAATTTAGAATTCTTTTGCCAAAGCCACAGCTTCTCTATGAACTTTCTTATTGTTCCATTATTGTCGACGGAAATTATACTGGGAGTAGACTTTTTGAATGAATACAAAGCAATCTTAAGCTTTAACGATGGTGAAATAAGTTTAGAGAAAGAAGGTAAGTCAATAGCTTTGAAATTTGAAGACTGGCTCTCAAACCATGATGAGGAAATTAATCGGCTTTACCTTCTGTTAGATAACAGTTCGGAATTTTCTACGGAACTAGACACAAACAATCACTCTGCAAGTACTGACAGGGATGACATCGACGGCATATTTGAAATTAATGAGTTAATTCAGAATAAAATTCAAACAATTGAGAATTGTAATGACACTGATAGGCAGGACCTTTTTGAGATTTTACAAGCACATTCCACAGTTTTTACTCACAAAACAGGAACAATCAAGGGATTTCAATACCAATTTCGTATTCGTGAGCATACTAAATTTTGTGTTAGACCATATGTAATTCCAGCACATTATAGGGACCGTGTTAGAACAGAAATACAATCTATGCTTGACGAGGGCATTATTGAGCCTGCAGTAAGCTCATACAACAATCCGTTACATGTTGTTGAGAAGAAAAATGGATCGATCAGGCTTGTCTTAGATTCGAGACAAATCAATACTATCATCATTCCTGAAAAAGATAGGCCACAGACGATGGAAGAACTTCTTCAAAATTTTAATGGTGTAAAAGTGTTGTCTTCCATTGATCTCAGATCCAGCTTTTATCAGATCGAACTTCATCCAGAATGCAGAAAATACACAGCTTTCCTTTGTTTCGGCGTTTGTTATCAGTTTCGGAAACTTCCTTTTGGTTTGAACATTTCTTCGGCAGCATTCATTCGTGGGTTAAATTCTATATTACCTGAGTTCTTAAAACGTCACATCACCTTATATGTGGACGATATTCTAATAGCAGAAGCTTCATGGGAACAACATAACCGCATCCTCAACAGTTTGTTACGTATTTTTGCAGAATCTGGAATTACAGTTAACTTGGAAAAGTCTGAATTCGGTAGGTCAAAGGTGAAGTTTTTGGGACATATTATTTCTTCTGAAGGCATTCAGCCGGATCCTGAAAAGTTAGAAGCAATCAGAGCCATTCCAGTTCCATCCACAAAAAAACAAGTCCGTAGTTTTCTAGGTCTCGTAAATTTTTATCGTCGTTTTCTGAATATGCATATTCTAGTTACACCAAAACTTTGTTCTCTCACTGGAAAAAGTACTATTTGGAACTGGGACGAACAAGCACAGTTGGAATTCAATTCTTTGAAAGAAGCGTTACTTCACGCGCCAATACTAGCTCATCCAGATCTGTCACAAGATTTCTGCCTTAGCACGGATTCTTCTAAAGTCGGTCTTGGTGCCCACTTATTTCAAGAAGCTATAGAAAATGACACTACTGTTCAGAAAACCATTGCTTTTGCTAGCCGAGTGCTAACAAAATCTGAAAAAAATTATTCCGTTACTGAATTAGAAGCTTTAGCTATCGTTTGGGCATTTAACAAATTCCGTTTCTTTCTTTCTGGTAAGCACGTAAAAGTATACAGTGATCATCGTGCATTACAATTTCTTATGTCTTCAAAATTAAATCATGATAGGTTAAAACGTTGGGCATTGTTTCTGCAAGAATTCCGCTTCACAATAGTCTACATTCCCGGCAAGGAGAACATTGTTGCGGACGCGCTGTCACGCGCACCGGCTGGGCTTGAGAAAAGTAACACAGAAGGCAACCTCGAGAAAAATTTCAGTATTCTTTACATTCAGAAAGTCGCCTTTGAAAACTTCATCACCACATCTTTAAAGGACATTGCTCATGAACAAGATAAAGATCCGATCTGGAAAGTCATCAAAAGTAAATGGCATGAAAAGACACACACTCAGATTCGGCATTATTACCTGGTTAGAAACAACATACTCTTCAAACGCTGCACTGTTGATGACAAGCTATGGGTACTTTGCATTCCAGACGATTTTGTTAATAAGCTCATTTGGTACATTCATTTCAGCTACGCACATTTTGGTCCACGAAAATGTTATCATATTCTTCGAACGACTTGTTATTTTAACAATATGGAAAAGAGAATTCGAAGAGTCTTGTCTATTTGTAAACTTTGTCAAAAGGCGAAACCATCTACTGTCTCCCATCGTGCTCCGCTGTTTCCTATCATTCCTTCTAAATTAAAAGAATTTGCTGCTGTTGATCTCTTGGGACCGCTTGTCAGAACATCTAATGGATTTGCGTACGTTCTAGTCGCTGTTGAACTTACTTCAAAATTTGTTTCTTTCACTCCGTTACGTAAAGCCACTGAACGGTCTGTATCCAACGCCTTTGTTAAAAATTTCTTACGTGAAGTTGGACACGTTAGTAAAGTCATTTCAGATAACGGACCGCAATTCAGATCTGCTGTTTGGTCACGCATGCTTCGGAATCATAAAATCAAACCTGTTTTTATTTCATTGTATTCACCACATTGTAACCCGTCTGAACGGATTATGAAAGAAATCAATAAGCTTTGCAGACTTTATTGTCACAGAAAGCATCAGAATTGGGACAGATATTTACACTTATTTCAAAATGTGCTGAATGAAATGCCTCATGATTCCACTGCTTTACCACCTACTCTTGTACTGAAGAATGTAGAACCTCCGAACAGAATCAGAGAGCTTGTACCTTTCCCGAATACACGTAAACTTCGACACAAAGACATAATTGATTTGGCTCTTAAAAATATAAAATCTGCAGCAGACAAAAGGAGAAAACTACACGGTAAAGCAAATGCAAAGAAATTATATATTGGTCAGAAAGTTCTCATTAAAGCTCATTCATTGTCACATAAGAAGAAACACTTGAGTCACAAATTCTTTCTAGTTTACAATGGACCTTACAGAATCCGACGTATACCACATGATAATTGCGTTGAAGTTGAAACTCTGCGTACTAGGAAGAGTAAAGGTTTACACCACATTTCTCATGTAAAACCATTTATTGACAGATAATCTGCTTTTTAACTTAGTCTTTACAATTTTCACTTCACACCACTTGTACAATTTGTCACACTGAGAAACTGTTAACATGCAACTATGTTTTAAAGCTAACTAACCATCCAGTCAAGAACATAGGTAACTTAGACAAGTAATTGCGAATGCATTGTTATTGCGAACAGACGACACTGTGTTGTTATTTATACATTCCTCCTTGTTAGTTGCACGATTACGTAACGAATATAAGGCTCACATACTTAGAACATATCTGGTACTGCTAATGAAATTTTCATGCAACATTTTGGTTTGCTTGAGAGTGGATTCTGGATTTGAGGTGCTTTCTGTGAAATGCCAGATGACACTGTGGTTAGTTTATGTGACAGCTACACGATTTTATCACGACGCTGCTAATGCGTGACAATTTACAATGTTGCTTTTGCGGTGTATCTGTTTTATATCTGCACAGTTTTTTCTGAATTCTTCTATAAAGTGAGACATGTTTTAGTGGTGACTTTTGTGCTATTGCTACAAGGAGACAGCATTTTCCGTAGGACAACAATACGTTACAGCACAGTACTTTCATCATCACGGCAATAAGCGTAATAACTAAGTTATCTATACGCAAAGCATTTCAATTTTGTTTATCATGAGGTAAGTACATTGACTTCTGCAGAACTTAGCTTTCGGAGGACAATAACTACGACACTTCCCAGAGATTATCTTACAGCAAGACGCACATTTAGCGCTACAGGACATGTATTTGAGTGATTAATTTTGTACTTAAAACATTTATTTTTAGAGATTTTTGAATTACAAAGAAAGTTTTTCGTGATACATTTCATTCCATTGCTGTAAGCTGTAATACCTGAGGGTACAATTACAATAAACCTCAGGGGGGTACACGCCTACTTTGTGTACCATGTGTCTGGCAAGCACAAGGAGCCCTAGCTAATATGGTATTTGCTTATACAATTTAACACATCGGTACCATATTTCTCTAACACATAAATTACACAGCTATCTGATCATTTAACAGAGAAACAAACATCTTTTTTACTACGTCAGTGACACATGTTTACGCAATTACAGAGTTTGATTACTTCACACTTAAGAAATTTTATTTTGTCTGTACTTTTTGCACTGTTCATATTTTTTTTGGTACCATTGTGATACTATGAGAGCTTTGAATGATGTATTTGGTAAGGGAGCATGATTTTAAAGTACGTTTGAGGCAGATGACACTTTTGACATGAGCAGAGAATTTTGTTAGGTTTTGAAATTATTGGAGGAAGCTACGACGATTTTGAGATTTGACTGAGGTGTTATGATGTTATTATTACGATGACGATGAGTATTATGCTGCTGAGGTATGTTTATGATTAATAGGCTGATGCTATATGAGTTATTTGATTATGCTACTTATCTGTTATGATGCAATATTGAAGAAGTGTCGACGAATAAGGTAAGGAGTAATGAATAGTGGTTAGGGACGCGAACTTGTGAAAAAGGATGTTGGAAACCAAGAATCGTACTTTTAAGAGTTATGAAAGGTGTGTAAATGCGTGAATGTATCACAATGCCGGCGAAAATTTTTTGAACACGGTTATATTCATAGGATTTTGTTTCTACAGATTTGTAACGCAAATTCTTGACCTGTGAAGACTGTCACTGTAGCGGAAACTGCTGTCGTAAATATTTCCGTAAGAAAGTTAAGTGACCACCTGCACGTGCGTCGTCGGAACACAGCTGTGTCAAACACCTGGAGAACAAGCCATTAGGGTGTGCCTTTCATCGCTAATGCGACACCCTCGTTACTTGAAAACATATGATTTTTGTAATGCGTTGTGGGCACACAGCTGTGTCAAACACCTGGAGAACAAGGCATTAGGGTGTGCCTTTCATCGCTAATGCGACACCCTCATTACTTAAAAACATATGATTACTCGCACTTTGTGCTAATTATTGAAATGCTTATGAATTGATGGGAAATATTCGTACATCTGCACACCTGATTATGACAAGTGTCTTTCTCCGAGAGTTGAGTGCTACTGACTTACGAAATGCCACATGACTATTGAATGATATTTTTATGCTTTGCTTTTCATAGTTGCTTATTTCATTTAATATCTGGTTTCCAGCTGTGTTGCAGCATTAGTTTTATAAAATAAACTTAGATGCATTTGCTAATGTGAACTCTTTCTGTCAACAGATCTATTAAATAATTATTTTATGATCCACATTCTTTAAAAAAGGAGCACTTGGAAAGGAAAGAACAATAAGAAGGAACTAGTAACAGTAACACATAATTTTCTTTTCAAGTACATGGTAATATTTTTTTTACAATAAGTTGTTGTGGTGCACCACTTTAATTACATAGACATTAAGATGACCACTTTAATTACATAGATATTAAGATGTAAATAGACATTTCCCTTTTCTGCATTGTTGTCTTTACTGTAATATTTTTTCTGCTTGCGCTATGTCATGTTTAGGTATAAGTTGCTGCTGTTTGCCAGGCATAGTGTTATTGAATTTGACTTTTGCTAATTTCTTAATGCTGCTTGCTTCGCAAATCTGCGTTTTTTTTCATTGCTGTTTATATTAACTGTGTTATGTGATGCTGCATTGCCTCGTCCCTTGGTATATATATCTGAGCTCAGTAGATTTAAGTTAGCTTAAGAGGGGGTAGACTATATAAGAAACTAACTATGATGAATTGGACGAAATGCATAATGCATTAAGAAGCTATAAGAAAATGGTTTGGCCAAAAAAAAAAAAAAAAAAAGGATACTGTACAGTGGAGAACAACTATTTTTGACAGAGGAGGTGAACAGAATACAGAAAGCAGGCTTAGATAGGACTTTAGGGAATAATGATGAACGAAGGGAGATCTCCATGCAAAATACTGCAGTAAAACAAACCCTGTCCTTTCCTTTTGTGTTATCCCACTATGTGTTTGTGTACCCTTGTGTATTTGTTTTCTTCCTGTCTCTGTGTAGTTTCATAGAATTTTTTTTTCTGTTAATATTAAGCTACATTCACTATGATGAGGAATACTGTTATCCTCAAATATACTTTGCATTAATAATATGGTATTTTCTTTGTAAAGATGTTTAGACATTATGTATTCTGTTTTGTTTTAATGCTCATGTGTGAAGTTGACGTTTTAAAAGTGATTCTGATCTTTTATTTTTGTACTCATGTCATCATTCCTGTAACACTGATGTATATGTTTATTTCTATTCTGTTGTAAAGCCTGTACTACAAATGTTATCTGTATTGTTATGTTTTTAATGATGTATTTTGTACCTTTGTAATCGTATTCTTATGTTATAAAATTTTAATTGACAGCAGTTCATCAAGTAACTTGTAAGTTCCATTTCACTGCACACGTTTCTGTTGGTCATAGTATATGGACAATATGTGAGAAGTAGGGACTGTTAGTGTTTGCACGTGTGTTAATAATTCAGCAAGGGACTGGATAACAGCATTGCTGGTTCTAAGGACAATTCCAAAAACTTTGTGAGTGCACAAGTGGTGGTTATGGACTTGCTCTATTATCCGCAAGACTCTTCAATGGTGATTGTGCACCTGCACAGTCGCAACAGATGGCTGCTGGCCATCTCTACAAGGACTACAGTGGGTCTGCACCTCTGGTGGCCCACCAATACCATACTCTCTACCAGGACTACAGTGGGCCTGTCCACAATTTCTACAAGGACAACAGTGGGTCTGCACCTCTGGTGGTCCACCAATACCACAATCTCTACCAGGACTACAGTGGGTCTACTCTGTGATGACCTACCTACCAATATTCTTCGAAACGTCGACTGACTCTGCTGTGGGTTTGCTCTGTTGTGGCCCATTACCTGTCAGCATGTCAAGAGTCAGCACTGTCTTACTGTTGGAAGGACAATACTACTTCTTCAAGACTGCATGGAAATCCACTACTTCTGTGTGCATTGTATTCTACTGCTCAGACTTTGAGCAAACAAACTGCAGGTTTACTCTTATGATGAATGATCAGGACTGTCTTTATTGACTGTGAAAAAATTTTAGCTGTTGACCAACATTGTATCAATAAGTGTGTGCATTTGATATCTTTGTTATTGTAATTATGAAAAATTTTATCAAATCTTTATTGGCCACTGCCCAAAAATATTTTGTAAAATTTTTTGTGGGGAGCATGGGGGCTATGTAAGTAGGCTGTTTAGATTTTTATATGGGTAATGCCACGTAGCGCTCTATATGAAAATCACTGGCTGTGCTGTGTGCAGTATGTGGCTAGTTTGCATTGTTGTCTGCCATTGTTGTCATGAACTGCTACAGCTGGATGTGAACAGCGCGTAGCGTTGGGCACTTGGAGGTGAGCCGCCAGCAGTGGTGGATGTGGGGAGAGAGATGGCGGAGTTTTGTAATACTGGATGTCAATTATGAATATTAAGGTAAATACATTGTTTGTTCTCTATTAATATCTTTCATTTGCTAACTATCCCTATCAGTAGTTAGTGCCTTCTGTAGTTTGAATCTTTTATTTAGCTGGCAGTAGTGGCGCTCGCTGTATTGCAGTAGTTCCAGTAATGAAGATTTTTGTGAGGTAAGTTATTTGTGAAAGGTATAGTGTAATGTTACTCAGGGCCATTCTTTTGCAGGGATTTTTGATAGTCAGATTGCGTTGCGCTAAAATTATTGTGTGTCAGGTTAAGCACAGTCGTGTATAAATTGTTCTAAGGGGACGTTTCAACGTCTCCATTCGTCCCTCCATTCACGCCTGTCGCGACACCACTGGAGGCGGGCTGCACGATGTTGGGGCGTGAGCGGAAGACGGCCTAACGGTGTGCGGGACCGTAGCCCAGCTTCATGGAGACGGATGCGAATGGTCCTCGCCGAAACCCCAGGAGCAACAGTGTCCCTAATTTGCTGGGAAGTGGCGGTGCGGTCCCCTACGGCACTGCGTAGGATCCTACGGTCTTGGCGTGCATCCGTGCGTCGCTGCGGTCCGGTCCCAGGTCGACGGGCACGTGCACCTTCAGCCGACCACTGGCGACAACATCGATGTACTGTGGAGACCTCTCGCCCCACGTGTTGAGCAATTCGGCGGTACGTCCACCCGGCCTCCCGCATGCCCACTATACACCCTCGCTCAAAGTCCGTCAACTGCACATACGGTTCACGTCCATGCTGTCGCGGCATGCTACCAGTGTTAAAGACTGCGATGGAGCTCCGTATGCCACGGCAAACTGGCTGACACTGACGGCGGCGGTGCACAAATGCTGCGCAGCTAGCGCCATTCGACGGCCAACACCGCGGTTCCTGGTGTTTCCGCTGTGCCGTGCGTGTGATCATTGCTTGTACAGCCCTCTCGCAGTGTCCGGAGCAAGTATGGTGGGTCTGACACACCGGTGTCAATGTGTTCTTTTTTCCATTTCCAGGAGTGTGTGTGTATATATATATATATATATATATATATATCAGTTCAGTTACAAATTTACTGTCTCTTATGGATACACGTCCAGATCATCCGCTCTCAAAACTCTGCCATCTCTCTCCCCAGATGCACAATCACCATCGAAGAGTCTTGTACTATATAGCAAGTCCATAAACCACCACTTGTGCACTCACAAAGTTTTTGGAATTGTCATTAGAACCAGCAATGCTGTTAACCAGTTCCTTGCTGAATTATTAACACACGTGCAAACACTAACAGTCCCAACTTCTCACATATTGTGCATATACTATGACCAACAGAACTGTGTGTAGTGAAATGAGTGCTTACAAGTTACTTAATTTGATGAACTGGCGTCAATTACAATTTTATAACATGAGAATACAATTACAAAGGTACAAATTACATCATTAAAGAACATAACTATGTATTTACCTTAATAATGTTCAAAAGTCATCATATATATATCAGTTCATGACATCCAGTCTTACAAATTTACTGTCTCTGATGGACACACGTCCACATCATCCGCTCTCAAAACTATGCCATCTCTCTCCCCACATCCACCACTGCTGGCGGCTCACCTCCAACTGCGCAACGCTATGCGCTGTTCACATCCAGCTGCCCACCACTACAATAGCAAATTCCAACAATGCAAAGCAGCCACAGACTGCACACAGCACAGTCAGTGATTTTCATACAGGGCACTACATGACGTTACCAATATAGAAACCTAAACAGCCTACTTACAAGTTGCGTCTAAAGAAAGCAAACTGAAAAGTTGAATGGATTGCACTAAGTAACGTTAGGATCACAACTGTAAAACCACTCAACATTTATCTATGGAGTAAGTGACAACAACATCGAAGCCTGATTCACTGTAATACGAAGGCTACTCAGAATGCAAAAGCTGATCATTCGCTAAATGGAAATCACAGTGAAAATTAAATTAAAAATGTTTTATTTGCATAGTTTACTACAACCCTCCTTCCCCCGCCCCCTCTGCTACATAGTCGCCGCTCCGACTTTGACATTTATCGTACCAACTTTCCGATACCGTCGTCACAGAACGCAGCCGCCTGTGCTTTCCGCCAATTCTCTACGCTTGTCTGCAGCTTGTTGCCTGTGACAAAATGTAGTGTTCATAGCCAGCGGTTTATACGAGCTGAGATGAACAACAGACGCAGCCAAGACCGTGGGTGGTCAAACACTTCCCATCGAAAACGCTGCAGGGGCGTCTTCATTGGGCTTTCAGTTTGCGGCCGAGAATTTTCATGAAGGAATTGCATGACGGGTTGCGAGGTGCCGGGGCTAGCAGTGTATTTAGCACTAAAATTTGATTTATTATAGCTAAACTCAAAATAATAAACAAAACACATGAAATATTTACAATACATCAAATTGGATACTCAAATAAATGCTGTGAAGATGAAGTTGTCCATAAACTAGAGTGTGACATTTATGAACAAGTGGTATGTGGAGCCAATTCCTTGCAACTGAAATCTTAAGAGAAACACCCAGCCAACCCAACATTAATTGCTGCTACAGTAGTGATAACTCAGACAATGAACACCCAAGACAGAACAAAGTTAGTAAAGACGAACAGGCGCGTTCTGCTGAGCTCTGATTATCACCTAGCAATATTCCCTGATTTGCCAGTGCTGCAGACGTACATTACCAAGCTGTCTTCTTAACTGCAAGGACATTACCTGGCATACCGGAGGCGATGGCTGGTTGCTTCGACGTCCCGTCGTGGTGCTGATAATGTCGCGAGTATAGCCCGAAACAAATTATCCCGGTCTTGTTGTTCCAGACTAAAGACTTCCTAGCAGCACAATATCTCCCTCTGAGGGAGACGAAGAAGGCTCACTACATAATCACTGACGGTACAGTGAGTAATTTCAACAAGAGAAGTCACACAGTAACTCCATTACAGTCAACTTTAGCCAAAACTACTCAAGACGGACAACATAGGCCGCTTGTACGCAGAACGCTCAATTGCCAACTGTACTCAGAAAGTAACGTTGTAGTCGAAACTTCAGCAACTTCGTCAAACACAATTAAATAAACGTATATTAGACAGCCAACGGAAGGCAGGCTGTCCAGAGCAGCGAGAGCTCAGCCTTGTAACCTACTCTGACCAAAAGCCGAGAGCCGACTCTCTCAACAGCACCCGTATAAGCCGAACACAGAACATTGCCACCCCTACGACAGTGGTCGTGGTTAAACGTTCCAATCAGCAACTCGAAAACCAGCGGAAAATTCCCCTCTATTGCTGACGCAGTACTATTCCACCAATGGAGATACTTGGCGCCAATTTCTGCGCCGATTTTGCTAAGACACGGAGCTATTCCCTGAGCAAGCTAATCACAGTTATGATTTTGCAGAAAACGCGGGAATTTGCCCGCCAAGACTGTCTGGGAACACAAGTCATTCCCACGCCTCGCTGGTAGCCAGCCAGAAAGTGTTTTCACTAAGTTTCTGCGAAGTAATGGAATCTCTAGCCCAGCCGCTCTGTCAGGCCGCTGTGGGTGTGTCGCCGCCGCTCTTATGACAATGTCGGCGTCTGGAAAGCATCCACTCGAATCCCTCACACCCGTCGGCTTAACCCTTCCAAGATCAGCAGAACCTGCCTGTCACCGGAACACCCGGGTGACCAGAGATGCTGCGTGGGAAGTCTGCGTGTGAAGGAATAGCGACTTTTCACCGCATGAAATTAGGGAAATCGAATTACTCAGAGTAAGATAGAAATATGAGAGGGGGCTCATGCCATCTCTCAAGGAACGTGGCGTGGGATTGCATAAAATCAGGCGAAACCTAGCAGGAGACACTATTGTTCCAGATAGTGTTACGTGCTCACTGTGTACTCAGAGAGCCATGTGACACCATCGGTAGGCATACTAGAAACACTATCCAAGACATCTGTGCATAGCTTCATCGGATTTTCAGTGTCGTTACCGTTTCGCGACCTATTTGGTCTCACTTTCCGAACAGCCCTCGTACAATGTGCATTTCATAGACCGTATGTCAACTTGTGGAAAAAAACACAGGATAAGTAACAAAGAAAGACTCGTCAAATTACATGCACACTCATATTCATATCAACAATCCGAACACAGAAGAAAGAAACAGTAAGGATAATTCCGTATACCAAACTTGTACACGATGGGCCAGAGCGTAGCGTTATTGTTCAACCGCTTGGTCAGTGACTCGCATAAAAATTTTCCACTTCGGAAACGAAAAAAAAAAAACGGGAAGAATTTAACAAAAAAGGCAAATTCCCACACGATTTGAATTACAGATTGAACAACGAACTTGAATAAATAACGGTGTTGAGCTGAGGGCACATCATGTGGCTGGAATACACATGGTATAATTCAGATAACAGACAATGTAAGAAACTGAATTCACGAAAGATATTCGAATAAAATAAAATCACAGTCGCAGGGAGAGTTATTAAAAGAAGTCACAATAAGAGCTGATGTTGTTGCTGTCACCAGTTAAGACGCTGCAATGAACACGAAACGAGGGAAATGAAATAAAATCTGACTGCAGCAAGAGAATAAGTTAAAGAGTCTTGATCGTAACAGAACAATTATTAGAAATCGCAAAAAGTTTCAGTCAAATAGCGACCATATTCAGACCATATGCAGTGTAATTGAAGCACAATATACATTTAGAGAGAAATCTGATAACAAGTTAATGCAAGATACATAAAATATGACGAAAATCAAGTAAATTGTACTCATGATGGTAGGTGGTGGTGTTGAACGAAGCATGGATGCAGTAACGTAAACGACTGCCTTGATTAGACAGGCTTTGGGTTATGTACGGGATGCTCTGCCGACCACTAATTTGACTATGTAAGGAACAACATGCTGTGTTGTTGTGGTCTTCAGTCCTGAGACTGGTTTCATGCAGCTGTCCATGCTACTATATCCTGTGCAAGCCTCTTCATCTTCCAGTACCTACTGCAGCCTACATCCTTCTGAATCTGCTTAGTATATTCATCTCTTGGTCTCCCTCTACGATTTTTACCCTCCACGCTGCCCTCCAGTACTAAATTGGTGATCCCTTGATGCCTCAGGACGTGTCCTACCAACCGATCCGTTCTTTTTGTCAAGTTCTGCCACAAACTTCTCTTCTCCCCAATTCTATTCAATACCTCCTCATTAGTTATGTGATCTACCCATCTGATCTTCAGCATTCTTCAGTAACATCACATTTCGAAAGCTTCTATTCTCTTCTTGTCTAAACTATATATCGTCCTTGTTTCACTTCCATACATGGCTACACTCCACACAAATACATTCAGAAACGACTTCCTGACACTTAAATCAATACTCGATGTTAACAAATTACTCTTCTTCAGACACGCTTTCCTTGCCATCGCCAGTCTACATTTTATATGCAAAACTCCTTTACTACTTTAAGTGTCTCATTTCCTAATGTAATTCCCTCACCATCAGCCGACTTAATTCGGCTACATTCCGTTATCCTCGTTTTGCTTTTGTTGATGTTCATCTTCTACCCTCTTTTCAAGACATTGTCCATTCTGTTCAACTCCTCTTCCAAGTCTTTTGCTGCCTCTGACAGAATTACAATGTCATCGGCGAACCTCAAAGTTTTTATTTCTTCTCCATGGATTTTAATACCTACTCCGAACTTTTCTTTTGTTTCCTTTACTGCCGGCCGAAGTGGCCGTGCGGTTAAAGGCGCTGCAGTCTGGAACCGCAAGACCGCTACGGGCGCAGGTTCGAATCCTGCCTTGGGCATGGATGTTTGTGATGTCCTTAGGTTAGTTAGGTTTAACTAGTTCTAAGTTCTAGGGGACTAATGACCTCAGCAGTTGAGCTCCATAGTGCTCAGAGCCATTTGAACCATTTTTGTTTCCTTTACTGCTTGCTCAATATACAGATTGCATAGCATCGGGGAAAGGCTACAACCCTGTCTCACTCACTCCCCACCACTGCTTCCCTTTCATGTCCCTCGACTCTTATAACTGCCATCTGGTTTCTGTACAAATTGTAAATAGCCTTTCGCTCCCTGTATTTTACCCCTACCACCTTCAGAATTTGAAAGAGAGTATTCCAGTCAGCATTGTCAAAAGCTTTCTCTAAGTCTACAAATGCTAGAAACGTAGGTTTGCCTTTCCTTGATCTTTCTTCTAAGGTAAGTCGTAGGGTCAGTATTGCCTCACGTGTTCCAACGTTTCTACGGAATCCAAACTGATCTCCCCGAGGTCGGCGTCTACCAGTTTTTCCATATGCCTGTAAAGAATTCGCGTTAGTATTTTGCAGCTGTGACTTATTAAACTGATATTACGGTAATTTTCACACCTGTCAACACCTGCTTTCTTTGGGATTGGAATTATTGTATTGTTCTTGAAGTCTGAGGGAATTTCGCCTGTCTCATACGTCTTGATCACCAGATGGTAGAGTTTTGTCAGGACTGCCTCTCCCAAGGCTGTCAGTAGTTCTAATGGAATGTTGTCTACTCCTGGGGTCTTGTTTCAGCTTAGGTATTTCAGTGCTCTGTCAAACTCTTCACGCAGTATCGTATCTCCTCTTCCATCTTATCTACATCCTCTTCCATTTCCATAATATTGTCCTCAAGAACGTCGCCCCTGTATAGACCCTCTATATACTCCTTCTACCTTTCTGCTTTCCCTTCTTTGCTTAGAACTGGGTTTCCATCTGAGCTCTTGATATTCACGCAAGTGGTTCTCTTTTCTGCAAAGGTCTGTTTAATTTTCCTGTAGGCAGTATCTATCTTACCCCTCGTGAGATAAGCCTCTACATCCTTACATTTGTCCTCTAGCCATCCCTACTTAGCCATTTTGCACTTCCTGTGTATCTCATTTTTGAGATGTTTGTATTTATTTTTGCCTGATTCATTTACTGCATTTTTATATTTTCTCCTTTCATCAGTGAAATTCAGTACCTCTTCTGTTACGCACTGGTTTCTACTAGCCCTCGTCTTTTTACCTACTTGATCGTCTGCTGCCTTCACTATTTCATTCCTCATAGCTACTCATTCTTCTTCTTTTGTATTTCTTTCCCCCATTCTTGTCAATTGTTCCGTTATGCTCTCCCTGAAACTCTGTACAACCTCTGGTTCTTCTTAATCTACAGTTGATAAGCAATAGATTGTGGTCAGAGTCCACATCTGTCCCTGGAAATGTTTACAATTTAAAACCTGGTTCCTAAATCTCTGTCTTACCATTATATAATCTATCTGAATCCTTCTAGTATCTCCAGGGTTCTTCCATAGGAACAACATATTAGGCGTTATTACAAATAATTTACAGATAAAACGATTGTACAAAGATTAATAACAAAAGTTACAAAACAGCACATAAATATCTGCTAAGTAAAGCAGTCTGTCAAATTACATTTAAATAATTGAAAATATATAGGAGAACAGTCAATAGAAATCAGCTGTCAGTACACAGATTCCCCCGTATGGACTTCCACTTTTGGTTGTGCCTTTGTCTCGCAGTTTTCGCAGCGTCGGCATGGTTACAACGGATTTGGCACGGTTAATTTAAAGGAGCGGCCGGACGCCCTTCCTGCCACCACCTCATACCTCCCGCATGGAATCAGTGTACCCAAGCTGTCTGTGTTTAGTGTAACCAATGAAAAAGTGCAAACGTGTTGCAAATGTAAGTCTGCAGGCTTTCGTAGCCGTTGTCGTTTAAGTTAAATTATTCAGGGTTATTAGGCCACGTCATGTTTCTTCTAAAATGTTCGACGTTTCGACCCCTCTGCTGGGATCTTCCTCAGGATCTTTTGGTGTGCACTACTGCTAGAACACTGTCAGAGACGAGTGTCGCGTCCACTTATAAAGGGGGAATTTTCTGGCGTTCGTGCTGGAGAAGTGATAGTATTGGTTAAAATTCATGTGGCTACCATTGGTGGGCCATAGTCATAGGCTAACACAGAAGAAGGGGCGTTGGTAGCTGTGGATATCATTGGCGGTCATCGTCATTGGATAGAAAGGCACTGTGCAACACTTATGCTGGACAAGGGTTATTGGTTGAAATGCCTGCTACCGCTATTGGATGGTCGTCATCAGTGGCTAGATTCGAAACGGACAGAGCAAGAGAGGGGGAATGTTTACCCAAAATATTATTGTCCACCGAGGCGACTTGCAGCGCGTTGTTTATGCCGCTCACACACATCGTGGCCGCGTATTTACTTCCTTGATGGCGGGGAGCCACGATGCCGGAAGCCTATAGCCGTCCTCTCTATTGAAATTAGATGAATTCTTAGAAATTTCAACCGCTTTTCGGATCTTTCTTCTATAAATGTTTGTTTCTTTAGTCAGTACACGTACGTTATTAAAATCGATATCAGAGCTACAGTTCTCGTGATGTTCCGCTACTGCCGATTTTGCAAATGGTTCAAATGGCTCTGAGCACTATGGAACTTAACTGCTGTGGTCATCAGTCCCCTAGAACTACCTAAACCTAACTAACCTAAGGACATCACACACATCCATGCCCGAGGCAGGATTCTAACCTGCGACCGTAGCGGTTGCGCGGTTCCAGACTGTAGCGCCTAGAACCGCTCGGCCACTCCGGCCGGCCCGATTTTGCACTTTGATTTACCCGCATGTGCGGTTCGTGTTCCTTAATGTGTTCTTTAACAGTTCTTCCCGTCGACGAGTCGTGTAATTGAGGTGGGATGTGGGGACAACCCAAGTATTCACTTAGTGGGGTGTGGAAAAACGCCTAATTTCCACATCCAGGCTGGCTGGCACACCGGCGCACGTCGTCAATCCGCCAGGCGGATTCGACCCGGGGCCAGCGCGCCTACCCGAGTGCTGCAAGCAGCGCATTAGCTCTGTCGGCTAACCTGTCTGGTCGGATTCCCGTCTACAGACATTTGAAGAAAACTCGTAGAGCATAATCGTAGCAAAGATAGAGCTATGTGGTGCCGCTGTTATCCATGGAGATGGCGCGAAGGTGTCGGCATGCACTGTCCAGGGTTGGTGGAGAATGATGACAAAGACGCGACAGCAAACGGCTGCCACAGTGCGCTAGCATGCAGGAAAGGAAAGCAGTGAATGTGCATGTGTATGAAATCCGCCGAAAAACGTTGTGAAATAACCATCATGCCGACTGGCTACACAAGCGTATATAATATTAAGTGTAAAGCAAAATATTACATAGAGATCAGTTGTACCGCGATGGCTGGGAACAGAAGTGTGCGTAATTTAAGGTGTAAAGTATTGAATTACACAAAAATTAGCAATGTCGATCTGTGAACTGCACCAAGGAAACGTAAAACCAAAATGTCACAAGGTACAAAATAACAGATCAAGTACTAATCATATGAACAGTGTCATTACAGAAAGCTGGCTAAAGCCTGAAATAAGTTCTGCAGAAATTTTTACGAAGCCTCAGACGGTGTTCAGGAAAGATAGATTAGGCAGAATTGGTGGTGGAGTGTTTGTGTCTGTCAGTAGTGGTTTATCTTGTAGTGAAGTCGAAGTAGATACTCCGTGCGAATTGGTATTGGTGGAGTTTATACTTAACAGCCGAACTAAGTTAATAATTTGCACCTTCAACCGACCCCCAGACACAGATGATATAGTTGCTGAACAGTTCAGAGAAAATTTGAGTCTCGTAACAAATAAATACCCCACTCATACGGTTATAGTTGGTGGGGACTTCAACCTTCCCTCGATATGTTGGCAAAAATACTTGTTCAAAACCGGTGGTAGGCAGAAAACATCTTCCGAGATTGTCCTAAATGCTTTCTTCGAAAATTATTTCGAGCATTTAGTCCACGAACCCACGCGAATTGTAAATGGTTGCGAAAACACACTTGACCTCTTAGCCACAAACAGTCCAGAGCTAATAGAGAGCATCATGACTGATACAGGGATTAGTGATCACAAGGTCGTAGTAGCTAGGCTCAATACCGTTTCTTCCAAATCCACCAGAAACAAACGCAAAATAATTTTATTTAAAAAAGCGGATAAAGTGTCACTAGAAGCCTTCCTAAGAGACAATCTCCATTCCTTCCGAACTGACTACGCAAATGTAGACGAGATGTGGCTCAAATTCAAAGATATAGTAGCAACAGCAATTGAGAGATTCATACCTCATAAATTGGTAAGAGATGGAACTGATACCCCATGGTACACAAAACAGGTCCGAACGCTGTTGCAGAGGCAACGGTAGAAGCATGCGAAGTTCAGAAGAACGCGAAATCCCGAAGATTGGCTAAAATTTACAGACGCGCGAAATTTGGCACGGACTTCAATGCGAGATGCCTTTAATAGGTTCCACAACGAAACATTGTCTCGAAATTTGGTAGAAAATCCGAAGAAATTCTGGTCGTATGTAAAGTACACAAGCGGCAAGACGCAGTCAATACCATCGCTGCGCAGTGCCGATGGTACTGTTACCGACGACTGTGCCGCTAAAGCGGTGTTATTGAACGCAGTTTTCCGAAATTCCTTCACCATCGAAGACGAATGGAATATCCCAGAATTTCAAACACGAACAGCTGCTAGCAAAAAAAAAAAAATGGTGCAAATGGCTCTGAGCACTATGGGACTTAACATCTGTGGTCAATCAGTCCCCTAGAACTTATAACTACTTAAACCTAACTAACCTAAGGACATCACACACATCCATGCCCGAGGCAGGATTCGAACCTGCGACCGTAGCACTCCCGCGGTTCCGGACTGAGCGCCTAGAACCGCTCGACTACCGCGGCCGGCTAGCTGCTAGCATGAGTTTCTTAGAAGTAGATACCTTAGGGGTTGCGAAGCAACTCAAATCGCTTGATACGGGCAAGTCTTCAGGTCCAGATTGTATACCGATGAGGTTCGTTTCAGATTACGCTGATACAATAGCTCCCTACTTAGCAATCATATACAACCGCTCGCTCACCGATAGATCTGTACCTACAGATTGGAAAATTGCGCAGGTCGCACCAGTGTTTAAGAAGGGTAGTAGGAGTAATCCATCGAACCACAGACCTATATCATTGACGTCGGATTGCAGTACGGTTTTGGAGCAGATACTGTATTCATATATTATGAATCACCTCGAAGGGAACGATCTATTGATACGTAATAAGCATGGTTTCAGAAAACATCGTTCTTGTGCAACGCAGCTAGCTCTTTATTCGCATGAAGTAATGGCCGCTATCGACAGGGGATCTCAAGTTGATTCCGTATTTCTAGATTTCCGGAAAGCTTTTGACACCGTTCCTCACAAGCGACTTCTAATCAAGCTGCAGGCCTATGGGGTATCGTCTCAGTTGTGCGACTGGATTCGTGATTTCCTCTCAGGAAGGTCGCAGTTCGTAGTAATAGACGGCAAATCATCGAGTAAAACTGAAAAGCGTCCTGGGACCTCTGCTGTTCCTGATCTATATAAATGACCTGGGTGACAATCTGAGCAGTTCTTTTAGGTTGTTCGTAGATTATGCTGTAATTTACCGTCTACTAAGGTCATCCGAAGACCAGTATCAGTTGCAAAGCGATTTAGAAAAGATTACTGTATGGTGTGGCAGGTGGCATTTGACGCTAAACAACGAAAAGTGTGAGGTGATCCACATGATTTCCAAAAGAAATCCGTTGGTATTCGATTAATCGATAAATAGTACAATTCTCAAGGCTGTCAATTCAACTAAGTACCTGGGTGTAAAAATTACGAACAACTTCAGTTGGAAAGACCACATAGATAATATTGTGGGGAAGGCGAGCCAAAGGTTGCGTTTCATTGGCAGGACATTTAGAAGATGCAACAAGTCCACTAAAGACACAGCTTACACTACACTGGTTCGTCCTCTGTTAGAATATTGCTTCGCGGTGTGGGATCCTTACCAGGTGGGATTGACGGAGGACATCGAAAGGGTGCAAAAAAGGGCAGCTCGTTTTGTAATAGCGGAGAGAGTGTGGCAGATATGATACCCGAGTTGGGATGGAAGTCATTAAAGCAAAGACGATTTTCGTCTTACGAAATTTCAGTCACCAAATTTCTCTTCCGAATGCGAAAATATTTTGTTGAGCCCAACCTACATAGGTAGGAATGATCATCAAAAGAAAATAAGAGAAATCAGAGCTCGAACAGAAAGGTTTAGGTGTTCGTTTTTCCCGCGCGCTGTTCGGGAGTGGAAAGGTAGGGAGATAGTATGATTGTGGTTCGATGAACCCTCTGCCACGCAATTAAATGTGGATTGCAGAGTAATCATGTAGATCAGTCATGAAACTAAAATTACATATAGGATAAAATAGTTGGAAAGCATGCGAGAAGCGGAATAAAATATAATAAAATTAAAATTAGAAATATAAAATAAAGAAATAATTGGATGTTGAGACTTAAAAATAAGAGCGCATAGTGACCCCACAATAAGTCATCGAAGAGGAAAAAATAACGGGTGATCAAAAAGTCAGTATAAATTTGAAAACTTAACAAACCACGGAATAATGTAGATAGAGAGATAAAAATTGACACACATGCTTGGAATTACATGGGGTTTTATTAGAACAAAAAAAAAAAAACAACAAAATATTGCTAGACGCATGAAAGATCTCTTGCGTGCGTCGTTTGGTGATGATCGTGTGCTCAGCGGCCAATTTCGTCATGCTTGGCCTCCCAGGTCCCCAGTCCTCAGTCCATGCTTTGGGGTTACCTGAAGTCGCAAGTGTATCGTGATTGACCGACATCTCTAGGGATGCTGAAAGACAACATCCGACATCAATGACTCACCATAACTCCGGAAATGCTTTAGAGTGCTGTTCACAACATTATTCCTCGACTACAGCTATTGTTGAGGAATGATGGTCGACACTGAGCATTTCCTGCAAAGAACATCATCTTTGCTTTGTCTTACTTTGTTATGCTAATTATTGATATTCTGATCAGATGAAGCGCCATCTGTCGGACATTTTTTAAACTTTTGTATTTTTTTCCGGTTCTGATAAAACCCCATGTCATTCGAAGCATGTGAGTCAATTTGTACCTCTCTATCTACATTATTCCGTGATTTATTCAGTTTTCAAATTTGTACTGACTTTTTGATGACCCGGTATATCGTTTAAAGTCTAACTTCTCGTTCAATAAGGACAAAGGTTTATTTTTATAATGAGCGTAAAGTTCTATCTCTTCCGGGGTATTCCGTAAAAGTCCTTTTGGTGCATTGCGGAGAATTTTGAACTTGTTCGTAATGGGTGCAAAAAAGGGCAGCTCGTTTTGTATTATCACGTAATAGGGGAGAGAGTGTGGCAGATATGATACGCGAGTTGGGATGGAAGTCATTAAAGCAAAGACGTTTTTCGTCGCGGCGAGATCTATTTACGAAATTTTAGTCACCAACTTTCTCTTCCGAATGCGAAAATATTTTGTTGAGCCCAACCTATATAGGTAGGAATGATTATCAAAATAAAATAAGAGAAATCAGAGCTCGAACAGAAAGGTTTAGGTGTTCGTTTTTCCCGCGTGCTGTTCGGGAGTGGAATGGTAGAGAGATTGTATGATTGTGGTTCGATGAACCCTCTGGCAAGAACTTAAATGTGAATTGAAGAGTAGTCATTTAGATGAAGGTGTAGATGAGGTCATCAGTCCACTAGTACTTAGAACTACTTAAACCTAACTAACCTAAGGACATCACTCACATCCATGGATTCGAACCTGCGACCGTAGCGGTCTCGCGGTTCCAGAATGACGCGCCTAGAACCGCACGGCCACACAGGCCGGCGCAGTTGCATTCAACCTAATGTTTACAGCAGTTGTCCGTTCATGTGCGCAGTTATGTGGCAACTTTCCTTCATCCATTCGTCCACACGATAAATTATGGGGCTCTCGTTCAGGGTGAGGGGCTCCACCAACCTCTCGACCATTCAGAGAATGGGGGTAGCACTTGGACACAGTACTACGATTGAAGCACGCTTCCCTAACTACAGCTTGCTTTCACCTATAAATCTCGCTTATCGCTTCGCGTTCTATAAAAAACGCCACGCTGTGTTTGATTTGCCGTGTCCATCATACACATTTTCTATTACGAATTGTTGTACGTAGCACTGTTGTCCCCGGAAATCCACAGGCAGAGGAACGAAAGGTTACAAATGATTGGGAAAGAGCACAGGTAGTCCCAGTCTTCAAGAAGGGTGGTCGGGCAGATGCGCAAAACTATAGATCTATATCTCTGACGTCGACCTGTTGTAGAATTTTAGAACATGTTTTTTGCTCGCGGATCATGTCGTTTCTGGAAACCCAGAATCTACTCTGTAGGAATCAACATGGATTCCTGAAACAGCGATCGTGTGAGACCCAATTCGCTTTATTTGTTCATGAGACCCAGAAAATATTAGATACAGGCTCCCAGGAAGATGCCATTTTCCTTGACTTCCGGAAGGCGTTCGATACAGTTCCGCACTGTCGCCTGATAAACAAAGTAAGAGCCTACGGAATATCAGACCAGCTGTGTGGCTAGACTGAAGAGTTTTTAGCAAACAGAACACAGCATGTTGTTCTCAATGGAGAGACGTCTACAGACGTTAAAGTAACCTCTGGCCACAGCGGAGTGTTATGGGACCATTGCTTTTCACAATATATATAAATGACCTAGTAGATAGTGTCAGAAGTTCCATGCGGCTTTTCGCGGATGATGCTGTAGTATACAGAGAAGTTGCAGCATTAGAAAATTGCAGCGAAATGCAGGAAGATCTGCAGCGGATAGGCACTTGGTGCAGGGAGTGGCAACTGACCCTTAACATAGACAAATGTAATGTATTGAGAATGCATAGAAAGAAGGATCCTTTATTGTATGATTATATGATAGCGGAACAACCACTGGTAGCAGTTACTTGGTAAAATATCTGGGAGTATGCGTGCGGAACGATTTGAAGTGGAATGATCATATAAAATTAATTGTTGGTAAGGCGGGTGCCAGGTTGACATTCATTGGGAGCGTCATTAGAAAATGTAGTCCATCAACAAAGGAGGTGGCTTACAAAACACTCGTTCGTTGAGTGTTTCTCATCAGTGTGGGATCCGTTCCAGGTCGGGTTGACGGAGGAGATAGAGAAGATCCAAAGAAGAGCGGCGCGTTTCGTCACAGGGTTATTTGGTAAGCGTGATAGCGTTACGGAGATGTTTAGCAAACTCAAATTGCAGACTCTGCAAGAGAGGCGCTCTGCATCGCGATGTAGCTTGCTGCCCAGGTTTCGAGAGGGTGCGTTTCTAGATGAGGTATCGATTATATTGCTTTCCCCTACTTATACCTCCCGAGGAGATCACGAGTGTAAAATTAGAGAGATTCGAGCGCGCACGGAGGCTTTCCGACAGTCGTTCTTCCCGCGAATCATACGCGACTGTAACAGGAAAGGGAGGTAATGACAGTGGCACGTAAAGTGCCCTCTGCCACACACCGTTGGGTAGCTTGCGGAGTATAAATATAGATGTAGATGTAGATGTAGATGAAGATGTAGAATAAGTCGGTTATGCTGCCATCTGCAGGCCACGTGACAAATGCTCCCAGCGGTAGTGTGTTTATTAATGCTCTAGTTTGATGTTTTTTATACATATAGCTACCGAGGACACGATGCAATTTATAGAACGAGAACAGTGATTCCCGTGACAGTTAACTTGAACTTAAGAACCCATAGTTTACACAATGTTGCTTTTGGCTCGGACACAACAGTACACAGAGCCGCAACAACTGAAGCGCTGTGAAGCGAAATGCATGCAGGCACCCCCGTCTGTTTTTGTATGTGTGGGCGTATGCATGTGGGCTGTTGGACCGCGACCAATATCATTGCTGGCACATCCAAAATTAGATGTTTGCCTTCGATTTCGTCTCACACTTTCACAAAGTGTTAAGGGATTAGTATAACCTTAGAATGGCATCCTTAAGAACAAGCAAAAGACGCATGTCTATAGTTTTAAGACGCTCTAGTTCGGCATATTGAAATACCTGGAACTGATACTCGACCAAAACAAACTTCAGACATATGCACTTCCAATTGCGAGAAGGTGTTGGTAAATCTCTGGCTATTTCTAATTCAAACGGATGTTGTTGTTGTTGTTCTTGTTGTGGTCTTCAGTCCTGAGACTGGTTTCATGCAGCTCTCCATGCTACTCTATCCTGTGCCAGCTTCTTCATCTCCCAGTACCTACTGCAACCTACATCCTTCTTAATCTGCTTAGTATATTCATCTCTTGGTCTCCCCCTACGATTTTTACCCTCCACGCTGCCCTCCAATACTAAATTGGTGATCCCTTGATGCCTCAGAACATGTCCTACCAACCGATCCCTTCTTCTGCTCAAGTTGTGCCACAAACTTCTCTTCTCCCCAATCCTATTCAATACTTCCTCATTAGTTATGTGATCCACCCATCTAATCTTCAGCATTCTTCTGTAGCACTACATTTCGAAAGCTTCTATTCTCTTCTTGTCCAAACTATTTACCGTCCATGTTTCACTTCCATACATGGCTACACTCCATACAAATACTTTCAGAAATAACTTCCTGACACTTAAATCTATACTCGATGTTAACAAATTTCTCTTCTTCAGAAATGCTTTCCTTGCCATTGCCAGTCTACATTTTATATCCTCTCTACTTCGACCATCATCAGTTATTTTGCTCCCCAAATAGCAAAACTCCTTTACTACTTTAAGTGTCTCATTTCCTAATCTAATACCCTCAACATCACCCGACTTAATTCGACTACATTCCATTATCCTCGTTTTGCTTTTGTTGATGTTCATCTTATATCCTCCCTTCAAGACACCATCCATTCCGTTCAACTGCTCTTCCAAGTCCTTTGCTGTCTCCGACAGAATTACAATGTCATCGGCGAACCTCAAAGTTTTTATTTCTTCTCCATGGATTTTAATACCTACTCCGAACTTTTCTTTTGTTTCCTTTACTGCTTGCTCAATATACAGATTGAATAACATCGGGGAGAGGCTACAACCCTGTCTCACTCCCTTCCCAACCACTGCTTCCCTTTCATGTCCCTCGACTCTTATAACTGCCATCTGGTTTCTGTACAAATTGTAAATAGCCTTACGCTCCCTATATTTTACCCCTGTCACCTTTAGAATTTGAAAGAATTCCAGTCAACATTGTCAAAAGCTTTCTCTAAGTCTACAAATGCTAGAAACGTAGGTTTGCCTTTCCTTAATCTTCCTTCTAAGATAAGTCGTAAGGTCAGTATTGCCTCACGTGTTCCAGTATTTCTACGGAATCCAAACTGATCTTCCCCGAGGTCGGCTTCTACTAGTTTTTCCATTCGTCTGTAAAGAATTCGTGTTAGTATTTTACAGCTGTGGCTTATTAAACTGATTGTTCGGTAATTTTCACATCTGTCAACACCTGCTTTCTTTGGGATTGGAATTATTATATTCTTCTTGAAGTCTGAGGGTATTTCGCCTGTTTCATACATCTTGCTCACTAGATGGTAGAGTTTTGTCAGGACTGACTCTCCCAAGGCCGTCAGTAGTTCCAATGGAATGTTGTCTACTCCGGGGGCCTTGTTTCGACTCAGGTCTTTCAGTGCTCTGTCAAACTCTTCACGCAGTATCGTATCTCCCATTTCATCTTCATCTACATCCTTTTCCATTTCCATAATATTGTCCTCAAGTACATCGCCCTTATATAGACCCTCTATATACTCCTTCCACCTTTCTTCTTTCCCTTCTTTGCTTAGAACTGGGTTTCCATCTGAGCTCTTGATGTTCATAGAAGTGGTTCTCTTATCTCCAAAGGTCTCTTTAATTTTCCTGTATGCAGTATCTATCTTACCCCTAGTGAGATAAGCCTCTACATCCTTACATTTGTCCTCTAGCCATCCCTGCTTAGCCATTTTGCACTTCCTGTCGATCTCATTTTTGAGACGTTTGTATTCATTGTTGCCTGCTTCATTTACTGCATTTTTATATTTTCTCCTTTCATCAATTAAATTCAATATTTCTTCTGTTACCCAAGGATTTCTACTAGCCCTCGTCTTTTTACCTACTTGATCCTCTGCTGCCTTCACTACTTCATCCCTCAAAGCTACCCATTCTTCTTTTACTGTATTTCTTTCTCCCATTCCTGTCAATTGTTCCCTTATGCTCTCCCTGAAACTCTGTACAACCTCTGGTTCTTTCAGTTTCTCCAGGTCCCATCTCCTTAAATTCCCACCTTTTTGCAGTTTCTTCAGTTTTAATCTACAGGTCATAACCAATAGATTGTGGTCAGAGTCCACATCTGCCCCTGGAAAGGTCAGTATTGACACACGTGTTCCAGTATTTCTACGGAATCCAAACTGATCTTCCCCGAGGTCGGCTTCTACTAGTTTTTCCGTTCGTCTGTAAAGAATTCGTGTTAGTATTTTACAGCTGTGGCTTATTAAACTGATTGTTCGGTAATTTTCACATCTGTCAACACCTGCTTTCTTTGGGATTGGAATTATTATATTCTTCTTGAAGTCTGAGGGTATTTCGCCTGTTTCATACATCTTGCTCACCAGATGGTAGAGTTTTGTCAGGACTGACTCTCCCAAGGCCGTCAGTAGTTCCAATGGAATGTTGTCTACTCCGGGGGCCTTGTTTCGACTCAGGTCTTTCAGTGCTCTGTCAAACTCTTCACGCAGTATCGTATCTCCCATTTCATCTTCATCTACATCCTTTTCCATTTCCATAATATTGTCCTCAAGTACATCGCCCTTATATAGACCCTCTATATACTCCTTCCACCTTTCTTCTTTCCCTTCTTTGCTTAGAACTGGGTTTCCATCTGAGCTCTTGATGTTCATAGAAGTGGTTCTCTTATCTCCAAAGGTCTCTTTAATTTTCCTGTATGCAGTATCTATCTTACCCCTAGTGAGATAAGCCTCTACATCCTTACATTTGTCCTCTAGCCATCCCTGCTTAGCCATTTTGCACTTCCTGTCGATCTCATTTTTGAGACGTTTGTATTCATTGTTGCCTGCTTCATTTACTGCATTTTTATATTTTCTCCTTTCATCAATTAAATTCAATATTTCTTCTGTTACCCAAGGATTTCTACTAGCCCTCGTCTTTTTACCTACTTGATCCTCTGCTGCCTTCACTACTTCATCCCTCAAAGCTACCCATTCTTCTTCTACTGTATTTCTTTCTCCCATTCCTGTCAATTGTTCCCTTATGCTCTCCCTGAAACTCTGTACAACCTCTGGTTCTTTCAGTTTCTCCAGGTCCCATCTCCTTAAATTCCCACCTTTTTGCAGTTTGTTCAGTTTTAATCTACAGGTCATAACCAATAGATTGTGGTCAGAGTCCACATCTGCCCCTGGAAATGTCTTACAATTTAAAACCTGGTTCCTAAATCTCTGTCTTACCATTATATAATCTATCTGATACCTTTTAATATCTCCAGGGTTCTTCCATGTATACAACCTTCTATCATGATTCTTAAACCAAGTGTTAGCTATGATTAAGTTGTGCTCTGTGCAAAATTCTACCAGGCGGCTTCCTCTTTCATTTCTTAGCCCCAATCCATATTCACCTACTACGTTTCCTTCTCTCCCTTTTCCTACACTTGAATTCCAGTCACCCATGACTACTAAATTTTCGTCTCCCTTCACTATCTGAATAATTTCTTTTATTTCATCATGCATTTCTTCAATTTCTTCGTCGTCTGTAGAGCTAGTTGGCATATAAACTTGTACTACTGTAGTAGGCGTGGGCTTCGTATCTATCTTGGCCACAATAATGCGTTCACTATGCTGTTTGTAGTAGCTTACCCGCATTCCTATTTTCCTATTCATTATTAAACCTACTCCTGCATTACCCCTATTTGACTTTGTGTTTATAACCCTGTAGTCACCTGACCAGAAGTCTTGTTCCTCCTGCCACCGAACTTCACTAATTCCCACTATATCTAACTTTAACCTATCCATTTCCCTTTTTAAATTTTCTAACCTACCTGCCCGATTAAGGGATCTGACATTCCACGCTCCGATCCGCAGAACGCCAGTTTTCTTTCTCCTGATAACGACATCCTCTTGAGTAGTCCCCGCCCGGAGATCCGAATGGGGGACTATTTTACCTCCGGAATATTTTACCCAAGAGGACGCCATCATCATTTAATCATACAGTAAAGCTGCATGCCCTCGGGAAAAATTACGGCCGTAGTTTCCCCTTGCTTTCAGCCGTTCGCAGTACCAGCACAGCAAGGCCGTTTTGGTTATTGTTACAAGGCCAGATCAGTCAATCATCCAGACAGTTGCCCTTGCAACTACTGAAAAGGCTGCTGCCCCTCTTCAGGAACCACACGTTTGTCTGGCCTCTCAACAGATACCCCTTCGTTGTGGTTGTACCTACGGTACGGCTATCTGTATCGCTGAGGCACACAAGCCTCCCCACCAACGGCAAGGTCCATGGTTCATGGGGGGGGGGGGGATGTACACTAATGTTTTGGTATTAAACCTTGCTACAACTGACAGAGGTCCACTGTGGACTTTTGTGAATACCTCTTCAAAGAAGAATAAAGATGGCACCACACCACAGAGACACATACAGCGAATATGATGGCTCTTAATGCACAACACGTGGTTTAAGAGTACCCAAAATTCGGATGTTCTGTGTATTCACTGCACCCTGTAGTGTAAGATGTGCCTTGTCATTCCATAGAATATTATCTGGTGACGTATCAACTTCGATCCATGCCAAAAACCCAAGAGCAAACTCATAACGTTGTTGCGGATCGTGAGGTTTCAGTTGCTGCACCATCTGGCCCTTCTACGGCTACCAGTGCAACATATCTGGTAAAAAATTTCCATAATCTTGACCATAGGAATGACAATTCTCATGACACTGCAGGAGCTGTAGTACTACTCAGGACTCTTACTGTATGGTCAGTTACAGCAACAGCAAACTCATCAATGATTTCCCCCCGGATAAGACGCCTTCCTCTTCCAGTTTCCTCACTCAGCTCACCTGTGTTTTCGAATTTCATTATCAGCTTCTTTAAACCATTTAATAACGTCTGGCCTCTCTGCTTCTACCTTTCAGTCGGCGATACTCTCTCAGTGCACCACTGTAATTGCTGTCGTTCAAGTAAAATAGTTTCACTAACAGCGGACTTTTTATCTTCTCGATAGTCATAATGATCACTCGCATTATGGCTCGTCTTTGGCAGCGCGATTGTAATACCATCATACAAGCAGTATAGAGCGCCAGATTTACACCTGGTGGCCAAAACTGGAAATTATTTTTTTCAGCATAAGTCAGTTCCACATTAATGAACTACCATGTCTACTAAATTTCGCTGCCATACGATAATGACAACCCACACTGGGTCCCCATGGGTACATTATATCTAATAGTAACTGCGTGGCAGTAACATTGGTTTATATACTTCTGGGCAGGTCTGAAGCGAACATGGTGGAGGAAAACAGAGAATTCACAGCGAAACCGAGTCGTACTGTAATTAGGTATCTTTATTTGAAAAAAAGGGAATAAAGTTAAACAAATCTATGTTGGTATGTCTGGTACAATGGGTGGTAACGTGCCTTCCTGTTTGACTATCAAGAATTTGATTGTTGCATTTAAAACAGGCCATTTCAGCAGTGGAAGGCCTACTCAAATCACAGTTCTGGAAACCGAGGACGTTGCTCATTTCATGACCCTGGATGATCGGAGGATACTGCTAAAAAGATAACAGAGACCCAGGGAACATCCCAAGAACCCGTTCATCATATTATTCGTTAGATTTTTGACAGGAGAAAGCTCTCACGCAAATGGGTTCCTAAAAGTCTCAGTACAGATGAAAAGCACGAAAAATCTCAAGGGAAGACGATTTATGAACGGCGGGGAAGGTAGAAAGGTTGTGGGTGAGTGGTTTATAGCACTGTCGACATACTTTTTAGATGGGTTAAGAAAGTTGAAACAAAGATGCTATAAGTGTGTTGAGTTCAAGGGGGAATATATTGAGCATACATGTATTTTCAAATAAATAACAACATGTTTTCTGTATAAAGCCAATGATTTATCAGCAACCGCTTCCAGCTATGTCCGTCTCAGTAACTGTGTCACATATGGCACTAATTTTCCAGTGCCTCAGGCGGCAACGCTGTTTCGTAACCAATATCAACCCAGTCGAGCTTGGTGGCCTAGCAGTGAAGTCCTTTCCTAGATTTCAAGAGGTCATGAGCTAGAGTCTCCGTCGGATGATGGAAATTTTCAACTTGGCTTTAATGCACCTTTCACCTCTCAACGATGTGAAGAATCGGCAGGAACGACACACGATTCAGATTCCACACCAAAATGTAGGTTCCCTTTTTCCAGTGGGATGCATTGAGTAGATTAGGTTGATGGAAGATGCCGAATTGGTGCCTAATTGAAACACTTGCGTGCGACCACTGAGCCACACCACATTGTCATCATTCCATCATATGCCATTGTTAATGATACTGATTCCCATGCCTTCCACCTCACTGCAGGCGAACTAAAGGGTCCAACCTTCCTCCTCTGTTTTATATCCTCTACATGAAGATATGTCCAAACTACCTCCACCTGTCCAATTCCTTCAGCATGCTGATGACACTGATTTCCTAGGCCTCAAAGAAATGCTCCAGAAATCCCAACGATTTCTCAGTCCAGCTCAACCACTTTACTTTCTCAAGGGACCATTGACTCCTCAAGATAAGCCCTTGCGAAACACAGGCAACAAAAAAGGGGAAAACCACCAACAGTTTCAGCAGTCATTATCTCTAGTTACCCACTTAAGACGATCAGAGCCTACTAAAATGCCCCTAACACTCAACAGGTGTAAAATAAACCTCATACCATCCAACAGGAAGTCCACAATAGACTGAAACTACTAATTAGCCGTGCAGTGAGTGCAACCCTCAACTAACAGCCACATATAGATCCAAACTACTCTCTCTTGTGCCAATTTGACATAGGTATCTGCTCCATCAAAGTACTGTAACTTCCTCCAAATTCTTCAATGCCACGCACTCTATGTCACTTTCTTCATTCGGTACCTTCCCCAAGTTGATCTTTTACCATCTCATCGGAATCCCGCCCTTCACAAACACACAACATCTCCATTTATCCTACACTATCCGCAAGCTCAACTCCCATTACCCAACTCTTTCCCTTCTGATTTCCAATCCCATGACGTTTGCCTCTGTACAAATTCCACCAATCATACACCAATACTGAAACGCCCACTAAAGCCGCAGAGCAGAACAGGTGATTAGGATTGTGGAAAGGGCCAAATAAGGTGGTGGTCAATTTCACTTCAAAATTGGTATTTTATTGTAATTTGATAACACATTTAAACCAAAACGGCATATAGCTGAACCTTTACAACTACGAGTTTCAAAATCCAATTCTTTCATGGCTGAAGGCCTCCAAACGAGAAATCTTAAAACTCAACAAGATAAATTTCAAGTGACTGAAGACACGTAGTTAAAATTATTAAAATATATTTGTACATGTCACAGCTAAGCTGAAAGCAACAAACATAAACAAAGTGCAATTCCAACAGCTGAAGGCCACAATTAAATTTCAAAATTTTAAAATATATTACCATAATATTTTAAGGCAGATGGCCGCAATGTTTTCACTTAAGGGGAAGTTTTAAGAATAAGCCTTTAAGCGGCTGAAGGCCCACAGTTGAGTTTTCAAAAATTCAAAAATAGCTTAAACCTTTAAATTTTAAGTGGCCAAAAGCACACTAAATGAAAAGCTAGCGCAACGACAATAACTAACTTTAAGAATAACTAACTTTAAGAATAAAGTTTTAAGCAGCTGAAGGCCCACGCTTGATTTTCCAAAAATTCAAAATACCTTAAACCTTTAGGTTTTAAGTGGCTGAAAGCGCACTATGCGAAAGCACAACAACAGTAACTTTCAGCAAAATATCCATTTGCCAGAATTCAAACCACAATAAAAAAATTTCCTTTAAAGCATTGGCTGTAATAGATTACCAACAGACCATTAAACACCAATGAAAAGGATGCCTCCGGGGGGGGGGGGGGGGGGGGGAGGGGGCTGCCTTCGAAACATTAACGTTCACTTAGATGAGACAGGTGGTGGACCCAACTGCACTTGATCCATCATCGGTAACCCAACCAAAAGACAGACACGGACCGACCAACTAAACGACTTGCTAGCCACCAGTCGGTACATGAACTCGAGGACCAAACTGTTTCGGACGTGATTATCCACAATGAAATATGTATTAAGCTGTCAAAACTACACACCATGTTGGACAGCGACAACAGGTGAAGAAAGGACACTGCTTGAAATTACGTTAGTGGCCAGGGCAGGTAACCGGAAGACTAAGTGCCACAAGGCAGAAAATTCTGCTGGTAGACTTGAATTTGAAATAACGTAATATAGTTAACTCCACCAAAAAAGAACACTGCCTGAAATTACGTCAGTGGCCAGGGCAGGTAACGGGAACACTAACGGCCACAAGGAAGGAAATTCCGCTGGTACACTTGAATTGTAGTCAACCAATAAAGTTAATTCCACCACACGGTGGCTCGACTTCACCACTACAAACACTCGGTGCTGCTCACAGGAAAAGCCCCCCAACTGCGAACCACCGAAACGAACGGTACAACATGAACGGACATGGCTTGGGTACTTAAGACACCTTTCAAGTTGGACGTCCTGGGTCGGTGAGCCACGAAGCTCGTAGCGATCGGACAACTCCTCACACTCTTCGACACTGTGCAGGGACTGCCAGCGGACCCAGCCGACTGCACCGTGTGGAGGTATAATAATAAGTTTATTGCAGCCAAATAGCCATACAAATTCAATGTACAGTGATAATAATAAGATAAATTAGAAATTCCACATATTGTGATTCGCATTATTGTTCGTGTCCTTTTGGTACAGAGCTCTCTATGGTAACGTTTGCAAATTTGGTCACACAGTTTACACTCACACATTACGTTTGGTTCGTGATATGACGTGTTGTTGCAAATAAGGTGGTGGAAACCGTCTCATTTCGAAGTTTTCCATTGTCGATGTTCGGTCAATCATGGCACCTGTTCTGTAAAATTCTGGAGGTATGTCTTCCCCTTTTTTCCTTCAATGTCTTAAGTAGACTTTCCAAGGCACTGCTATTGGGTAGCATCAGGATTGTCCGAAGGTCTTCAATGAGGAAGGGTTCCCTCGCCAGCAGGTATACAAGTCTCGATCGTGTTGTTTTGGACACTTCTATGGCTTTCTTTATATAGGTCGCCTTCACTCTTTCTAGTGTTGTTAGGTTGTTCACTGTAAGATGTGGTCCAACAATTTCTATGCCGTACGTCAGTATTGGGAAGATTTTGGCTCTGAATAGTGCAATTGCTGTCTGTAGGCTAAGGGATCTGATGTATTGTATTTCATGTATTGCCATTATCGCTTGCATTGGTTACGTGTTTTGTGAAACATTTTGCAGTTGTTTGTATTGTGACCCCTAGGTACTTATAGTCCGGTACAATATTCAGTTTTCTCTCTCGTATGAAGATCTCAGCTGATGCAGGTTTCTCAGTACCATTATTTCTGTTTTCACCACATTTATTTCGAAGCCGTGTTCGACACACCAATCTTCCATATCGTTTATCGCTTCTTGTAACTTTGCAATATTCTTTGCAACTATTACAATATCGTCTGCATATGCATATGAGACTACACCCTCCCTTTGGGGTATTCTTACAATTTCTTCCGCTGCAAGGATAAATAAGAGAGGACTCAGAGGGTCTCCCTGTAGTACTCCGTTTGATTGGAGAATCGGCTCCGATAGGGAGAGATTGTCTGATAATCTTACTTCGTTCCATTGCAGTATTGTGCTTATAATTCGTGTGCAGATGTTGTTTTTTCCCAGGGCTTCCTTTAGTTTTTTGGTCATTAATTTTATGTTTATAAAGTCAAAGGCTTTTGTAAAATCTATGAATACTACATAGAACTTTTCTTTAAGGGCTTCCCATACGCTCTTTAGCAGGAGTTCTATTGCTGTCAGAGTTGATCTTCCCTTCCTGAATCCCATTTGGCTTTCGGGAGGTGTACGTCGATTATTTGCTTTATTCTTTCTGTTATTATTTTTGTGAACACTTTGAAACGTATGTTTTCTAAGGCTATGCCTCTGTATTTGCTATGGTCCTTGGGGTCTCCTTTCCCTTTATAAAGCACTTTTACTGTTGACTGTCTCCACTGTTCTTGGATGGAGGCTGTTTCTATACACTTACTGTAGAGTTTTGTCCACATTGGCGTTAGTATTTGGGCAGTGTCTTTCAGAAATTCGCTATAAAGTCTGTCAGGGCCTGCAGCTTTTTTACTCTTGGTGCTGTTAATGGCATCTTTTATCTCTTCCGTGGTCAATGGGATCCAATCCACAGTTGTTTGCAGCATTGTATCCTCTCTGCCCTCCGGTCTCCCTCTTAGTCCTTCCTTATTCAGTACGTTGTCGAAGTGCGTCTCCCGTATTTTCATGTCTATGTAATGTGTTTCCGCTCGTTTTCTGGGGCGTAGCACAATGTACGGGTCTTTTGAGGCTTCCTCCACTAGTTTCTTTCCTTCTTTTGCCCAGAATGATCTCTTCTTTTCCTTTAGAGTTTTCTTATAGATGCTTCGTTTTTCGGCGTATTTCCTGAGGAGTATAGGGTTCACTGCGCACTGTTTTAGTTTATGTAGGTTTCCCAGTACACCTTTCCTTAGACTGTAACACTGTGTCGAATCATTTTTTCGCTCTTCTTTTGTATCTGGGGTTGGGTGGAGGTATCCCCCCTGGTCGGCACCAACCAACCGACTCCTCTCAGAATGCCAACAACATCTAAAATAGTCGGCAGTGGAAATAACGCCAACTACACACACAACCTGACAAACACTTCCACGAAGACCTGAATGATACCCAACAGTAATAAGCACGCACAAAGACAAATCACGAGTCGATGCACACGCGCGCACACACACACACACACACACACACACACACACACACACACACAGCCGACTCATGAAGGATCAGCGAGCCAAAACGCGTCGTCCGGTAGGACGACTGACCGACGATCCACCAAGACCGTGGCCCGGCTCAAGTGATGCGTGGCGGCAGTGATAGGGCGAGCCATGTCGACGCAGACCTCACAGCTCCAACCCGACTGCACTAGTGCCGCATTGCAACTCCCCGACTAGCAGCTGCGCTCCAGACGCGTTCCAACTGACTGGCAGCCCGAACTCGCGACCCGAACTGGGCTTACGACAGACAACGACTGGGAAGTAATATCAGTCGAGCAAGATTGATAAGAGCTGCTAGTGCCGCTCACGGTCAGGCAAAGCAGCAACTCAGTGACACCAGTAATTTAGATTAACGTAGTGAGGTGGAAGTACGTTAAAAACAGGGTGTAAAATACATGATGGCGGGGACACGAACCACACACGGCTCACATACATTCTGCATACCCCCTCCAATCAACACCGACTCAAAGGAAGGCCTCGGCGCTTGTTGGTGACGTCACGTCAGCTAGGCACGGCGAACGCCAGGTCTGTTGCAGGCAGAAACGCCTGGGCGTGCTTATCACTATAAATCTCTTATTTTTGGACAAAATGTTCGGTATTGTTTTGGATTCTGCAGTTTTATTTAGATGAAAGATTTTCTTACTATCGTAAAGCTACAAATGAAGATCATGGTTCTGTATTACTGAATACTGCCGAAACAAACGTAGATCAATATGAGAAGATGCTTTGCCCCATTGCAAGCTTCGGAAATTTTACATTCAAGCAACTATATTTACTTGATCCATTTTGTTATCGAAACTTACCCCAACCCCGTTACAATGAACTCGTTTCTTTTATTTATTTATTTATTTTCGTTTGACATTGTCACTGGAAATGTGAACTAATTTACATGTGTAAATGTCCAACTGTTGCCAGTCATTAGATTACAGTCGTCTTCAACGAAAGGAATTCTAAACAGGAAACAAAATAGTTTCGTACATCTAAAATACTGCTGAGCTTAAACTTTTTTAAACACGCACATTAGAAAAGATAAATATTCCCCTCTTGCAACTGAAAGGAGAAACTTTATAAGATAAAAAAATTGTATTTGATAAAACAAGTATCTCTCATTTGCCTCTTCTTCTGTCCCCCACCCCCTCCTCCAACGTGTACAATCGCAAGATATTTCATTAACATTCAGTGCTCCTCATCCCGTAGTCAACCAAGATACCTAAAGAAGAGCACCAGTATGTTCACAGTTTCTTGTAAAAGCAACCCAGTACAAACGTAACTTCCTCAGATTTACAAATAAGGTAAAGAAGCACGAATTCTGTTGCTGCTGGACCATGAAGTTGTTTTTGTATGTCAATCCTTAAAACAGGTGGAAATTTAAGTTCAGGAGAACACTATTTGTTAAGAAGTGTAATGAATTGCACAATTAACTGATTGCAGAAATGTCTCAGAACAATGTGTGTTGGTCAACTACCGCCAATAGTTTCACATTTTCCTGTGTCAGAGAGGGAGACACCACCATTATGGCTATGCCTGCAACAGACCTTCCGTTCGCCGTGCCTAGCTGACGTGACGTCACCAACAAGCGCCGAATCCTTCCTTTGAGTCGGTGTTGCTCCAATGCAATTTTCAATGACTCCTTCTCCCATGCAACGTAAATCAAATCTATATTGTTGGTGGATCAATGGCAACGCTTTTCTCCAGATCCAAGTCCGTATGAGGGCTCCCTTACTCCATCTTTCTCTTGATACTGCGGCCATAACCAAAACCTATTCCTGTCTTCCACCATCCACCTCCCACGTACTCCAGCCGCTACACTACAACACACTTGACCCCTTAGATTAGTGCTATACCTACGACTCTACAGCACCTCTGTCCTTGCCCCCTCCTAACACTGCTCCTTTGTAACGTGAAAACTGAAGTTTTCAGTGATTCGTTTTTAAGGAGGGTAGGACGTCAAATGGGCCGACTTGGAGTAGGAGAGGCACCACAGGACATTTTAATTTCCACTGTCTATACTTTTACAAGTAAACTCATAAAACTTTGTCAGCATGACCAGGAAGGATTCAGGATTCACACTCGTAGCAGCGGAAGTTCAAAAACATAACAAAATAATGTTTTTTGCACGTGAAATTTCATCATTTTTTCACTTACTATTTGCTGCATTTGTTGCTATAGGTACACTTTTCTTCATAAGTAAGAAAGACTGTTCGATGAATTTTGCACAGCATACAAACCATACTTACAGGAGTCTGAAACTCTAGAATCTATTTAATTTATGAAAAAGTGAATGAGCTGTTACGTTTTAACTTTATGTTTACAAAAAAAAACAAATGTTGTAGTTAATGATCTCAATTTTTACCACAGTTTTCAATAGATTTGGAAATTTCTAGGGTTTCATACACTTATAAGTATGACTTGTATGCTGTGGAAAATTCATCAAAGAATCTCTCTTACTTGTGAAGAAAAATGTACGTATAGCAACAAATGCAGCCAACAGAAAGTGAAAAAATGATGAAATATCACATGCAAAAAAATTATTTGTTATGTTTTTGAACTTCCGCTGCTACGAGTGTGAATCCTGAATCCTTCCTGGTCATTCTGACAAAGTTTTATGTATTTATTTGTAAAAGTGTAGACAGTTGAAAATAAAATGTCCTGTGATGACTCTCCTGCTCCAAGTCGGCCCGTTTGACGTCCTAGCCCCCTTAAATGATTCGCCTTTCTGTGCCATCTTTATGATCTGTATTGTTTCCATTTGGTAGCTAGATTCCTCATTTCTATAATCCGTCTTTAACTGCTGTGTTGTTTTTGTTTACCAAAGTACTTTTTTTGTTGCGTACCTTTTCTGTATTTTCTTTTTTGTAGGTTTCATCGTATATGACTATTAAGATGTGTGTTTCATACCAGTAGACCTCTGTGGCTAAGAACGCCTTCTTTGCCTGTGCTGCACTTGTCCGCTTTTCTCCGTCTCTCATGGGTTATTTTGCTTTCAAGGCTGCAGAATTCCTTCACTTCGTCCACTTTGTAACCACCTATTTTGATGATAATCTTCCTATTATTCTCATTTGTGCTGCTTCTCACTTCTTTGGTCTTTCATTGGCTTACCCTCAGTTCTTATTTTTCACTCAGTAGACTGTTCGTCCCATTCAGCAGACCCTGTAATTGTTCTTAACATTCACTGACGATAGCAAAGTGATCAGCGAAACTTATCATTATATCATTTCACCCTGCATTTGAAACCCACTCTTGATCCTTTCATTTATTTGGTGGAGTCGCGATTCACTGATGTGAGGCATCCTGCATCCACAACTCACGTTTTGTCTCGGTAGAGGCAAGAAAAATATGACATTGTAATAGTCAGTCGTTGTATTGTATTCATTCGGAAGTGACAGATATATAATTGCGCCAGAGATACTGTAGTCACTAAAAATATTTTTTGAAGTCATTTACGAAGTTTAATACTACGAGCTGCAGTGCCTGTAATTTTTTGGGAGAATGCATTACGTTAATCAGATGTCAGGTCAGAGGGGTGTTCTGAACACAATTTCGACACAAGGCAGCTCAATAGGCTGTGGAGCGGAAGGGGTAGGCTAGCAATAGAAGAGTGCATCACCATTGACTAGACACTCTTTTACTGAACACATAAGTCAGGTATTACCCAAAAGGAACAATCAGTACAAATTACAAAATAATATTCTTTTCCTTTAAGTCACTCAAACATTTAAACAGGCAAATAGCAATCATTTAACTGAAAGCCTTTTAAGAAAGCAAGACTAGAAAATTTGAATGATGAGTTAAAATCATATTTAAATAGGCTCTGACCGAGCACATATTTTAAAACGAAATACTTCCTTTAAGGGACCAGTGATCAAAATTAATTTCATAATCCTCAACAGCCATATTACGTCCAAGACATTTAAGATTAAACAGTAACATATAACATCAGAGAGCTGCGGTCCCAAGTTTTAAGCAGCCCGTTTCAGATGGACTGCACTGCAACAGTACAATACAAGTACCTCAGAGGATCTCCCCACACAGGAAGTTATTGCCGCAATCGACAAAATATCAACATCATTCCGTGTACAGACCTAAAACAAACTAAAAGCTCTCTTACGTTTGGTACAGTTAATTCCCTTTCAACATAACATACATCACAAGTCTAGCCTTAGGACGGCACCGACAGCCCGCAGTTTAGCACGCGAAATATTACAGCTATGCACTCATCACGTATCCTTACAAAATCCAAGAACAGAGAGCCGGCTCCCCAATAGCGAAACATTAAACCACGCGCAGCGTGCGGGTTTGCGGGATGCTGATCTCGCCCTTAACCTCAACACCAGTTCAAATACTAGTCAGCCTACAATCTTGAACCACCATACACATTCCTTCAGTTACTGCGTAGAAAGCCAATGTGATAGGCAAACAGACCAGCATATGATAAAAGCTTAAGCAATTTCCTTACTAGATAACCCTTATGAATAGTAGCCGTAATTTTTTTTAAACGTAAGCACACACACAATCAAAAGACAAACAACGCCAATCATAAGGACAGTAGCACATAAGCAAGTAGCAGTGGTAACTTCTGCTTAGATTGGCTGCAAATCAGCGCGTGATTTAACACACCAGAGAACAGTCTTTACAACATAACCATCAATACAATAGCAAATTACTCACTCGTGTACTCCCCCACGATTTTGATTCGTGAAGCCATAGACAAAACTTGGAGAACGTATCACTTAGACCAACATAATGGTGCTCCCTCAGTTACCCCAAATAACTGACTCCCTTAGTTGCACAGCAAAGAACCAGACCTAATGAAACCACCACAGTTTTCGCCTCTAAATGGTCACAGTACAAGTGAGACTCAATCACAAATATAATTTTACATCACCAGTTCCCGTATAGTCAATACAAGCGCCTGATTTTCGCCCGTTTATAACGGCAGGCAGCAACCTCGTACGGAAAAGAGCTTAGACACAAGCTCTTACCAATTCTCTTCTCCGAAAGCAGCCACCGCAACTCTCAGGAACCACTGGGACACCCAATGCAAAGATCGTTACTCCTTCACACAAATTACAGGACGCCCGCTTCCCGCTGCTTGCTACGGCGCCTTCCGTTCAGAGCCAACTTGTATATCTCCGTGCGATAGATCCGGTCCCACACTCAACCAGACAACCGTCTCCCACCACGTCCCGGAGCACACCCCCACAGGACCTCGCCTCGTTACTCCTCGCGTAGGCCCCAGAGGGCGCTGCTTACCGCCTTGACCGTGGCGGGAAAGATAAACCACCAGAGTGGCACTATCGATATGAGCCGCCGCGGCTCAGTTAATAACAAAGTGAATTTATATGACATGGAGACCATTGTTTGCGGTAGCTTTCGGTGTTTGCAGTTGTAAAGTCACTGCCAGCAGCTAAGGCAATATTTAGTTTTTGTTTTTGCATTTTCTGTTCACGTGTTTTGTTGGAGGCGCTTTTTAATGCAGTCAGGTGCGAAATCTAGCATTTCTGTGCTTAGCAGTGAAATTCCTCCAGCACGCTTAATATTGACACTTTTACCACTCATTTCACCGAAAGCTATTTTCATTTTTCTATATGTTGAATCAGCTCTTTCCCTTTTCTCCCATTTTTCCCTGCAGGCATTCTGCCTTGACTTACCTGATCTTCCTATTTATTTCACTCCGAAATGACTCATATTGCTGTACACCTCTCTTTTCATGAACATTTCCGTTCTTCCCTACCGCCCTATCAACAAAAGGATTTCTTCTGTTACCCAAGGGTCTTCGAAATTAGATTCCTTGTACCTATAACTGTTTGTCCGAATTCTGTGATTCGCATTTTTAGAGATGACCGTTCCCCTTCAGCTAAATTCCCTCCTGTATTATTAATTCAGTATCTACAGCTTCAGACTAATTCCTCAGCTCTTCTGTGCCTCCTTCATTCCGAGTTGATTCTTCATGATGGTGCTCTTAATCCTACTCTTCATCAATACTGCGAGTAAACGGTGATTAGACTATATCTGCTGTTGGGTATGCTTTAAAATCCTGTATCTCATTTTAGAATCCCTATCTGACCATATGAAATCCATCTCGAATCTTCCCGTGTCTCCTTTTCCAAGTACATACCTCCTGTTCTTGTTTCAACAGTGTATTTGCTATCACTAGCTGAAATTTACTACAGAATTCAATTAGTCCTGCTTTCTCATTGCTACTGCGAAACCTGTAACCTCCCATAATTCTGTCTATTCCTTCCCCAGTAACAATGTTACAGTCGACCCTAATTATTAGATTATCACTTTCCTTTACATACTGTTCTACCTTTACAATGTCGTCTTATACTTGTCTTCATCTTCTGCTTGTGAAGTCGGCACGAATACCTGAACTATTATTGTTATCACTGGTTTGCTGCCGTTTCTCATGAGAATAAATGTATTACTGAACTGTTCACAAAGACTCACTCTTTGCCCTACCTTCCTATTCATGACATTCATTGATGAACCCTACTCCCGTTATACCGGTGTTCAAAATGGCTCTGAGCACTATGGGACTCAACATCTTAGGTCATAAGTCCCCTAGAACTTGGAACTACTTAAACCTAACTAACCTAAGGACATCACACACACCCATGCCCGAGGCAGGATCCGAACCTGCGACCATAGCAGTCCGCGGTTCCGGACTGCAGCGCCAGAACCACACGGCCACCGCGGCCGGCATATATACCGGTGTTCATCGTGTTTTCTAGCGCTGTATAATAAATGTGTATTGTTTTCTTTATTCGTGCTAGAACAATTTTCGAATAAAACCTTAACTTTCAAAGATTCACTTTTGCTGTTAATACTGTTTCTTTTCAAGAAACAGACAGGAGGGTAACTCTATAGAACAAAAATTTTCCATAGGTTACATGGCCCTTCATATATTTGCATTCAGTATGTAGATGGTTCACTGCTTCCAGTTTCTAGAGGAATCTAGTAAGACACTGGTTGCGTTCCTGATGAGGTAACGCCTGATAGGTATGCGAAACATCTAATGTAGGAGTGACCTTAAATGACCAAGGCTACTAGCAAAACTACTGTAGTTATGACAGTCTGTGCAGCCTACAGTATTTTTACGACTGTAGCTGTGACGGAACAAGAAGTAATACAAAAAATATTTTTTGATGTCTTTTGCGATCTATGTCATAAGTCTTAAAGCATTCTAGCTTGCACTGCAGTTGTTATCATAAATGTAGTTCACATAGTTCAAATGCCATAAGCCACAAAGAAATTCCTAAACTCTCAGGAGATGGGGGATGTTGGTTATAGTAGAAAATAGGAGCCTGGGTAGTGAAGTACACGAAGTCATGCCAATATATGCTCACTATGCCAGGAGGCAATGCATTTGTTAAACAGACTAGTAATATTTTTAGAGAATTATTTTATTTGTATGATTATGTTTTATGTCAGTAAGTAGTTGCGTACTATATCGCACACTTCTCGTTTGCTCTTCTATTTGTAGTCAGTTCACCAGTTCCTAGCACGCTATATAATAGACAGCATTATTATATACGTAAGTACTAATGGCTGACCAATTACGTTAAGATTATATCCAGACATCAAGCGCCGTAGGTAATTGTAGGAACAACAGAAAATTACAAATTGCGTAGTAAAATACAACATAAATAATATAGTTAAATAAATAGATTGTTCGATACAGAACGGGGAGAAAACATCTGGATTAATCTTCAAACGTATAGACAAATTTTGCAGTAAAATATCTACAAGGCGAAATGTCAAACGTTTTCATTCAAATAATACGGAACCCTTAAAGGATGCCGATCAGTCTGTTTGTTCTACTGCTCAAAACCGTTTTTCGCATGGACGTGTAGACGCATCAAGTTGAAATTTATGTTAAATACTAAGGTCTTGGGTCTCTTGGGGATGTGCAATCAAAAGACACTGGCGTTTATGTCACACATAAATAATATGACCTCTAGTGTTATCGGTAACTCTAAAATATTTTTGTTTACTGATGACACTACCTTGGTAGCCAAGGATGTTGTGTGCAAGATTGGCTTGGTTTCATATAGTGCAGTTCATGGCTTGTAGAAAATAAACTGACGCTAAATGACAGTAAGACTCAGTTTTTACAGTTTCTAAAATACAATTCAATGAAACCTGACGTTTTAATTTCATAGAATGGGCATATGATTAGTGAAACTGAGCAGTTCAAATTTCTAGGTGTTTTGATAGATAGTAAGCTGTCGTGGAAAGCCCACGTTCAGGATCTAGTTCAAAGACTTAATGCTGCCATTTTTACTATTCGAACGATATCTGAAGTGAGTGATCGTTCGACACGAAAATTAGTCTACTTTGCTTATTCTCATTCGCTTATGTCTTATGATGTTATATTTTGGGGTAACTCTTCCCATTCTAAAAGGATATTTTTGGTTCAGAAACGGGCGGTTCAGGCAATAATTGGTGTGAGTTCACGAACCTCTTGTCGACCCCTGTTCACGTGCCTGGGTATTTTGACATTGGCCTCTCAATATATATATTCCTTATTGTCATTTCCTGTTAACGATATTAGCTTATTCCCAAGAATAAGCAGCTTTCACTTAGTTAATACTCGACAAAAATCAAACCTGCATTTGGATCGGACTTCCTTAAGTCTTGTGCACAAAGGTGTGCAATATACTGCTGCATCCATTTTCAATAAGCTACCACTCGAATTCAGAAATCTTAGCAGTAATCCACGCGCATTCAAATCGAAACTGAAGAGTTTCCTCATGGGTCACTCCTTCTATTCTGTCGAGGACTTCATTGAAAAATTAAGCTGATTCTTGTTGTATTGTTGATTGCGTTTACTTAAACTCATGGACTGGCTTTTTTCGGGTTCATAAGCATTTATTTTTATCTGTTATTACTTTTATGTTGTAATTTCATGTGCTGACACGTTCCATGACCATGGAGATTTGCTCCTTAATTTGGTCCTACGGAGCTTGACGTGTAAATAAAAAATAAATAAATATTTTGATGCTCGCAGACTCAATCGTCAGAACCTAGAGGGTAGTTCGCCTTGTAGAATCATAAAGTTTGGCAAGAAACGAAGTTTCACTGCAAAAGTAAAGAAAAAGACCCGAAAATTGTGAATTTGTATTTACGTCACAGGAAAAAAAAAATTTGGCATTTGTCATCTGTCCGTCTGCCTGTTTGTCTGTCCGTCTGTCGGTTAACCCCCATTTTTCTCAGGAATGGATAGACGTATCAAAATGAAACTTATGTCACATACGAAAGTCTAATGTCTCTTGGCAATGTAAAAAAGTAAAGAAGTCACTGAAATCAAAAGATACGGCCGTTTATGTCACATATTTTGATACTCAGACAGTCCTCAAAGACAACCTCATAGGTAGGGCAATCACAGCCATGAGTAGTCATCTTGAGTATTAATAAAACTCTTCAGCTGTATTTACTCCGTTATTATTGGATCACTACCGATTTCGTTGCACTAAAAGCCACAATATCAGTTCAACATATGACTAAAACATTAAAGCTCGGAACCTTTTTTACCCAACATTCGTTATCCGTCAGAAAAAGACACCGCTAAAAGGCGGTATATCACAGAAGAAAACAGCCGGTGTCCAGTATAGTGGATGGGTCCGTTTCTCTGATCTATACGGAATCGCGAACAGCGGACGCAGCCGGGTGTTTTGTTCTGACGGACAACGAATGTTGGGTAAAAAGATACCGAGCTTTTCCATTCTCATGTCTTAGTCATATGTTCACCTGAAGATGTGCGTTTAGTTCCACGAAATCGGCAACGATCTAATAACGAAGGACTAAATACAGCTGAAGCGGTTATTAATACCCAAGATGACTACTCATAGCTATGTTTTCCCCGCCTACAAGGTTGTCTTTGATGACTAAGTTTGTGAGTATCAAACTATGTGACCTAAAAGCCCGTATCTTTTGATTGCATTGAATTAGAAGCTTCACTTTTTTTTTACAGCGTCAAGTGGCTTAATAATACCCAAGATCAGTCATCAAAACTTACTGGGCTGTTACTGTTGAACTAGAATCATGAAAGTTGCATGAAGAAAGATCTCACAGTATAAGTAAGGAGAAAAATTCTAAATTGTTAATTTGTGATTATACCACACAAAAAGAATCATTTTTTTGTGATTTGTTATCTGATTGTCTGTCTGCCTGTCCCTCCATCTGATAAGCTCCCTTTTTCTCACCAACGGGTGGACGTAACAAGTTGAAATTTTTGTCACATACTGAGGTCTATAGTATTTTGGCGGTGTAAGCTTCCATGTCAGTGCAATCGAAAGACACGGTCGTTTAGGTCACGAATTTTACATCTACATCTACATCTATACTCCTTACGGTGTGTGGCGGAGGGTACTTATTGTACCACTATCTGATCCCCCCTTCCCTGTTCCATTCACGAATTGTGCGTGGGAAGAACGACTGCTTGTAAGTCTCCGTATTTGCTCTAATTTCTCGGATCTTTTCGTTGTGATCATTACGCGAGATATATGTGGGCGGTAGTAATATGTTGCCCATCTCTTCCCGGAATGTGCTCTCTCGTAATTTCGATAATAAACCTCTCCGTATTGCGTAACGCCTTTCTTGAAGTGTCCGCCACTGGAGCTTGTTCAGCATCTCCGTAACGCTCTCGCGCTGACTAAATGTCCCCATGACGAATCGCGCTGCTTTTCGCTGGATCATGTCTATCTCTTCTATTAATCCAACCTGGTAAGGGTCCCATACTGATGAGCAATACTCAAGAATCGGACGAACAAGCATTTTGTAAGCTACTTCTTTCGTCGATGAGTCACATTTTCTTAGAATTCTTCCTATGAATCTCAACCTGGCGCCTGCTTTTCCCACTATTTGTTTTATGTGATCATTCCACTTCAGATCGCTCCGGATGGTAACTCCTAAGTATTTTACGGTCGTTACCGCTTCCAATGATTTACCACCTATGGCATAATCGTACTGGAATGGATTTCTGCCCCTATGTATGCGCATTATATTACATTTATCTACGTTTAGGGAAAGCTGCCAGCTGTCGCACCATGCATTAATCCTCTGCAGGTCTTCCTGGAGTACGTACGAGTCTTCTGATGTTGCTACTTTCTTGTAGACAACCGTGTCATCTGCAAATAGCCTCACGGAGCTACCGATGTTGTCAACTAAGTCATTTATGTATATTGTAAACAATAAAGGTCCTATCACGCTTCCTTGCGGTACTCCCGAAATTACCTCTACATCTGCAGATTTTGAACCGTTAAGAATGACATGTTGTGTTCTTTCTTCTAGGAAATCCTGAATCCAATCACAAACCTGGTCCGATATTCCGTAAGCTCGTATTTTTTTCACTAAACGTAGGTGCGGAACCGTATCAAATGCCTTCCTGAAGTCCAGGAATACGGCATCAATCTGCTCGCCAGTGTCTACGGCACTGTGAATTTCTTGGGCAAATAGGGCGAGCTGAGTTTCACATGATCTCTGTTTGCGGAATCCATGTTGGTTATGATGAAGGAGATTTGTATTATCTAAGAACGTCATAATACGAGAACACAAAACATGTTCCATTATTCTACAACAGATTGACGTAAGCGAAATAGGCCTATAATTATTCGCATCTGATTTATGACCCTTCTTGAAAATGGGAACGACCTGCGCTTTCTTCCAGTCGCTAGGTACTTTAGGTTCTTCCAGCGATCTACGATAAATTGCTGATAGAAAGGGGGCAAGTTCTTTAGCATAATCACTGTAGAATCTTAAGGGTATCTCGTCTGGTCCGGATGCTTTTCCGCTACTAAGTGATAGCAGTTGTTTTTCAATTCCGATATCGTTTATTTCAATATTTTCCATTTTGGCGTCCGTGCGACGGCTGAAGTCAGGGACCGTGTTACGATTTTCCGCAGTGAAACAGTTTCGGAACACTGAATTCAGTATTTCTGCCTTTCTTCGGTCGTCCTCTGTTTCGGTGCCATCGTGGTCAACGAGTGACTGAATAGGGGATTTAGATCCGCTTACCGATTTTACATATGACCAAAACTTTTTAGGGTTCTTGTTTAGATTGTTTGCCAATGTTTTATGTCCGAATTCGTTGAATGCTTCTCTCATTGCTCTCTTTACGCTCTTTTTCGCTTCGTTCAGCTTTTCCTTATCAGCTATGATTCGACTACTCTTAAACCTATGATGAAGCTTTCTTTGTTTCCGTAGTACCTTTCGTACATGATTGTTATACCACGGTGGATCTTTCCCCTCGCTTTGGACCTTAGTCGGTACGAACTTATCTAAGGCGTACTGGACGATGTTTCTGAATTTTCTCCATTTTTGTTCCACATGCTCTTCCTCAGAAATGAACGTTTGATGGTGATCACTCAGATATTCTGCGATTTGTGCCCTATCACTCTTGTTAAGCAAATATATACTAGCTAACTCACTCATCAAAACCTATATAGTACTTCCCGTTGGTCTAGAATAATAGAATTTGGCAGGCAACAATGTTTCACAGTACAAGTAAAGGGAAATGAACAGAAAATTATTAATTTGTAATTGTAGCACACGGAAAAAGATTTCTTTTGACATTTTTTATCTTACTTCAAACTTGAAATGAAACTCTTGGAATCCTTGGGACTGTTATCTTACGAATGTCAATCACTATGAAGGGTAAAAATCGTCGAGATACTTAATTTCCGGAATGGATGAACCGTCTGTGCGGAACCTTCAGTCCTCGAGTTTTGTTCGCACCTAGCGGTTTTTTTTTCTGAAACTACAGTTGTAACGTACCTACAACAAATAAGACCTATGTTCGTCTGTGAAAATGGACCCGGTAAGCAACCTGAGCTATTAGCAGTGCTGTCTTCTGGGGGAACGCTGGGGGATGCGTACCCCTAAACTTTATCGTCGACAAAGTAATTTTTTTGCGATATTGAGAACTTGGAAGAGTGCCAAAGATTTATTTCACGGACGTAAATTTTTTATTTCATTTTTTCGTGTTTGTAATTGCAGTACGAACGATACCAGTGCAGTTTTTGGTGGGAAGAGCAATGACATTGACTGTTTCAAGCGTTTCGAAGCTGCGGCAACCGTTCTCGACAACTGAATCGCTGGCAGCCAGTTGGACAAGTACGTAGTGCCCTCGCCCACTAATAATGGGCGATGGTACTGCTAAACGGATATGCGTAAGCTCAAAGGCCAACTACCGATAAATGTCTCTACGGTCCCGCTACCATGATGATGTTGAAGACGTCATGGCTAAAAGCAGACGCCGGCCGCTGGTGGCCTAGCGGTTCTAGGCGCTTCAGTTTGGAACCGCGCGACCGCTACGGTCGCAGGTTCGAATCCTGCTTCGGGCATGGATGTGTGTGATGTCCTTAGGTTAGTTAGGTTTAAGTAGTTCTAAGTTCTAGGGACTGATGACCTGAGATGTTAAGGCTCATAGTGCTCAGAGCCATTTGAAAAGCAGACGGGTGGTATCCCATGCTTCAGTTATAAGTAATTTTCGCTGCATTATATCCAATGTCAGAGTACCCTCAAACTTTTTTTTGGAAAAAAAGCACTGGCTATTAGTAATCGGAATCTAACCTGCATAACATTGTGTGCGTGTTGTATGAGTGTCAGATTCACTGTCATTTAAGCCCTCAATAGATCGTTACACGTAAAACTTAAAAACTAATATTTGGATAAGCTATCTGACTGCGTATTTGAGTATGAAAAACTAAAGGAACAAATGGACCTGTAACAGTGATATGTACGCTATCTGACTGCGTATTTGAATAAGAATTTACAAGTGATACGTAATCTGGCTTGTCGAACGGAATTTACTGGATTAGAGTACATGACACGTTGTGGTGTGTCAGTGTCTGTTTTGGCAACCTCTTTAGATGACAGCCTTTCTCCATGTGGTTTACAACATTTCGCAGCAGCATGCAGCAGCAGCGGCTAAAGCTTATTCTTACTAAGAATGAATTTACAAAAAAGGAGTTTGCTTGGGTCCTGTTAACTACTAAATAACTTGTAAGAGGGGATTTCAGAAATCATCATGACCGATAATAGTTTGACAAGTATTAACAATGGCGAAATGCCTGACAATGACCTTGTAAGTATCAATAATGACTGAGTGCCAGATTAAAAATTATTTCAGTTTCAAAATTACATTAACATTTAATAACCACAGCTTATTTATGAATTAGATTTGGAGAATAATAATTATTATTATTTTGAGGACAAGGAGGCTTCTTTAACTGACAAGCAAAACATGGTATTATTGCAAACTCGGACTAACAAACACGAGCCTGACGCTACAATTGCGCGTTATGCTATGCTTGCGAATTCTACCTTGAATTCCATCTTTGAAGCGTAGTTAAGCCATTTAAACCTCTCCTGCCTATATAAATGAAATCAGGCCTTGAGTGTTGTAAGATCTGCCATCACCGACGTGAGGGCAGCGTGACACGTCTTTTGTCTCCGAACTCTCGACCAACGCTACTGAAATTTTACTCTCGCAGACGGACCTCGTCTCACAACAATGCTTAGAATCGCGCTCCTATGTTTCGCCCTCAGATTGCTACTATGCATATCAGAGTGTTTATTTATTTCCATAGAGAATCGCAGTATCTTACATTATGTAAGTGGCTATATTATTTTGGATACTCAATTTAATATTTAACCAAAGTGATGGAGAGTTCTGACATACTCCTTACACAGTTCAAGGGCAGAATAGCACAATCGTATGAGACAAATCTTGTACGCCTCACAAGAAACTGGAGAGCAGAAAGACATAGAGAGTATTGTGATTTTATGGGCTTTTGTTGCGGCAGTTTGGATGACGCGACGTCCGGAAGTTTACGCCGCCCTCCACGGAAACGTGCGCCGACAGAGTTAGGGCATAACTCATTTAGACTCACAACAAACCTGATCTATGTGGAGCGTGGTTCCTCTGCACAGCAGTCAACTCCTCCAGAGGCCAACACGCAACCGATGACAACGCAGTTTTCCGCTAAGAGCAGCGTAAACATCACGTACCGTATCGCTTGCCTCAGCGCTGCCAATTGACAGGAAAAAACAGTGCGCCATTAAAACACAACCACAACACCAGCACAAAAAATCCATACATTCAATGTATTTATGTTTTCTAGTGTCATGTCTATATCAGTCTTGTTAGGTCCACTTTATCGCTGAATTTGTCGCATATAGAGCTGCTTTCCTGGCCAAAAATGCTTTCAGGAAATTATTCTGAACAATTAGTTCATGAGCGTAAATGGTTGCGATAGCATACTTGACCTCTTAGCAACAAGTAATCCTGGACAAATAGTGAGTATCATGACGAATACAGGGATTAGCGGTTCTGGGCGCTTCAGTCTGGAACCGCGCGACCGCTACGGTCGCAGGCTCGAATCCTGCCTCGGGCGTGGATGTGTGTGATGTCCTTAGGTTAGTTAGGTTTAAGTAGTTCTAAGTTCTAGGGGACTGCTGACCTCAGATGTTAAGTTCCATAGTGCTCAGAGCCAACAGGGATTAGCGACCACAAGACAGTTGCTGCTAGGCTGAATACCGTAACACTCACAACCATCAAAAAGCTGATAAAAATGCTCTTAACGCCTTTTTAAGAGACAGTCTTTACTCCTTCCGATCTGATGTTGTATTGGAAATTGTGGAATGATTTCAAAGAGATAATACCGACAGCAATTGAGAGATATATACCAAATAAATTAATAAATGATGGTACTGATCCCCCATGGTACACAAAACGGGCCAGATCGCTGTTGCAGAAGCAGCGAAGAAAGCATGCCAAATTTAAAAGAACGCAAAACCCCCAAGACTGGCAAAGTTTTGCAGAAGTTCGAAATATAGCGTGTACTTAGTGCTTTTAATGATTTCCACAACGAAATTCGGTCTCGAAATCTGGCAGGAAACCTAAATAGATTCCGGTCATACATAAAGCACACCAGTGGCAAGACGCAATCAGTACCTTCACTGCGCGATAACAACGGTGAAGTCATTGATGACAATGCCACTAAAGCAGAGTTACTAAACACGGTTTTCCGAAACTACTTCACCAAAGAAGGCGAAGTAAATATTCCTGAATTCCAGTCAAGAACAAGTACCAAGATGAGAAACAGAAGTAGACATCCTCGGTGTAGCTATGCAGCTTAAATCACTTAATAAGAGCAAGGCCTCCGGTCCAGATTGTATACCAGTCAGATTCTCTCAAAGTATGCTGATACAATAGCTCCATATTTAGCAATTATATAAAACCGCTCGCTCACAGAAAGATCCGTACCTAAAGACTGTATTTGAATATTATGAATTACCTCGAAGAAAACGATTTATTGACAGATAGTCAGTACGAATTTGAAAAATCTCTTTATACTCATGAAGTAATGAGTGCTATCAACAGTGGATGTCAAATTGATTCCATATGTTTAAATTTCCAGAAGGCTTTCGACTCCGTGCCTCACAAGCATCTTCTAACCAAACTGCGCGCCTATGGAATATCGCCACAGTTGTGCGACTAGATTCGTCATTTCCCGTCAGAAAGGTCACAGTTCGTAGTTACAGACGGAAAGTCATCGAGTAAAACAGAAGTAATATCCGGCGTTCCCAAGTAAGTGTTATAGGTCCTCTGTTGTTCCTGATCTATAGTAAAGACATAGGAGACAATCTGAGTAGCATTCTTTAATTGTTTGTAGACGATGCTGTCATTTACCGTCTTGTAAAGTCATCAGATGACCAAAACTAATTGCAAAGTAATTTAGGAAAGATATCTGTATGGTGCGAAAAGTGGCAGTTGACGCTGAATAAAGAAAAGTGTGAAGTTACTCACATGAGTGCTAAAAGAAATCCGCTAGATTTCGATTACGAGGTTGGCTTCTGTGTTACTTTTCTCTAGACCAGCCGGTGCGCGTGACAGTGCGTCCGCAACAATGTTCTCCTTGACGGGAATGTAGACTATTGTGAAGTGGAATTCTTGCAGAAACAATGCCCAACGTTTTAACCTGTCATGATTTAATTTTGAAGACATAAGAAATTGTAATGCACGATGATCACTGTATACTTTTACGTGTTTACCAGAAAGAAAGAAACGGAATTTGTTAAATGCCCAAACGATAGCTACAGCTTCTAATTCAGTAACGGAATAATTTTTTTCAGATTTTGTTAGCACTCGGCTAGCAAAAGCAATGGTTTTCTGAACAGTAGTGTCATTTTCTGTGGCTTCTTGAAATAAATGGGCACCAAGACCGACTTTAGAAGAATCCGTGCTAAGGCAGAAATCTTGTGACAGATCTGGATGAGCTAGTATTGGCGCGTTAAGTAGCGATTCTTTCAAAGAACTGGATTCCAACTGTTCTTGTTCGTCCCAGTTCCAAATAGTATTTTTTCCAGTGAGAGAACAAAGTTTTGGTGTAACTAGACGGTAAAAATTTACGAGACCTAGAAAACTGCGGACTTGTCTTTTGTGGATGGAACTGGAATGGCTCTGATTGCTTCTAACTTTTCAGGATCCGGCTGAATGCCTTCAGAAGAAATAATATGTCCCAAAAACCTCACCTTTGACCTACCGAATTCAGACTTTTCTAAGTTAACTGTAATTCCAGATTTTGCAAAAATACGTAACAAACTGTTGAGGATGCGATTATGTTGTTCCCATGAAGCTTCTGCTATTAGAATATCGTCCACATATAAGGTGATGTGACGTTTTAAGAACTCAGGTAATATGGAATTTAGCCCGCGAATGAATGCTGCCGAAGAAATGTTCAAACCAAAAGGAAGTTTCCGAAACTGATAACAAACGCCGAAACAAAGGAAAGCTGTGTATTTTCTACATTCTGAATGAAGTTCGATCTGATAAAAGCTGGATCTGAGATAAATGGAAGACAACACTTTTACACCATTAAAATTTTGAAGAAGTTCTTCCAACGTTTGTGGCCTGTCTGTTTCAGGAATGATGATAGTATTGATTTGTCTCGAATCTAAGACAAGCCTGATCGATCCGTTTTTCTTCTCAACAACATGTAATGGATTGTTGTATGAGTTTACTGCAGGCTCAATAATGCCCTCGTCAAGCACAGATTGTACTTCTGTTCTAACACGGTCCCTATAATGCGCCGGAATTACGTATGGTCTAACACAAAATTTAGTATGCTCACGAACAAGAAATTGGTATTGAAATCCCTTGATTGTTCCTCTTTTCTGAGTAAAAACTGTGGAATGTGCTTGTAAAATCTCAAAAAGGTCCTCCCTATCAGTGTCATTACAATTCTCAATTGTTTGAATTTTATTCTGAATTAACTCATTAGTATCAAATGCGCCCTCGATATCATACCTGTCAGTACTTGCATAGTGATTGTTAGTGTCAAGTTCCGTCGAAAATTCCGAACTGTTGTCTAATAGAAGGTAAAGCCGATTAATTTCTTCGTCATGGTTTGAGAGCCAATCTTCAAATTTCAAAGCTACTGACTTACCTTCTTTTTCTAAACTTATTTCAGCATCGTGAAAGCTTAAGATTGCTTTGTATTCATTCAAAAAGTCTACTCCCAGTATAATTTCCGTCGACAATAATGGAACAATAAGAAAGTTCATAGAGAAGCTGTGGCTTTGACAAAAGAATTCTAAGTTGGTTTGTTGGCGTACATCTACACTTTTTCCAAAGATTGCACCTTGTAATTTAATCTTATGTAACAGAAGTGTGGGGCAATCGTTCGATTTGTTGCATTTGCTAAAGGCTGTTTCACTAATTACTGAAATGGGACTGCCAGAGTCAAGTACTGCCATAAATTTTACGTCATTGACTGTAATGTGAATCACAGGATATGCAATGTTGTTATGTTTTACGTCATGTTCTTAGAGTAAGATGTCCCTAATGTCTTCCATTTTTACATAATTACTAGCTACGGCAGCTGCGTCATTAGTGTCAAACGTACGTTTTGTGGCTGCCAGCGGTATGTGTCATTGCCTATTGTCTCTTTGTTGGCGCGCGTCGTTATTGGGGTTTGGAGACCACACTTCTACAAATTCACCTTGTCGAGAGGGCCCTGCCCTGTTTAAATCCCGCCAGTTCTGATGCAGTTCAGGTCTGGCGCTACAATCATATCGTCTGTCGTCATGTCGGTAGTTCCTGTAGTTTCTTTCTTGTCGGTTAAGTGGTGGAGAATTTCTCCCTGAATCGTAACTGCGCACTGGACCGTTGCGTCTAAAGTTATTCTGTCTCCCGTAATAATAATTGTTTTGGTTCCCATATTGTCTGTTTCTCTGATTGTCTCTTTGATAGTCATTAGTGCGGAGAGGTGATCTTTCAATGTAATTATTACTACTCTGCCAACGGTTGTCATACGGGTGGTGTCTGTTTTGGTCATGATTTGTGTTGTGAGAATATCCTTGTCGCGTCCAGTTATTATTTCTGTCATCGCGGAATTGTGACGAATGTGACCTGTAATTGTTGTGCTCCTGTTTACGCATTCCGCGATTGTCAGTGTCAATTTCCAGTTCTTGTAAGAGCCCCTGAAAAGCTTCAATGTCGTCTTTGCAATGTCCTGCCAAAATAATATGTCGTAAATGTTCAGGTAATTTGATTAAGCAAATGCGGATGAGTTCTGAGGGGCTGTATGGGTTTGACACGTACTGATTCTTGTGCAACATGTCTTCAAAATATTTGACAAGACTGGAAAATTCAGATTGTTGTAATGCATTTTCATGACGCGAAAAAATAGGTTGGAAATGCTCACAAATTTGTGTTTTTACGTCATTACAGACTTTATGACATTTCGATTCGATTTTATGTAACTCAGTAGTTAAATCTTCACGTGTTTGTTCAAGTGTGGTGTCTAACTTTTGAAGATTTTGTTCCATTGCGTCTAACTGTTGCTGTGTTTGTCTCTGGTGTTGTTCCATTGTGTCTAACTTTTGAAGCTTTTGCTGTGTTTGTCTCTGATTTTGCATTAGTGTCTGGAATCTGTTCCTCTACGCTTTTCGGCAGTGCATTTGCACCGGCAACATTCACATTTTGACAAGCAGAAAATGTGTCTTAACTTATTTGAGAAAACGGTGAGGACGCAAAACCTGAATCTACAGTATTTGTAAAATTGTGTCCTGTCATTTCGGATTCCTGAGGCGAGCTGTTGCCGAGCGATCGATCGATAATGCTTCCCTGTTCAGTAATTGTTTCACTGCCTACGCAATTGTTTGCCGCCCGCTCCATTTCCCTATGCACAATTACCAAATTACTATGTTGAACATTAGTTAATTCATAACACAGTAGCGCTAACACACTGCTTTCGTATTCACTGTCATTTCTCAGTTTACTTTGGAGCCTAGTATTACGTTTTCATACGCCATTATTGTCACAATATTTCACACGACAACACAGAAAAACACAATTTGAAGAGCAAAAATAGGGGAACACATTAACATAGCACTGAAAATAATATCTAGTTAATTGCAAGCGCAACTGCGAAATACTTGGTGCAAATCTACATGCATGCCACAACTGTTTTACTGTACAAGAAAGAAAAACTACAACTACAAAGGAAATTCTCTCTACAATTACGCGCTAGCAATAAACAAAGGCTGCACTAATTGCACAAACTACAAGAAAAAAATCAGAAGATTCCAGTGAGGTATCCTCGGCTAAGGGTCGACATATGAAACGTCCCCTTTGAAAAATTATATACGACTGTGCTTAAACTGACACACAATATTTTTAGCGCAACGCAATCTGACTTTCAAAAATCCCTACAAAAGAATGGCCCTGACTGACATTAACCTGTATCTTTCACAAATCACTTACCTCACAAAAATCTTCATTACTCGAACTACTGCAATACAGCGAGCGCCACTACTGCCAGCTAAATAAAAGATTCAAACTACGGAAGGCACTAACTACTGATAGGGATAGTTAGCAAATGAAAGATTTTAATAGAGAACAAACAATGTATTTACCTTAATAGTCATAATATATATAGCAGTTCATGACATCCAGTCTTACAAATTTCAAAACTCCGCCATCTCCCTCCCCACATCCACCACTGCTGGCGGCTCACCTCCAACTGCGCAACGCTACGTGCTGTTCAGATCCAGCTGCCCAACACTACAATGGCAGACAACAATGCAAACTAGCCACAGACTGCACACAGCACAGCCAGTGATTTTCATACAGACCGCTACGTCACGTTGCCAATAAGAAAACATAAACAGCCTACTTACAGTGTGTGTGTGTGTGAGAGAGAGAGTGAAAGAGAGAGAGAGAGAGAGAGAGAGAGAGAGAGAGAGAGAAAGAGTGCAAACGCACTTTATTTATAAATACATCTACATCTACATAGATACTCCGCAATCCATCATACGGTGCGTGGCGGAGAGTACCTCGTACCACAACTAGCATCTTCTCTCCCTGTTCCACTCCCAAACAGAACGAGGGAAAAATGTCTGCCTATATGCCTCTGTACGTGCCCTGATCTCTGTTATCTTAATCTTTGTAGTCTTTCCGCGAAATGTAAGTTGGCGGCAGTAAAATTGTACTGCAGTCAGCCTCAAATGCTGGTTCCCTAAATTTCCTCAGTAGCGATTCATGAAAAGAACGCCTCCTTTCCTCTAGAGGCTCCCACCCGAGTTCCTGAAGCATTTCCGTAACACTCGCGTGATGATCAAACCTACCAGTAACAAATCTAGCAGCCCACCTCTGAATTGCTTCTATGCCCGCTCACAATCCGACCTGATAGGGATCCCAAACGCTCGAGCAGTACTCAAGAATAGGTCGTATCAGTGTTTTATAAGCGGTCTCCTTAACAGATGAACCACATCTTCCCAAAATTCTGCTAATGAACCGAAGACGACTATCCGCCTCCCCCACGACTGCCATTACATGCTTTTCCCACTTCATATCGCTCTGCAATGTTACGCCCAAATATTTAATCGACGTGACTGTGTCAAATGCTACAATACTAATGAAGTATTCAGACATTACAGGATTATTTTTCCTATTCATCCGCATTAATTTACATTTATCTATATTTAGAGTTAGCTGCCATTCTTTACTCCAATCACAAATCCTATCCAAGTCATCTTGTATCCTCCTACAGTGACTCGACGACGACACCTTCCCGTACACCACAGCATCATCAGTAAACAGCCGTACATTGCTATCCATCCTATCCAAAAGATCATTTATGTAGATAGAAAACAACAGCGGACCTACCACACTTCCCTAGGGCTCTCCAGATGATACCCTCACCTCACAATATATGAATTCATGTGTCTGGGTGAGTTGGGGGGGGGGGAGAGGGTGGAAGGGAGAAAGAGAAAGGGAGAGAGAGAGAGAGAGAGAGAGAGAGAGAGAGAGAGAGAGACAGAAGAGGGGAAGGAGATTAATTAATTATTTATCCTTGTTACATTTCGCTTTGTTATTGTTTTGGTGGCTAACATGACCGGAGAGTTATTGGTTATTATTCATATGGATTTGGTCATTGAGTACCTTCTTTTCTGTTGCAATGGCTCGTTGTATGTGAAAGTTTCCTTGCAATGCCAGGAGTTTTTGTTGTGATTATTTCGTTTTTTGGAAAGGTAAGGCACCAGACAGCTTGTTGTGACGTTGCACTTGATAAAAGAAGCAAGAGCGAAGAAAAGTGAAGACATGGTCACTTGCTTTGTCGAGCTGGAAATGTCGTATGTCATTGACGGTTGGGAGTTCCCACGTGGGCAGCCGATGTAACACTCCAAATTTAGAACCGATAATAAACACCCTTTCTTGCAAAAAGAAATAGAAAAATCAGTCATCCTGACAGTGATGACAGCTACTGACAACAAAATTTACACTCTTGACAGTTTGATTAGCAAGAATGTTATGTAAATGCTAACGCTTATCATAAAGAAAGGGCTGAATGAAAGAATACCATATGATATGAAACAGAAACTTTAAGGGAAGAGTTCAGAAAATTAGTACTTACTAAGTTTAAAGCCCAGACCATAAATTGACCAAAGATAACATTTATCCTAGAAGAGAGCTGTATCCGCATCGAGCTGTAAGTTCGCTGTGACTACAAAGAAACTCGGCAATGGAGATGTTAACATCACATCTCTCTTGTACTCTTGCAATTGTAGAACGCATGTTAAGCGCTACTAGATAATTTTAAAATCGATCTGAAGTTTAAAAATTTTACGTTTGGAAGTATTAGTCACAAGTCGGACTGAAGTAAAATCATCTTTACCGTTTAGCCGGATAATGGTATAGTTGATATATGTGACAGAAAAATAACTCGTGTGATTGCTGACTTGTGATGGGACTTAACCTTCGTGATACTTAATAGTCACGAACATCAAAGGACACAGAAAGAGACTGATCGCAGACATAAACTCAGTTATTAGACCTGAGTAAGCAACAGATAACCGCAATCACGAAGAACTTACAATTGCGCCGTGTTGTGAGGAACTATCATCAAAGTCAGAATTGCTGATGCTAACAGACGCAGTTCCCTGAATGAAAACTCGGTGTGTGTGCTCAATGTAGGGAGAAACAATTACGAAGAACGATAAACTTTATTCAACTTTAATTCGTCGTGTTGCATACATCATGTAATAGACATTAAAAGTGTATTTGTGGATAATTAACTGATTCTTCGGATAATCTGGGCAACGGCCTTGCCGCTGTGGATAGACCGGTTGTCGTCAGATCACTGAAGTTAAGCTCTGGCGGGCGTGGCCGGAACTTGGATGGGTGACCATCCGGGCCGCCATGCGCTGTTGCCATTTTTCGGAGTCTACTCAGCCTCGTGATGCCAATTGAGGAGCTACTCGACTGAATAGTAGCGGCTCCGGTCACCGAAAACCATCATAACGAGGGGGAGAGCGGTGTGCTGATCATACGCCCCTCCTATCCTCATTCTCATCTGAGGATGACACGGCGGTCGGATGGTGCGGATGGGCCACTTGTGGGCTGATGACGGAGTGCTCGGATAATATAAAAGTGAAAAGTTATCTGGTGACAAATGACACTGCAAACAGCAATAAGTTTACACTGAAATATGATGCATTCTGAACATTGCTCGAGGGTATGTTATCTCTGGAATTATGTCGTGTAGTTGTTGAATACGCGACGCATCGACGCCTTGACGACGGCATAATAATGAACAACTCAATATCCTCGCAAAAATCATGATGTGACATCGGCTTGGCTGATGGGTTGATGATACAAGACTTTATATTTTCAACATCTGAATACCCATTCTCAAACTGGGGATAAAAACTACAGTCAGCAAGTTCGCGTAGACTGAAAAGTCTGTGTCGAATACCCAAAGGACTTTTGGTTATCATTTCAGATCAAGGGAGTCATCGCATTATCGAGTGGTGCAGTCGCAATATTTATAAGTGGAGAAGATCGATAGACATCAAACACCATTGCTTTAATTACAATTCAAGTTGTTTTGCTCTTAAACTGTCAGATTCTTTGGGCCTTGAATTTGAATTGAATTTTTTCTACTCTTAAGCTGTAAGGCAGTTTGGGCCTTAAGTCTAATTTAAGATCTGTTTTACGTAAAGCCTTTGGCATTTTTAAAATTAATGTTATTGAGTCTTAAGTGTTGGCCCTTCAGCCGATTTTGAATTTAAGTTGTTTGCTCTTAAAGTGTCTGATTCTTTGGGCCTTCAGCCTAATTAAGGAACTGATTTACGATAAGGCTTTCCGTTTTAAATCTCTGATTTTGGTTGAGCTTTAAGTTGTTGGCTTTTTTTTTTATTTTTCTTGGCTGTTGTAATGCTTGATCAAATAAAAGATCGTATGTTCGAGTGTAACTGACAGTCGCTTATTTTGGCCCCTTTTCACAACTTGTCCTGTCCTGCGGGTCTAGCAGGGCGTCTCAGAAGCTTCACATCAAAAGTGGAGTGCAGAAGACTTCAAGAAATTTTGCTTCCTTGGGAGAAAAATTACGTAAGGTGGGCAAAACAAAGAGGACATAAAAAGCAGACTACCACAGTCAAAGAGGACAAGAAAAGTCTACTAGTATGACACATGCGCCTTAATTTGAGGAAGAAATGTTTGAGAATATATGTTCGTATCACACCACTGTATGGTAAGGAATCGTAGACTGTGGGAAAACTGGAATACTAAAGTGATGTGGTCTACAGTAGAAAGTTAAAAATTAGGTGAATGATGTAAGGAATGAGGAGGTCTCCACACAATCGGCGACGAAAGGAATATGTGGGAAACGTTGACAAGAAGAAGGGATAGCATGTTAGGATATGTGTTAAGATTTCCGAGAACAGCTTCCATGGTACTAGAGGGAGTTGTAGAGGGTTAAAACTGTAGAATAAGACAGAGACTGGAATACATCCAACTAACAAGCTGCCTTCGCCATCTTAGAAGCTGTTAAATGTTAGTCGTATAATTCGTTATTCATATGTTTTTTAGTCTAAAATAAAGTTACTCCATGCCAACATGCTACATTTGTCGTTATATTAAGCGTTCCCTTGTGTACATGTGAATATATTTCACAGAAAATTAGATAGACGCACTAATTTTATATCCAACATTGTTCGCATCGTATATGATACACATACAAAAGGGAGACCACGAAATGAACTTTCTACTGGGCGGAGTGTTCTAAGCCGGTTTGTGGCAGATTTCCGTACTGTCAAATGTGATGAAGTCCGCCATAGTTCAGAAACCAATCAAATAAATCTATTGGTTTTCTCTCAGAACAGCTGTAATCATAAATTTTTGGTATTTATTACTTTGTGTTCAAACAGATCGTAAAATAAAAATTAGAAAAGAAGTGAAGAAATTGCATCGGTCATCCCCACCGCACCTGGAGGGGAAGTTGATTGATTACCTGTTTTGTGAAAATTTTGGATTGTTTATGAATCTCGGTGACTGTAGTTGTTCTGAAAATTGATCAACAACGGTAAAATAAATCTGGTATAATAACTAAATTTAAATACTGATTAAAGAGTGACACACAAAGGAAAAGTCATTACGAAAGAAAAAAAAGTCGATCACAAATTTTACTTTATGAAATTTTAAAGAAGCACACAGCTTTTAGCACTAAAAACAGGCTGGTCACTTTCTGTTTTTATCATGATGACTATGTTCCTCCTGTTCCTCTGGATTCGTTTGCAAATTTCATACACTCTGCTTCCTTGTTAATGCTTATTCTTCCATTTAAAATTTATTCTTCAGTTCACCCGATTTACATTTGTACACATGACGCATTTTCACACTGACAACACTTAACGATTTCGGAATTTATTCAACAAACAGGACTGCGTTCAATGTGAGAAGTTCATGAGTTAAAAAACAGACACTTACAACAATGACTTCCTTACTCCGCCACTAGGCTGGTGTAGACAATCTTTGCTGCATCTGCCGCGTCACATTGTTGCTATCTTGATTACGTCGTATTCTTGCCGCATGCAAGGATGTTTTTTGCTCACGTAACAACCGCTTGAGAAAAGACAGTCAGCTTCACTTCGATTCCACCAAGCATTTGCAACGTTTTATTTATGTGTTTATAAATAAGTAAGTAGGATAAGATGGGGTAAATCCCACCGGGTGGGTAAACCAGACCGCCTTCTATTTGTGAGAAACGGCAAAGCGGAGCGATTTCGCATTAGTGTTGTCATATAGAGCATTCGAAAAAACGAAAATGTCACCTAGACAGCTTTGCTGCATTTGACATTTACATACTCAAAAGACAAAAAGTGTGTTTTCAATTGTTTCAATTTAATTTTTGTGCAAATTGCATCACTGGACTTCCCTTATTAACTAAAACGATCGCAAAACAAACGGCAAGTGATTTTTGTAGTGCATTTAGTGACCTATTCAGCGTCTGTATCGTTTTCGTTGGAAATTTCGTGTAAATTGTTTCTATGTGTGTTAAATGAAAAATGGCATGGTGGAGTAAATCCGACCGCTAAGTTCAAAAATGGTTAAAATGGCTCTGAGCACTATGGGACTTAACATTTATGGTCATCAGTCCCCTAGAACTTAGAACTACTTAAACCTAACTAACCTAAGGACAGCACACACCCAGCCATCACGAGGCAGAGAAAATCCCTGACCCCGCCGGGAATCGAACCCGGGAACCCGGGCGTGGGAAGCGAGAACGCTACCGCACGACCACGAGATGCGGGCGACCGCTAAGTGATGGGGTAAACCCGATCGCATATTTTTTATCGTTTATATGTATGTAATTATTTATTTATGTAAACAAAGTGAATTTTTGTGTATTTTTAGGAAAATGGTATGAAATTACAAACGGAAAACGACAAAACGCAATTAAAACAATATTCACCAAGCAGTTGCTCCAATGCAAATGGGAAAGTCTTAATGAGCAGTCGCCCGTGATTTTAACATTTCGAGATCGACGTTGCTGTTGCACTGCCGTGCAATGAAATCATCTTTTTTCAATTAAAATTTACATTCATTTAACGTCAGTACATTTAGTACTCTAAACATTGTTATTTTTTAAATAAATTTTGTTCATTTATGTAAAAAACATAATTGCTTATAATTATTTCCCAAAAAAACCTTTCATTTAGAACTATTTCTGTGCAAAATCAGCCGAACAAATAGGGGGTCGGATTTACCACACCATTTTTTTAAAAGGCAAAAATGGACGTTTCTTAAAATATGGATATCTCAAAAACTATTGATGCTTGAACAATAATATTTTGCAAAAAGTTGATCCTTTTTATTATCCATAATTTAACGAATATAACGTTAAGATCAGACCTCGGATAAGCGTTTTATAGCCACAAGAAGTTACTAGTTCGGATTTACCCCACAATACCCTATAATATTAACTTTCGTCATCTCTCTAGTGGTTGCTGCGAAGGGTCAATGCGCGACATACGTAAGACTTAGAAACAAATATTGCTGTATACCAGTCACACGAATGAAAGTAATAGATCATAAGAAAAGTTAATAAACCAGTCCTTCCTAAAACGTTTAGCATTCAGATAGACGTCGGAGTCTGTACAAGCACCCACAGTCACGAATTAAAAACGTTCGAACAGTTAATATAATTAGTACAATAAAAGAATTGTTTTCACGAATGTGTAGTTATTTAGTATAAATCAGTCAACTTCACTCAAGAGACGAGATTCACCCCATTTAACGGTAATTGCTTAAGTGACCTCTGTTGGCGTAAACGAAACACGTGTGAGTCAGGCATAGGTAACAGCCGGTAGGACAGGAATAGGATGCACGTGTAATTGTGTGGAATCCGGGAACGTCGCCAAGTCACCATCTCTAGGTACTGAACATGTCAAAAAAACTTACTGGCACTTTGACCAGAGAAGGTAATAATAATGATTTAAAAATAATTAGACCAGTCTGCAAGTTAACAGGGAATTGAAAATAAATACAGTTTGTACTTTTAAATAACTTTTTATGCTGGTTTCAGACGCGTACTCATGTTTTCTTCTTTCACGCACAGTTTTTTCATAATGGAATTAAGTTTGTTTTATTTCCAGTCAAAGGAATTTTATTAAGACAGCAAGATGGATACACAAAAATGCCATGCCTTTCATGTGCGGGGTAAAAACTGGACAAAGTAAAAGTACTGGACTGCACAGGTTTGCTCAAATCGGCGTCATTTAATGCATGGATCTCAAAACAAGTTGCACAAACCGCTTGTCGACCACAAAAAATATTACTTCCACTACTACATATCACATTGCGCTTGAACTAGTTTTTAATGGTTATTCAACAAGATGAATCCTGATTCAAGTACATTTCCATGAAATTTCCTTCCATCAGTCCAGAAAAATTGAAATCTGGATTTTTTTTTTTTTTTTGGTTCTCAGATCCACATGATGATGACGCAAATCGAATTTCAGAATACACTGAACGATGCAGAGACTTGTTTCAGCCCTGTTTCTGAAAACAGTCTAACGGATAAAAGGAAATGCAAATTACAAGAACATCTTCAAAACCACTTTGCAAAATTTCAAGGAGTGGACTGTATTATGAGTATAGAAATGCGTAACCTACGATCGCATATTGACCACTTCCCTGAAAGTCTGGAACATTATCATGAAGTCCGAGGAGAAAGCTTCCACCCGGACACTGAGGAGATGACCAATAGGTACCTAGGAATGCAGAATGACAGTATGGTGATCGACAGTAACGACGAAGATTCTGTAAGGAAACAGAAAGTGAGGAAGTCTCAATATTAAATGTAACTCAGAACAGAAATTGTAATTAGAAAACTATAGACACTGATTAAAATATTATTTAATACTTGTGTTTCGTTTCTTGAGCCTTGAGAAAAGATCTCGTTTTGAGATAAATCACGACAGAACAAGATTAAAATAATTCTCTGTTTCATCATTACAAACTGATTGTAGGACAAAAATTAAGAAAAAAAATGCGGGCTTGCGGTATTGTGAATGGCTTGTAATACAAGAATAAACGATCATCTTAATATTGACACTGTCCTTTAACGTTTAACCAAAACGTAGTTATTATATCGATTAACATAGATAGCCATGCAGATGTCTTAACTAACTTAGGCACTTTTTCCCCAAAGTCAATATTCCTGCGGCTGTTCGGTTGCTCACACGCGATATTGAAATCCATGAATCAAAACAGTTAGTCAGACACAGTATTTCTTGACTTTCAAAAAGGTTTGGCTCTGTACCACACCTAGGCTTATTATCGAAAGCGTTTGTGGCTGGACTGAGCACTTTTTGGTAGGGATCTCGCAGTATACCCTGGATGGAGAGCAACTTCAGATGCACTGCAGAGAAGTTTGTTGAGACCCTCGCTATTCATGTTATACATTAATGATCTTGCAGATAAATTAATAGTAATGTTAGAGTTTTCGCGAATGCACTGCACAAGGGTTCTCTTACCTCAGACTGACACATTTACCCTACTCCACCATCCCTGACAGCGCTTAACATCACCACGGAATCACCCTGCAGTTTATAAGAGAGCAGGTAACCTGATCCCCTACAAACCATTTTTATTTATCACCAAAAATTTCAGACATATTAGCGGTACATCAGCCATTTAATTAGACAAACTGTGAACGTAAACAATGAGAATGAGGGTCAGCATAATAAATACATATTCACAATGGTTACTTTGAACGAATTAGATTCCCCTTGAACGACGACATTGTGACGACATTGTAGCCGCGAGGTCGGGCGCCTTGTCACGGTTCGTGCGGCTCCCCCCCCCCCCCCCCCCCAGTCGGAGGTTCGAGTCCTCCCTCGGGCATGCATGGATGTGTGTGTTCTCCATAGCATACGTTAGATTAAGTAGCGGGTAAGCTTAGGGACCGATTACCTCAGCAGTTTGGTCCCATAAGACCTTACCACAAATTTCGAAAAAAGAACGAACTTTTTTTTTGCCGGCCGGGATGGCCGAGCGCTTCTAGGGGCTACAGTCTGGAACCATGCGACCGCTACGGTCGCAGGTTCGAATCCTGCCTCGGGCATGGATGTGTGTGGTGTCCTTAGGTTAGTCAGGTTTAAGTAGCTCTAAGTTCTAGGGGACTCATGACCTTAGAAGTTAAGTCCCATACTGCTCAGAGCCATATGAATTTGAACGATATTTTTCCTCCAGACAGTGTATAACATGTTTTTTGTTTTTCGCGCTACTGCTTTCTCAAGTGTATCTGAAAACATAGCAACACACCGTAGCAAAAAACACAGAAACATAAGTCATGTAACTAACTGGATGTGCCATTACATAAAGATGATCCTTACCTATACTAACATATGTGACTACATCATCGTCATTTATTTAAAAAGGAGTGCCATGCGTAATCGCGCTAAGCAAAGTGTCTCAGGTCCTCATATAAAATTTAAAGGTGCATGACATGAAAGGATTATGAGAACAAAAGTATTACCGCGGTTATTTACATGTCACATCCACCCAGGAGAACTAAGAACACAAACCTTGCAATATTTCCTACGAAACATATGTTTACACTCAATCAGCGAAGAGCCATACGTGCAATTTGCGTGGGAAATTTTGATCAGTCAGAGAATAAAAATACAAGGATTTTAAAACCATCGATACAATTTAAAAAATAACTCTCCCCCTTAGGAACAGTTACAGTTTGTAAAAAAAAAAAAAAAAAGGTATTATACACATCGGTCTCACACATAAGAACCGTTACAGAATCTTTAGTACATACGTAGAGACAAATTTCTTGGCCTGAACAAAAACTGTTTACAATGCATTTGTTGTTCGTTGTTGTGGTCTTCAGTCCAGAGACTGGTTTGATGCAGCTCTCCATGCTACTCTGTCCTGTGCAGGCTTCTTCATCTCACAGTACCTACTGCAACCTACATCCTTCTGAATATGCTTAGTGTATTCATCTCTTGGTGTCCATCTACGATTTTTACTCTCCACGCTGCCCTCCAATACTAAATTGGTGATCCCTTGATGGCTCAGAACATGACCTACCAACCGATCCCTTCCTCTAGTCAAGTTGTGCCACAAACTCCTCTTCTCCCCAATTCTATTCCTCCTCATTAATTATGTGATCTACCCATCTAATCTTCAGCATTATTCTGTAGCACGACATTTCGAAAGCTTCTATTCTCTTCTTGTCTAAACTATTTATCGTCCATGTTTCACTTCCATACAAATACTTTCAGAAACGATTTCGTAACAACTTTCTCTTCTTTAGAAACGCTTTCCTTGCCATTGCCTGTCCACATCGCATGTACTCAGTAGAATATTGTTAATCGATGTAATATAACGTCAAATCTCAATGTAGGATCTTAATACGTAAAGTAGAAAAATACGTGAAAATACCTCTACAACTGTAGTGCAAAACAATGTGATTATATTTACAGTTTGCGACGATCGTGCAGAAACGGCGTTAGCAATTGATTGTGGACAAAGCAAACTAGTTAGATTTGTCAAAACCAGTAGGGTGAAAAATAAAAAAAGAATTGTACACGATCTGCTGGAAAAGTGTTCTTAAAATCTATTGAGGCTGTGGGGCCTGGTTGACGTGCTGCCGCGTCCGGCATTGGGCAAAGTACTGAGCTTATTAAATTCAATAAGAAGTGAAGAAAATTTCGGAATTATATTCCACATTTTGTTTTTCAATAAAAATAATCTCGAAGCTTGTGCTTATTCACTTCGTTTTCTCCTGACGCAGTCATCTAACCATTCTACCGTGTTTCTCACGTCTCCATTGGGACACCGGGCGCCGATCATATTTGTTTTCCTTCGGAATTTGTTCAAAAATGGTTCAAATGGCTCTGAACTTCTGAGATCATCAGTCCCCTAGAACTTACAACTACTTAAAAACTAACTAACCTAAAGACATCACACACATCCATGCCCGAGGCAGGACTCGAACTTGCGACCGTAGCGGTCACGCGGTTCCAGACTGTAGCGCCTAGAACCGCTCGGCCACAGCGGCCGGCTCGGAATTTGTGCTGTGGATCTGTTGCAACCCAGAAGCACATATGTCCATGTTCTTCTGTCACCAACATTTTTCGACAGTTGCATCGCTCACGCAACCCATTTCAGCAACAACAACAGCAGGATAGATAGATGAAAGATTTTTGGCCAGCGGAGAGGACGCGAACTTCTTTTGAATGTTTCATCCAAATCTACATACATACACTGCAATTCACCATAAGGTGCGTGGCAGAGGGCGCCCCGTACCACCACTAGCGTCTTCTCTCCCTGTTCCACTCCCAAACAGAACGAGGGAAAAATGACTGCCTATATGCCTCTAGACGAGCCCTAATCTCTCTGATCTTTGTGGTCTTTCCGCGAAATATAAGTTGGCGTCAGTAAAATTGTACTGCAGTCAGTCTCAAATGCTGGTTCTCTAAATTTCCTCAGTAGCGATTCACGAAAAGAACGCCTCCTTTCCTCTAGAGACTCCCACCCGAGTTCCTGAAGCATTTCCGCAACACTCGCGTGATGATCAAACCTACCAGTAACAAATCTAGCAGCCCGCCTCTGAATTGCTTCTATGTCCTCCTTCAATCCGACCTGATAGGGATCCCAAACGCTCGAGCAGTACTCAAGAATAGGTCGTATTAGAGTTTTATAAGCAGTCTCCTTTACAGATGAACCACATCTTCCCAAAATTCTACCAATGAACCGAAGACGACTATCTGCCTTCCCCACAACTGCCATTACATGCTTGTCCCACTTCATATCGCTCTGCAATGTTACGCCCAAATATTTAATCGACGTGACTGTGTCAAGCGATACACTACTAATGGAGTATTCAAGCATTACCGGATTCTCTTTCCTATTCATCTGCATTAATTTACATTTATCTATATTTAGAGTTAGCTGCCATTCTTTACACCAATCACAAATCCTGTCCAAGTCATTTTGTATCCTCCTACAGTGACTCAACGACGACACCTTCCCGCACACCACAGCATCATCAGCAAACAGCCGTACATTGCTATCCACCCTATCTAAAAGATCATTTATGTAGACCTACCACACTTCCCTGGGGCACTCCAGATGATATCCTCACCTCCAATTAACACTCACCATCGAGGACAACGTACTGGCTTCTATTGCTTAAGAAGTCTTCGAGCCACTCACATACTTGGGAACTGATCCCATATGCTCGTACCTTAGTTAGGAGTCTGCAGTGGGGCACCGAGTCAAACGCTTTCCGGAAGTCAAGGAATGTGGCATCCGTCTGATACCCTTCATCCATGGTTCGCAAGATATCATGTGAAAAGAGGACGAGTTGCGTTTCGCAGGAGCGATGCTTTCTAAAGCCGTGCTGATGCATGGACAGCAACTTCTCTGTCTCAAGGAAATTCATTATATTCGAACTGAGAATATGTTCGAGAATGCTGCAACAAACCGATGTTAAGAATATTGGTCTGTAATTTTGAGGATCCGTCCTTCTACCCTTCTTATATGCAGGCGTCACCTGCGCTTTTTTCCAGTTTGTCGGGACTCTACGTTGGGCAAGAGATTCGCGATAAATGCAAGCTAAGGAAGGAGCCATCGCAGTAAAGTACTCTCTGTAAAACCGAATTGGAATCGCATCAGGACCTGGCGATTTATTTATTTATTTTCAACCCATTCAGCTGCTTCACAATCCCAGGGATGTCTATCACTATGTCCTCCATACGGGAATCTGCACGAGACTCAAACGGCGGTATGTTTGTACGATCCTCCTGCGTGAAAGATTTCTAAAACGCTAAATTTAAAATTTCAGCTTTCGTTTTGCCGTCTTCCGTTGCCAGGCCAGTCTGATCAGTGAGTGACTGGATGGAAGCCTTCGACCCGCTTACCGATTTTACGTAAGACCAGAATTTCCTTGGGTTTTCAGCAAGATCTTTTGCTAAGGTATGACGGTGGTAGTGGTCGTATGCTTCGCGCATCGCTCTTTTTACAGCAGCACGAATCTCTACTAGCTTTTGCCTGTCCTCATTCTCCCGATCTTTCTTGTACCGCGAGTGCACTGCCTTTGCTTCCTGAGCATTCTCCGAATTGCGCTGTTAAACTACGGTGGGTCTTTTCCGTCCGTAAGCCACTTTTTCGGCACATACTTGTCCAATGCGTGATTTACAATGTGTTTAAAATTTGCCCATAATTCTTCCACGTCCATCGTACCGGAAGTAAATGAAGTCGATTCATTTACTAACAAGGGAACCTCCCCATCGCAACCCCCTCAGATGTAGTTATAAGTTGGCACAGTGGATAGGCCATGAAAAACTGAACACAGATCAATCGAAAAAACAGGAAGAAGTTGTGTGGTACTATGAAAAAAAAAATAAGCAAAATATACGAAATGAGTAGTTCATGAGCAAGACAGGCAACATCGATGAGAGTCCGAGCTTAGGAACGCCGTGGACCCGTAGTTAGCGTGAGCAGCTGCGGAACGAAAGGTCTTTGGTTCAAGTCGCCCTCGAGTGAAAATTTAAATTTATTATTTTGAGACAATTATTATCTGTCCGTCCGTCCGTCCGATGCCAGGTAACTGCGCCGTAGTATGGGGACGCTACACCTAAACAAACATCGAAACACACGACGTCAGTCGACTACAGCGCACGGAAGAGAGAGTATTCCTGCTAACGAGGCTCCCTGGCTGGCAGTTGACTGTTCGCTACTTTCGACGAGAGTGCATTAAATACGTGAGATGTATTCCGTGGGCAATATGAATCCAGCAAATATAGCGGACGGGAGGACAGATCATAATTGTCAGAAAGTTTTCACTCGAGGGAAGACTTGAACCAAGGACCTCCTGCTCCGCAGCTGCTCACGCTAACCACGGGACCACGGCGCTCCAGAGCTCAGAGCGTCTTTGATGTTGCATGTCCTGCGCATGGACTACTCAGTTTGTATATTTTGCTTATTTTTTTCATAGTTCCACACAACTTCTTCCTGTTTTCTCGATTGATCTGTGTTCAGTTTTTCAAGGCCTATCCACTGTGCCAACTTATAACTAAATCTGAGGGGGATGGGATGGGGAGGTTCCCTTGTAAGTGGGATGCTAACAACTGCTCATCAGCTCTTTCTGGTAAGAATACTCTCCTAGCCGTCTTGACTGACTTTTTAACTTTCGTAACCGTAGTCATAATGACAACATGATGCTCACTAATCCCTGTCTCAACACTGATACCGTCGCGTAGCGTAGCGTTCTAAAGGATTGGAAAAGGGCACAGCTCATCCCCGTTTTCAAGAAGGGACATCGAACAGATGTGCAGAACTATAGACCTATATCTCTAACGTCGATCAGTTGTAGAATTTTGGAACACGTATTGTGTTCGAGTATAATGACTTTTCTGGAGACTAGAAATCTACTCTGTAGGAATCAGCATGGGTTTCGAAAAAGACGGTCATGTGAAACCCAGCTCGCGCTATTCGTCCACGAGACTCAGAGGGCCACACACACGGGTTCCCAGGTAGATGCCGTGTTTCTTGACTTCCGCAAGACGTTCGATACAGTTCCCCACAGTCGTTTAATGAACAAAGCATGAGCATATGGACTATCAGACCAATCGTGTGATTGGATTGAAGAGTTCCTAGATAACAGAACGCAGCATGTCATTCTCAATGGAGAGAAGTCTTCCGAAGTAAGAGTAATTTCAGGTGTGCCGCAGGGGAGTGTCATAGGACCGTTGCTATTCCGTATATACATAAATGACCTTGTGGATGACATCGGAAGTTCACTGAGGCTTTTTGCAGTTGATGCTGTGGTGTATCGAGAGGTTGTAACAATGGAAAATTGTACTGAAATGCAGGAGGATCTGCAGCGAATTGACGCTTGGTGCAGGAAATGGCAATTGAATCTCAATGTAGACAAGTGTAATGTGCTGCGAATACATAGAAAGAAAGATCCCAGATCATTTAGCTACAGTATAGCAGATCAGCAACTGGAAGCAGTTAATTTCATAAATTATTTGGGAGTACGCATTAGGGGTGATTTAAAATGGAATGATCACATAAAGTTGATCGTTGGTAAAGCAGGTACCAGACTGAGATTCATTGGAAGAATCCTAAGGAAATGCAATCCGAAAACAAAGGAAGTAGGTTACAGTACGCTTGTTCGCCCACTGCTTGGATACTGCTCAGCAAAAAAAAAAAATGGCTCTGAGCACTATGGGACTTAACTTCTAAGGTCATCAGTCCCCTAGAACTTAGAACTAATTAAACCTAACTAACCTAAGGACATCACACACATCCATGCCCGAGGCAGGATTCGAACCTGCGACCGTAGCGGTCACGCGGTTCCAGACTGTAGCGCCTTTAACCGCTTGGCCACACCGGCCGGCACTGCTCAGCAGTGTGGGATCCGTACCAGATAGGGTTGAAGAAGAGATAGATAAGATCCAACGGAGAGCAGCGCGCTTCGTTACAGGATCATTTAGTAATCGCGAAAGCATTACGGAGATGATAGATAAACTCCAGTGGAAGACTCTGCAGGAGAGACGCTCAGTAGCTCGGTACGGGCTTTTGTTGAAGTTTCGAGAACATACCTTCACCGAAGTGTCAAGCAGTATATTGCTCCCTCCTATGTATATCTCGCGAAGAGACCATGAGGATAAAATCAGAGAGATTAGAGCCCACACAGAAACATACCGACAATCCTTCTTTCTACGAACAATACGAGACTGGAATAGAACGGAGAACCGATAGAAGTACTCAAGGTACCCTCCGTCACACACCGTCAGGTGGCTTGCGGAGTATGGATGTAGATGTAGATGAGGTCTGGTGTGTTCGTGGCTACCAGATCCAAAACATTTCCATTACGCGTTGGCTGTCGATTTAGCTGCTCGAGAGAGTTTTCCGATTATGTGTTTGCTAAAAGACCGACGAACAGAAGCGAACAGAAGGGAATACGAAACGAACACGACCGAATGCTGACGCTGTCGCACGTTCGCTCCTGTGTGAAACGGGGGCTTTGTAGTGTTGCGTAGCTAGGAGCTGGCTGGAGATGTGCGTGAAGTGGCGGGAACGGGAGGCGGCCGCCGGTGGCTGGTGGCTGGTCTGGTCTAGGGCTGGGTGAGCGCCGCTGGCGGACCTCGGATGGAAGACTGGGAGCCGCGCGCTCCGGGCCCGCAACCCGCCGGGTCCAAATAAGGAGGGGGTCTCGGGTTCCGGACGGCGCATGCGCAGAGCGCGCCGCCGGGCTAAATCCGACCCGGCGCGGGGCCCTGCCTAGGCGCTGCTCGCTTTCCACACGTCACGTCACACGCACGGCCCACGGCCCACACCACTCCACTCCACTCCTCTGGCGTCACGCTGCCGATAGCCGGACAAACACAGCCGCGCGAGGAAAGAGTCCGGCCTACGTACGCACGCCTCCATCCCGGCCGCCTTCGCCACGCACCGCGCGAGGCGGCGGCAAGGCCGCGCCGCATCTGCTTCTGGGGCTCCGCAGGGCGAGGTGTGTGGCGGAGGGCGCTCACGTCCGTCCCGAGGCTGCAGCTCTCGCCGTTAGTCCATAGTGGGCTAGTCTCGTGCCCCGCCCCTCCCTTACCCCATCTGTCTTGTGTCGTATGAGCCAGCTAAGGACCACGACATTTGCGGGCTGGGATTTGACGTTCACCCAGTCCTTACGCATCCTCTAACTCTGTTCTTCCTTCACCTACTTTTCCACAGGGCACGAGTGTTTTCGTTTGTGATTAGTCCTCGAACCCCAACTTCTTAAGGACGCAGGGTATTTCTGAACGATATAAAATCCAAATTATTTTTTATAAATTTACTAGTTATACCGGTTCTAGGCGCTTCAGTCCGGAACCGCGCGACTGCTACGGTCGCAGGTTCGAATCCTGCCTCGGACATAGATGTGTGTGATGTCCTTAGGTAAGTTAGGTTTAAGTAGTTAGAAGTTCCAGAGGACTGATGACCTCAGTTGTTAAGTCCCATAGTGCTCAGAGCCACTTGAACTTTTTTTAAAATAAATACTCTGTTTATGTGCCAACAAGAATGAAGGAACTGAGACATCGCTTAACAGCATTAGTGGAAGACATGCTCGTTGCAGACATATGCCGTGCATCTCAAGGGTGGTTTATTGAATACCTATGAAAAGGTATGAAAAAAAACTTTTCGAGTTTCCCATTCATCAAAAATCAAAATTCATTGTATATGTTTGTTAGTTTCAGCAATACAGACGTGCCAAATCGGAAGATTGTTTTTGATACATCCTGTACATTAAAATGTCATGGTTGATGCGGCAGTTATACGGCACGTACAGCGAAAATTATGCGAAGTTTGTTGGCAGTCGGTTAAGTGGTCTTATTCTCAGTTAGTGAACGCATAAACCTGGATATTTTCGAGCTGTGGCATCTCATTGTTTATGACCTAGTGTCTCTCGAATTATGTGTCGTATTTATTTATATAGATTAAATTATGTACTCTTTCCTGATTACATTGATATGCAGTTTATTGCGTTTAGAATAAAAAATGACCCGTATATGCTAAATGTTACAGATACAGTCGTCTACGCCATGGCGGCCACATTTGTTCTACTGCAGTAAACCATTTCGCAAAAAAGCTGCAAATGTTCCCTTCCAGCGAAGTACTAATGCAAAGAAACGTAATGATGCTAAAATGCTTTAAATTCTTGCTATGATTTAATCTTTAACATTTAATACTTCTCTTCCTTTTAATATTTAATTAATTAACTTACGTCGTTCAGATTTCGTAATGCTGTGTGCACTTTTGGGCGTATAATGAAAATATTACTAACACGTCGCGTAACAAAAAGTACCATGCGAATCACAACGGTGGTCAAACGAAGAAAATATATGATGACATAAATGTTCTTCGCTGTTATTCAGGTCAGGTTTAGATTAAACACTGCAATTTTCATTCTTTAGAAATCACAAGACGGTACATTTAGAGATATTTGTTTTGAATAACTTGTATATACCTTTTCTTATACAATATGGTGATTGTCCGCAAGGATTATCTCTCTCTCCTTTTTATAGCCTTTATACATTCACATTACATACATCGATTAAGAAACTTTTCTTTCTCTATCGACCAGTACGAGAACAAAATCCGCCCAGACCAAATGTCTTACATAGAATCATTCTCACTTAACAATCATATATAGTTTCGTAGTACAAACAATGCTAGTTTATTCCGTGTACTAGTAAGTCATTGATTCACTGAGAACAAAAACTAAAATAATAAAATTATAATTACATTTTTAATATCGTCAATTCTTCTTTATATCATGAAAATAAGGTCTGACATCGTCGTAATATTATTTTTCATCGTTGTAGCACTATAACGTGACTCGTGTCAGGAAGCCGAGCATGTCATTACGCATTTATAGTGCACAATTTATGACATTTTTGTTACAGATCAAATGTTGTGCTTCTTACTTGATGCAGAAGTACAGACATTCATATATGCTCAAGTTAGACAGTTGTTTCGCATCCTACAGATTAGGTAAAGTGTTGAAAATCTCAGCTGCGTAAGCGAATAACTTTAAAATACTTGCAGAGGTATTTCCATAAATTGAAAGTTAGTATTGATGTTGGTCCTTGGATGTAAAACTTCGTGAATGACTAAGATTTTGTGACGACGTATCGTGAATATCTAGTATACACCAGTATAATCCGCGATTTGTAATGTATTACGCTTCCTATCTTGATATCGTTTCGGTATCTGTATTAGATTAAGAAAAAGTAAAAAAAAACGTACGTGCTTATTTTCTGTAATACCTGCCATTATGCACATAAACTAATTTCATTTCTTAAAAATGCTTACTAAAGCATTTACACATATTCTTGTGGAATCGTTAGAAACTGTTATTTTGTCTTCCACTTCTGTGGAAACGGCGAACTACAAGAATTCACAGTGCAAAAAAAAAAAAAAAAAAAAAAAGAAAAAAGTGTTCACTAAAGAACAGTCATTCTGTCGCTTGTTAGAAGAAGGGTCAATACGTTTCAACTTGACCACTTGTAAAAACCAAAACGACTGATTTACTAGCAGGAATTTCGGAGAAACTTGGTTAACTGCACTACTACATGTGCAAGAGCAGTCAAAATCAATGCTTGATTTCAGGTATAAATGAGATAAACTGTAACTGTCAGCTCCACTTTACACAGCGTAGTGACAGGAACTCGGCTTTCTGCACCGACTCACGTGACTTGGGTGTAGGTTTCGAGCGTTAACACGGCATACATAGGGACATACGTGGTCTATGTTATATATCTCTTGTGGTTGCTAACACTAGTGGTTTCAAGCATCAGTGAATGATCGTCTTGCTCCTGTTTAATTTTGGCTTGGTGAAGTGTTTTGTTTGCGTCCTACTGAAGGCTTTTGCCTACGTGCTACAGATTTTTGCGGGTGTAGCTATTCACTATAGTAGAATAAATAATAACAGAGCCACATATCACGAAATTTCATAACAGAAATTTCAGATATAACCAGTTCATAAACAAAGCAGTCCATTCTTTTGACAGGTACCTATGTGTCATTTCTTCAGGAAGAAACTCCTACATTACTCGCTTTCTGATGAGAATATTTTTGGTAATAGTGTTGCGCTTTGTAGCCTATGATAAACCCTTCCCACTACTTTGTTGTTCAGTTACTTCCAGGCAATCTACACCGTCTCGTTTACATTTCGTTACTTCCTTTATCAAAGAAGATGTTTTAATAGTCAGTAATCGATCATGAAATTTCCTGTCAGAGAGGTCACAGTTTGTAGTAATTGACGGAAAGTCATCGAGAGAAACAGATGTGACTTCTTGCGTTCCCCAAGGTAGTGTTATATAGGCTCTTCGCTGTCCCTTATTTACGTACAATCTGAGTAGCCGTCATGTGTTGTTTGTAGATGATGCTGTCGTTTGTCGACTAGTGAAGTCATCAGAAGATCAAACAAAATAGCAAAACGATTTAGAAAAGGCATCTGTATTGTGCAAAAATTGGCAGTTGACTCTAAATAACGAAAAAAGTGAAGTCATCGACATGAGTGCTAAAAGGAATCCGTCAAACTTCGGTTACACGTTAAATCAGTCAAATCTAAAGGCCGTAAATTCGACTAAATACTTAGGAATTACGAACAACTTAAATTGGAAAGAACACACAGAAAATGTTGTGAAGAAGGCTAACTAAATACTGAGTTTTATTGGCGGGACACTTAGAAAATGTAGCAGATCTACAAAAGAGGCTGCCTACACTACGCTTGTCCGTCATCTTATAATAATACTGCTGCACGGTGTGGGACCCTTACGAGATGGAATTGACGGAGTACATCGAGAAACTTCAAAGAAGGCCAGCACATTTTGTATTATCGCAAAATAGGTGAGAGAATGTTACTGAAATGATACTGAACTTGAGGCGGAAATCATTAAAACAAAAACGTTTTTCGTTGCGACGGAATCTTCTCAAGAAATTTCAATCACGAACATTCTGCTTCAAATGAGAAAATATTTTGTTGACACCGACCTACGTAGAGAGAAGCGGTCGTCACAATAAAATAAGGAAAATCAGAGCTCGCACAGACAGATAATGGTGTTCGTTTTTTTCTGCACGCTGTACAAGATTTGAATAATGGAAAATTATTGTGAAGGTGGTTAGATGAACCCTCTGCCTGGCACTTACATGTGATTTCCGGAGCATCAATGTAGATGTAGATGTAGAAATTATGTCTACCACCTGTATTTTACACACGATGATGAACCAAGTATAAAATTGTATTTTTAAGTAGACGTAACTTCTTTTAAGCCATTATATATTCATTTCTGTTAAATGTATTTATTTCCTTGGTAAACTCATGGTAAAAAAAGGAATTAAGGGATTTAGTATTGTGCACATAAACATAATTTACATATATTCACCGATGAAGGGGGATATGTTAAAAGAAATGCCAACAGAAAGTTTGATGACGAAGAAATGCAGCACGATGAGGACTATCCTTCAGAAATGTTCTGAGTCAAAGTTAATATGACTCAAATCTTCATTGGTATTTTCCCACAAGTTGTGTTTCTTCAGAATTAGGTACACATATCTCCTTATGTTTACAAAGCATATTACTAATGTTTCTTTTTATTACTTGAAGTTATATGTGCCTTTATAATAGACCTAAAATTTATTGCTGTTCCAACTAAATTATACAGCAATAGATAGGAAAAATATTTTACTAACTGAAAAGTTAGACGTAATAACGTTTTTCTAGTCAATATACTTAATGCGCCGAATTAAACAAGTCTAGAATCTCAGCTATCATGCGATATGTATCTGGTAAAAATTTCGTCTACCTCACATGTGTCATTAGATTAAATGGTAGTGCATAAAACCTAGTGCACCAGTTTTTTTATTATTGTTCTTATAAATATAATTATCCTCTAAATTGTTTGCAATACTTGCAGATAGTTTACGAAGTACTGAGCTTTAACTGTGATAAACCCGAAAACTGTGTAACATATATAAATAAATGGTGCACAAACGAAACGGGTACTGATTTTCACATAATAAAACATCCTGCATATTTACGCATTCTCCTGAGAGATGATGACTCTTTCAATCATTTATGACCTCCATAAACCATGCTTCCCCCAGTGGGTCTTCCTGTTTTGCCAGTATGCGAGAAATGTAGTGATCTACCTATTGGGATGTAGCCTCTCTTTCCATCTCTCTCTCTCTCTTTACATCTGTCTGTCTCTCAACCCCTCAACTGAAGAAACAAAATTGTGGACTCTCTTTATTATTTTTCAAATGTATCTTAGAAAAAGTAATACAAGAGCGGTAAAATGAGAAATCGGAAATCGGAGCTTGAAATTGGCGAACCGATTAAATCAGGTAAAGGTATAAGTTTCAGCTACGACTTTCTAGCTCCTCATTGCAGTCGAGATAGTTTCTACATTTAAAAAAAAAAAAAAAAAAGAAAAAAAAACACTACCACGAATTCAACGCCGGTCCAAATTAACATATCCCTCAGTGATGACCCGTAATTATCTGATATTATGGATTGATTTTTCAACATCCATTGCATTTGATGTGGCAGAATGTGTCCCTTACAGAACATTGCGGGATCGTATTGGTTTAAAGGCTTAATGTAATCCAGCCAAATTAGCCCGAAGATGAGATTTATTATCGCCAAACCGGTTGCGCCTTGGTCCCATAATAAATGAAGATTAGCAGCTATAAGCGGTCTCTACAATTTTTTATAAGATTTTACTGTAAAACTTTTTTGAAAGGTCTTTTAATTAAGTGAGGAGAAACCAATGTTAGAAAAGACTCCTTAGCTTTTAGTGACGTCTTGGCGAAACCGTGTCATTAAAATTGCGCATAAAAATAGAAATTCTTATAGAAACAGCAGAAACAGTAGAATTCAAAATATCACATAAAAAAGTCATATCGTACAACATTCTGGCTAAATACATGAAAACCGAGAGAGTTCCTCCGTTCAAACGTTTAGGCGAAATAATTCAGGTGACCTTTCTTTGGGAAAGACTGGTTATTAAATTCTTTCCCACATAATGGGACCGGCCTTCGGACTGACACAAAAATATTCATAAGAAAAAGTATGTTCCAAAATGAAATGCAACATAGTCATTCAGCCATATGCTCTTTATAGGTGTGAACACGCGTTTTAAACAGGAAGAGAGATATTCAAGAAATTCAAACTAGAGAACGAGAAGTAATGAGGGAAAACTTAGATTCGTGCTATCCTGAAGAAGGAATGTACAGCTTAAAAGGAAATAAAGAAATTGAAAAGTGTACCAAGATTTCTTCTGGTAAGAAAAAAAGGCAGGTTGTAATAATATGAGAACGTTAGAAGAATGGAACCAATCGGACTAACTAGAAAGGTGAAGGCACAAAGATAAAATGGAAGCAATAAAATGGATGGGACCAATAAAAAATCTTGAAGGAAATAGTATAAGACAATTCGATATAACAAAAAACATTTAGGCAGTAAATTCACAACTGGACAGTTGGTCTGACAGAGAAATCCGAAAAGACTGGTTCAGCGTTATTAGATTAGAGGAAATGAGTTCGTTATGGGAGAATAAAGCTAATACGAAATGCTAAAACATTTGTTATAGTTTATGGAACGGTAAATGGTTAGCCATATACTGCATTCTGTTGGTGTCCTATAACGTGATTGTTCGAATGTAGTAACCTAATAGCTAAACGACAAAAATATTTACATGTGGCAGAAATATATATAATTAGTACTGAAACATCCCCTTGGAAAAATTAGTGAATTTCTGTGCTGATAAACCTCTTACGTTATGATTTTCAAACAGCTGAGCAAAACTGAACGTACTCAGACATTCACTAACCTGACACACAATATTTTTAGCGCAATGCAATCTGACTTTCAATAATCCCTACAAAATAATGGCCCTGGCTAACAATAACATATACCTTTCTGAATCACTTACCTCACAAAAATCTTTGTTACTCAAACTACCGCAATGCAGCGAGCGCCAATACTGTCAGCTAAATAAAATATTGTAACTACTGAAAGCACTAACTACTGATAGGCATAGTTAGCAAATGAAAGATTTTGATAGGGAACATTGTATTTACCTTAATAGTATTCAAAAGTCATCATATATATATATATATATATATATATATATATATATATATATATATATATATCAGTTCTTGATATCCAGTATTACAAATTTACTATTTCTGATGGACACAAGTCCAGATCGTCCGCTCTCAAAATTCTGCCATCTCTCTCCCCACATCCACCACTGCTGACAGCTCACCTCCAACTGCCCAATGTTACGCGCTGTTCACATCCAACTGCCCAACACTACAATAGCGAATATTACAACTATGCCAACCAGCCACAGACTGCACACAGCACAGCCAGTGATTTTCATACAGAGCGCTACGTGGCGTTACCAATATAAAAACCTAAACAGCCTACTTGCAGTACATTCACTGAATGTTGTACTCAAATCAGTGTCCTTCTAAGAAGATAATGAGTATGGTAAATAGCTATCGGAGACAACACTGTTGATAGTCTGACCCTGTTGTGCCGCGCGGAGGGGCCGCACGGTTTAGGACGCCATGTCACGGATTGCGCGGCCCCTCCTGCCTGAGGTTCGAGTCCTCCCTCGGGCACGGGTGTGTGTGTTGTTCTTAGCATAAGTTAGTTTAAGTAGTGTGTAAGTCTAGGCATTGATGACCTCTGCAGTTTGGTCCCTTCGGAATTCACTCACATTTGAATACACACATTTTGACTCTATTGTCTTAATGAGCAGTATTGAAGGTTATCACAATTCATGAAATTCATTACAGTCAGTCATTGAAGACACTCTTTGAATAAAGTATTGGACACGGAATTTAGGTAAAAGGAGGTACATTTCCCGACTTGTAACTTGTGCTAATGGGTCTGTGGTACATTTCTCCTTATCAACGGACATAGATCTTACACATTGCATAACATTCCGCAGACTAACTAAAATGTCTTCTGAGAAGCCTCTTTTATAAGACTGTAATGATTAGAATTTAAGTTGATTATTGTCGTTTAGTGATTTTCCTGAGTTACAGTTAAAGACTTATAATGCTGATTAATTGAATACATCTACATCCATACTCCGCAAGCCACATGAGGGTGTGTGGCGGAGGGTACCTTGAGTACCTCTATCGGTTCTCCCTTCTATTTCAGTCTCGTATTGATCGTGGAAAGAAGGATTGTCGGTATGCCTCTGTGTGGGCTCTAATCTCTCTGATTTTATTCTCATGATCTCTTCGCGAGATATACATAGGAGGGAGCGATATACTGCTTGACTCCTCGGTGAAGGTGTGTTCTCGGACTTCAGCAAAAGCCCGTACCGAGCTACTGAGCGTCTGTCCTGCAGAGTCTTCCACTGGAGTTTATCTATAATCTCCGTAACGCTTTCGCGATTACTAAATGATCCTGCAACGAAGCGCGCTGCTCTCCGTTGGATCTTCTCTATATCTTCTATCAACCCTATCTGGTACGGATCCCACACTACTGAGCAGTATTCAAGCAGTGGGCGAACAAGCGTACTACAACCTACTTCTTTTGTTTTCAGATTGAATTTCCTTAGGATTCTCCCAATGAATCTCAGTTTGGCGTAGGGGAGAGGTATTAACTAGGACTTGGTACAACAGTAACTTCTATTGAATTATGCTGTCTAATTTGCCAAAGTGTGGGAGTCTATTTCAGTAACAAAGTTTTTACGAAAGATCTTAATTACTCTGAAATTAAATGAGTGCAAAACTTGCTAATTTTTTCAACATTAGCCTTATAATTCCACAGCTCCTTAAACGCCTTTTTCACCTACTTTATCAGGAAGTAAATAATCAGGTATAAATTTACAAATGAGCAATAGTTACAAAGTTTTATATTACCGATATTTGTAATTAGCAAGGTTTTTAGGGACAATAAATTATGGATAATAAAGTTTAGTTGGAAAACCCTGTATCAATATTTGAAATTTTTATTTACTGTGAACGTCATAAAATTAGAAAGCTGCATATACCTGCAAAACCAAATAAAAATGGTGGGAGAGCGAATCCATTTCGTTCATTACAGGAGGAAGCAGCTACTACAGCGGCAGGCTTCGTTGTCGTGTCAGCAGGAAGACACCTTTACGCTACTGAGATAAAACGTAAATTCTCTTGGCACTATTTTATACTCGTACGTCACAGATACCAGGCCAGCAACAGCCGTTGCAAGTGGAACTATGTAAGAACTTCTAGCATATAAGCAAGGGATTCGGTACATTCTTTCAAATGTGTGTACTCAGCCATGTTCGGATGCACGGCTTCTGTGGAAGACCGCCAACATTTGAAAAGTTTCATGTTACCTGGTATGAGGGCACCATCTGGCGGTGTTTACGCCTTGTCTTTCCATTCTGCCCCCATTCTAGTTCTTAAACAAAGTTTGAACGCTATAATTAACATGTATTGTATTGTTGTGTTTTCAACAGCTTTGGACTAGCTTTTAACACAGCATATTTTCCAGTAACGAATAAACCGTACTTACTCACAAGGGAACCTCCCCATCGCACCCCCCTCAGATTTCAATCGAAAAACCAGGAAGAAGTTGTGTGGAACTATGAAAAAAATAAGCAAAATATGCAAACTGAGTAGTCCATGCGTAAGATAGGCAACATCAAGGATCGTCTGGACTCAGGAGTGCCGTGGGCCTGTGGTTAGCGTGAGCAGCTGCTGAACGAGAGGTCCTTCGTTCAAGTCTTCCCTCGAGTCAAAAATTTAATTTCTTAGTTTCAGACAATTATCAAAGTTCAGGCACTTACATATAATCAACTTCGCTCTCCAAAACTCTAGGACATGTTCAGGTTTGCTTGGACATATGCAGGATTTGACGGTCTACACACGGAAAAATTTGAAATCGTTAAAAACATATGTTTTGACAGAGCACAGGGAAAACTGTACGACTGTGAAACTGTTGCATTAATTTGTTGCAGTTTATGTGACAAACTCTTATGTTTTCATCATTTTTGGGAGTGATTATCACATGCTCAAGAGAACCTAAACCGGGCAAGGTAGAAGAATCTTTTTACCCATTCGCCAAGTGTACAAGTTAGGTGGGTCGACAATATATTCCTATCATGTGACGCACATGCCGTCACCAGTGTCGTATAGAATATATCAGACGTGTTTTCCTGTGCAGGAATCGGTTGACCTATGACCTTGCGATCAAATGTTTTCGGTTCCCATTGAAGAGGCACGTCCTTTCCTCTACTAATCGCACGGTTTTGCGGTGCGGTCGCAGAACACAGACACTAACCTTATTACAGTGAACAGAGACGTCAATGAACGAACGGACAGATCATAATTTTACGAAAATAAAAACGTAAATTTTTCACTCGAGGGAAGAGTTGAACCCAGGACCTTCCGTTCCGCAACTACTCACACTAACCACGGGACCATTGCACTCCGGTGCTCAAACTATCCTTCATGTTGCATATGTTGCACATGGACTACTCAGTTTGTATATTTTGCTTCTTTTTTTCATAGTTCTACACAACTTCTTCCTGTTTCTTCGATTGATCTGTGTTCAGTTTTTCAAGGCCTATCCACTGTGGCAACCTATAAGTAAATCTGAGGGGGGGGGGGGTGCGATGGGGAGGTTCCCTTGTCAGTATCTCGCTTTATAGAAGAGTACTGACTAGGCGTCAAAGTTACTAGCCGCTCTACCCTTGTGGCTATCGTCTGCCGAAAAGCTCGTTTCGATATTTGGAACAGTTCATGAAATCAAAGTGATTTTGCGTCTTGTAAGACTCACCATGTATGTCCATCTACAGGGCGTAACGTAATCCATACATACAGGATGTGACAAATTAAAAAGAACAGAGTTCCAGGTTACGAAGAAACACAGCAGAGAAAAGTAAATACGGTACTAAACTTACTATAGGTAATGTTGAGTGACCACCATTCATCTCTCGGCCCTTTTGGGCCATCGTGAGCAAGCTGTTGAAGGCAGATCGAAGCTGGACTTCTGGAATTACTGCAGTCACATCGGAAATTTTTTGCTGCAGTTCTTGAAGACTATGAGGGTTGTTGTGATACGTCTTAAACTTGGGGACCCCTACACAACAAAGTAATCGCACACTGACAGATCAGGTGACCTGGGTGGCCAGCTAGGGCCTACACCGACTGACCTCTGCTAACGACTCTGTCAGGCTTGAAGGGTGTCTAAATCTGCTCCAGGAAACAGGCGTGGATCACGCGGCGGGCGTACACGTAGTGTGCGCCATCACGGGCTGTTGTTATTTGCATTCATTCACGTCCAATCGTGTCCACTCGTCCAGGTCACTTTTATTTGCCTGTATTATAAAAATGGATGTACCTATGTATGTACCTATGCAACTGTGTTCCACATCTCCTCCTAAGAAACTTGATCGATCTCATCCACACCTGGTACGTATATCACTTGTTGTTGTTGTTGTTGTTGTGGTCTTCAGTCCTGAGACTGGTTTGATGCAGCTCTCCATGCTACTCTATCCTGTGCAAGCTTCTTCATCTCCCAGTAGTTACTGCAACCTACATCCTTCTGAATCTACTTAGTGTATTCATCTCTTGGTCTCCCTCTACTATTTATACCCTCCACGCTGCCCTCCAATGCTAAATTTGTGATCCCTTGATACCTCAGAACATGTCCTACCAACCGGTCCCTTCTTCTTCTCAAGTTGTGCCACAAACTCCTCTTCTCCCCAATTCTATTCAATACCTCCTCATTAGTCATGTGATCTACCCATCTAATCTTCAGCATTCTTCTGTAGCACAACATTTCGAAAGCTTCTATTCTCTTCTTGTCCAAACTATTTATCGTCCATGTTTCACTTTCATACATGGCTACACTCCATACAAATACTTTCAGAAACGACTTCCTGACGCTTAAATGAATACTCGATGTTAACAAATTTCTCTTCTTCAGAAACGCTTTCCTTGCCATTGCCAGTCTACATTTTATATCCTCTCTACTTCGACCATCATCAGTTTCTGCTTTACTACTTTAAGTGTCTCATTTCCTAATCTAATTCCCTCAGCATCACCCGACTTAATTCGACTACATTGCATTATCCTCGTTTTGCTTTTGTTGATGTTCATGTTATACCCTCCTTTCAAGACACTGTCCATTCCGTTCAACTGCTCTTCCAAGTCCTTTGCTGTCTCTGACAGAATTACAATGTCATCGGCGAACCTCAAAGTTTTTATTTCTTCTCCATGGATTTTTATACCTACTCCGAATTTTTCTTTTGTTTCCTTCACTGCTTGCTCAGTATACAGATTGAATAACATCGGGGAGTGGCTACAACCCTGTCTCACTCCTTTCACAACCACTGCTTCCAATTCATGCCCCTCGACTCTTATAATTGGTATCTGGTTTCTGTACAAACTGTAAGTAGCCTTTCACTCCCTGTATTTTACCCTTGCCACCTTTTTGCATAACTAATTTATAAACACCCTGTACTTTAACCGTTTGTTTCTCTCTCGCGCTGTTCGCAAGGGCAGCTGCAGACAAATTTCACTTTATCTATTCCAGTTAGGAGGAACGCTGGGGTCGTATATACTACCAGCAATAAATAGACACCTTTATTTTCATCTGTGATTTATTCCAGAGGCAACCGGATTCGGCATTCCATTCATTATGCAATCATCAGGTCCTATGAACAACATAGTAGCAAAAATACAACACCTGAGGTCCCCTGAAATTGTTGGTAACGAACTTGTTGTGAATTATACATTATCATTACATAAAATTACATTAGGGAACATCTATGTGCCATAGTAAAATTTAAAAGTAGAATATAGTAAAAGTGGTTCGATGAATCCTCTGCCAGGCTCTTAAGTATCAATTGCAGCATAGTTATGTAGATGCAGATGTAGACTAATCACGCTTTGCTAGTAAATGTATGATAACATGTTTTGTTGAAGCCGTTTCCGAAAATATCCGAATCCCAGGGTAAGCGGTGACTGTTAGTCACTGTTCTGTTCTATAGTTACATCGGCGACTTGCAAATGGCCCATTGTTCTGTCCCCCCGACTAAAGCCAGCTTGTCCCTTTCCTTAAAGAAAGCGAAAATTTTTCCCTATTTGCAATGTAATGCATTTAGCAAATATATTCTGTGTTGAGAAAGGAGTATAGCTTTTCATTTATTCATCGTATCCTTCTGTGTGAAGTAGAATAAACTAACCATATTTCTTATTATTTTTGTTTTTTTTCTTCTTTTTTTTCCTACATTGAGGTTCGGGAGGTAAGCTATATATGAAGCGATAAAAAATTTTGCTTTCGAATGCCGCGGAGTCCAGAATCAGAATGGCAGGCAGGCAAAATCACCGTGAGCATTAAGTAATCACCGCTCTGACGCAGAAGTTTGCAGGTACTCATTTGCTAGAACACTGTGTTCCGCTGCATGAAGAAGCCCGTGATCTCGCCTGTTGCACATCCTAGTCTGACAGGAACCACTTACCCTGCAAGGCCTTTTTTAAGAGACTGAAGGCATAAAAATCGCCTGGGGAGGGATCGGGACTATAGGGTGGACGTGCTAGTGTTCCCACTTGAGTTGGTGTAATTTCTCTGTTACCGAATTTGGGATATGGAGACGTGCAAAGCCGCACAGAACACGGCGCACAAATCCAGGACGGCAGGTTTCGAATTTAAACAGACATACATTCTCATTTTTCATTCTCTGATGGATTTCTAGCGGTGTTCGTTCTTCGGCAGCCAAAAAATGAATAACAGCATATTGGCACATTGGTCTTGTTTGGACGCATTTGCTAACAACGTCACCATAGTTCACATTTCTGCATTTACTGCATGCGTGCCGGAAAAACATAAATCCCACACTAATGCCTTGCCTACATGGCAGTGATTATACGATGGTAAGTCAATTATTACCGGCAATTGATATTTTTATTTATTTTGGTAGTACTGTCGTTTTATGTTAATGGCGCATTCTTTGTTTATTTGTTGTTATATTTCTGCAGTTTTGAAGCTGCTAGGTTAGTTTCGTTATCGCTGCCATGCTGTTAATCATGGCTGCACCGCTGTCTGTCTGCACCAAAGAAGAGCAACGTTCAGTGCTCCGTTTTTATTGTGGTCGGAAGGCGTATCAGGGGCCGAAATTCATCGAAGGCTTTCGGTACGAACGGGAACAGCGTTTTGCCACAACGGAGTGTCTACGAATGGATTGAAAAATTCCGAAATGATCGCACAAGTGTTACGCACGGTGAAGGAAACGGACGACCGTTTACCGCCACAAATGAAGAAACCATTGACCGTTCACGTGAAATGATTCTCTTGGACGATTAACTATTGACGAAGTGGCACATCGTCTGCAAACTAGTCACGGTTCAGCCTACGAAATCATCCACAACAGATTTGGGGTTCATAAAGTTTGTATAAGATGGGTCCTAAAACAACACTAGTTTCATAAACAAACGCGTTTGGACACCTGAAAAAACATTTGGATCGCTATGGTAACGAAGGGGACAACTTCTTACACATGATCATTACTGGTGACGAAACATGGATCTTTCATTACGAGCCGGAGAATAAACGGCAGAGTATGGAATGGAACATCCAAATTCGCCGTGCAAGAAAAAGTTAAAGACCCAACCGTCCGTAGGAAAACTGATGCTTACGGTTTTTTGGGACGCACAAGGTCCAGTACTGGAACATTATGGGGAAAGGGGCACAACAATAAACAGTGTACGTTACAGAGAGATGCTTACTGGCAGGCTAAAGCCTGCAATTCGAAGCAAACGCCGAGGATTGCTGGCAAAAGGCGTTGTGTTGTTGCACGACAATGCACGTCCGCATAGTGCTACCCACACTGCTGAAACGCTCCAGAAACTCAAATTTGAAGTACTGGATCATCCTCCATATAGTCCCGATCTTGCCCCTTCTGACTGCCTCTTGTTTGGCCCACTCAAACAGGCATTAATGGGCCGTCTTCTGGCCTCGGACAGAGCAGTGAAAGAAGCGGTGCATTCCTGGCTCGCAACTCAACCGAGAACCTTCTTTTATGAGGGCATCAGGAAGCTTGTACAATGGTGGACCAAGTGCGTTGAAATGCGAGGAGACTATTTCGAGAAATGATGTCCTTGTAAGTTTCCTACTTCAATAACATTTTATAACTACTTTGCGGATAATAATTGACTTACCCTCGTATAACCACATCGGATTCATGCTACGTTCCATATATGCTGCAGCAACGCCCTCAAGAAGAGATTTATGGCCCCTTGTATATCTCTCCCCACACTAAAGGTACGTTTGGATGGCCCATAAAAATTGCATGTTGCCAACAATATATGCAGAAAATGCTGTCGAGCAATGTTGTGGCCACACAAATTGCAGCGACATGTATGACGACATAGCAGCCACCGTTGACCAGCAATGTTTGCAGAGACACATTTCCAGATCAGAAGTGTTCGTACGGGGCTACACTACTGCTACAGAACGAAGGCAAACTGGTGGTTTGAGTGCAGCTCTCCTGCTTTTAAATCTCAAAAGGAATAAAGTTATTAGAAAGAGGAACAAGAGAAATCGGTCATTGTGGATGCGTCCTTTTCTAAGTAGGCGGAATGGTTTGGATCCAGAAAATCCATCACGTAACCTGATATGTCTGCGTAAGCAGAAGAAACTAACGATCAAAGTCCGAAAACAATTTATTGGACTGTTCAGTTAACCAAAACAAACTCTCCAAGTATAACACCAACACAAAACAGTGATCCGTCTTCGAATTACAACTACATACAAGAATAACATAGAAAACAACTGAAATAATTTCCTACTAGTCTCCGCCAGAGACTTCTCCCATATACCAAGCCTAATACAGAGATCAGTGAGAAGATCCAAGCTGAGCTGCCGGGGCGGCAGCTATCTGCGTCTGCTGGCGGTCGATGAACTGCCGATGTGCGTTTTTTTTTTTCTTTATTGTGATTTCATTCCCCTGCCCCATATGGGCAGGGGAGGGCTGTCAGCAGCACAGTCCGCCGCTCTTCAGCCGAGTGACACTAAAACAAGAATAAAATAATACATACATAAGGAGATAAAAAGGGGAACATAAAACAGAGTAGGGGGAGAAATTGGAGGTAAAAATACACTGACATGTAGACGATCATCGGGGACAGTTGAAAAAGTCACCAGAAAGTTAAAAAAACAAAAAAAAACAAAAAAACACAGTTGGCGATTCTTAAAACACAGAGAAGACACTGGATGCGCACGCACAGGTTAAAAGTTGGCCACAGTATTAAAAACAATCCGAAACAACACACTTAAAACCCACTTGGAGCACACACGACGAAGAATATAACTACCAGGTGGGACCTGCCGAGGGAAAGCTCAGAGAGGATGGAAAAGGAGGGGAGAGCATGGGGCAGCTGGGGAAGCGGCGGGATGAAGAGAGGAGGGGCAACCGTGGGTTCACGAAGAGGCAGGAGACACATGGGGCGGGTGAGGAGAAGGGAAGACAGGGCAGGAGGGAGTGCAGAGACACTGAAAGAAGGCACAAGAGATGGAGGGGGAGTAGGAGGCGAAAGCCGCTCAGAAGGAGGGAGGGGGAGGAGAGGGAGCCCTGAGGAGGAGGCAAGAAGAGGGGGTTAGAGTTGGTAGGAAGGGTAGATGTCAGGGCGAAGCTCATCATGCGGGAGGGGTAAATGGTGGAAGTTGTGTTGGGAAAGGAGATGGAGGGTGTGGAGATGGAGAGAGGGAGGGACACAACGGTAAAGGCGCGGCAACTGGTTGGGAGTGGAGAGGAAGGGAGTCACCAGGGGGTGAGAGGGATCAAGGCGGCGGACAATATATAGTGTGCGGATGTGTTCAAGGAAAAGGAGAAGGTGGGGGAAGGGGATGAGGTCATAGAGGATGCGCGTGGGGGATGGAAGGCGGATGCGGAAGGCGAGGCAGAGTGCATGGCGTTCGAGGATTTGGAGGGCTTTATAGAACCAGGGAGGGGCGGAAATCCAAGCGATGCTGGCATAACAAAGGATGGGGCGGATCATGGATTTGTAGGTGTGAAGGATGGTGGAAGGATGCAGACCCCACGTCCGGCCGGACAGGAGTTTCAGGAGGCGGAGGCGGTTGTGAGCTTTGTTTTGGATGGTAAGGAGATAGGGAGTCCAGGTGAGGTGGCGGTCGAGTGTGAGGCCAAGGTATTTCAGGGTAGGAGTGAGGTGGATAGGACGGTCATAAATGGTGAGGTAGAAATCATGGAGGCGGAAGGAGTGGGTGGTGCGGCCTATGATGATCGCCTGGGTCTTGGAGGCATTAACACGGAGGAACCATTGGTTGCACCAAGCGGTGAATTGGTCAAGGTGGGTTTGGAGGGTACGTTGGGACCGTTGAAGGGTAGGATAAAGGGCTAGGAAGGCGGTGTCATCAGCAAACCAGAGAAGATGAACACGAGGTGGAGGTTTGGGCATATCAGCAGTGTACAGGAGATAGAGGAGAGGGGAAAGGACAGAACCTTGGGGCACGCCAGCAGAGGGGTAGAAAGTACGGAAGTTGGAATTGTGGATGGTCACATAGCAGGGACGATGGGAGAGGAAGGAAGCAACGAGACGGACGAAGTTGATGGGGAGAGCATAGGTCTGGAGTTTGAAAAGGAGCCCGGGATGCCAGACACGGTCATAGGCGTTCTGGAGATCAAGGGAAACAAAGATAGCAGAGCGACGGGAGTTAAGTTGGAGGGAAAGAAGATTGGTAAGATTAAGGAGCTGGTCGTTGGCAGAGAAGGAAGGCCGGAAGCCACATTGGGTAAGAGGAAGGAGGTGGTGCTGGTTAAGGTGGCGGTGGATACGGCGAGAGAGGATGGCCTCAAAGACCTTACTGAACACGGAGGTGAGGCAGATGGGACGATAGGAAGAGGTAGCAGAGGGGGGTTTGTTAGGCTTAGGGAACAGCAGGACACGGGAAGTCTTCCACAGGTCAGGGTAAAATCCAGTGGAGAGGAGGACATTGTACAGGGTAGCAAGGACAGACAGGAAGGATGGAGGGGATTCCTTGAGGTGACGGTAGGTGACGCCATCATGACCAGGGGCGGTGTTGCGTTTGGAGCGGAGGACGAGTGTGATGTCTTGCGTGGTGATGGGAGTGCTGATGTCGGAGGGGGGTGCCGATGTGCGGCCGAGCGCCGGCCTTTATAGCGCTTTGGCGGATGAGTACCTCGGAACTATTTTCCATCACGTGGTTTGACGTGTGAAAATAGTTCCGGGATCTGCAGCGACCTCTTCCTTATGTTTATGTTGGCCGGTAGTGGCCCCTGGTGGCCGCTGGTGTCTTTGATGTGTTGTTGTTGTTGTTGTAGACGTTCATCAATATTGCCTGTCGGTTGTGTAGTGCTTCGGTGTGCCTGCAAAGCAGACAACCCGCGACTGCAGGCTGTCAGTTTGGTTGCTGATATTCTAGGCGCCGTGATGTCTGGTGGAGAAGGCCACAGAATAACCCTAATGCATACATACCTGCTCCAGAACTTCACACGAATGCCTAAAAACGATTTCGAATATGTCCTCCAAGGAGTTGGTCCGAGAGTTGCTAAAAGCAATACAGACATGAGAACTTGCAACACGACCTGTGACCACATTTCATTTTTTAGCAACCGTTGATTCATACAGAAGCCTGATGTACCTCTTTTAACTGCTCTATTCTTCAATAAGCCTCTTGGTAGCAAAAGTGTGCAATGCTTTGGTAGAAGGTCTGAAGGATTTCATTAAGGTAAGTTTGAAATAAGAATACTATTTAATTTATATTTTATATTTTTAAGAACAGTGAACACATACATGAAGACGACAACAAAACTAAAATGTTGAAGTGTTTATCACTGCTGCAAATCATCTTGAATTACGACGGCAGCTTTAATAATATTTGTATATGCCTGTACGTCATTGTTCTCAAAATTTTCACAATACACTAATTATTGTGATGATGATTTTTGGTTTGTGGGGTGCTCAACTACGCTGTCATCAGCGGCCGTATGAAGTCCCACTTTCACAAATGATAAGGGAATGATGAGGACAAAACAAACAGCCAGATCCTAGGCAGAGAAAGTCGAGGGAATCGAATCCGGGACCTCTTGATCCAGAGGCAGCAACTCTAGCCACTTTATTTTTTCTTTAATTTTTGTTCGATATAGTTCGTTGCGTTTGGTCCGGGCGGACGTCACAAGACAACTGTTCAAGTTAATGGTTGTTTGCTTTACTGTTTTTTTTTTATTACAGAGGGCAAGTCATAACCTTTGTAGATTTCAAAAAGGCGTATGATTGCATCCATAGATCTTCAATGATGAAAATATTAAGGAATTTTGGACTTCATCCTAAATTAATAAAAATGATACAGTTAACCTTAACAAACACCAAATCCAAAGTAAAATTTAGAGGAGAAATATCTGAACCATTTACGATTAAAACAGGGTTGAGACAGGGAGATTGTTTATCACCATTGCTATTCAATTGTGCTCTTGAATATGTAATGAGAGAATGGTACAAGGAAAATCCTATGAATATTAAAATTGTAACTAAGAAAGATAAAATAAACCTAAATTGCTTGGGATTTGCTGATGACCTAGCATTACTAGCTAATAATATTCAGGAAGCCACGAAACAAATAACAAGCTTACAAAATATAGCACAAAAATTAGGACTCCAGATATTTGAAAAGACTGAAATAATGGTAACGGATCCACTTGTAATAGATCACATCACAGTGAACAATAGGGAAATTAAAATAGTGAAACAATTTAAATACCTGGGTGAAATTATAACACATAAATTGGACGAGAAACCTGCATGGCGAGCAAGAACTAATAAAATGATAAAAGCTCAAAAACTAACATGGTCTACGTACAATAAAAAATGTCTATCAATTAAAACAAAATTAAAACATTACAAGACGGTGGTTCAACCAGAGGTTACATACGGAAGTGAAACTCTTTTTAAAGTCACCCAGAAAAACAGAATTGACAAAATTTTAAAAGTAGAGAGAAGTGTGGTGTCACCGCCAGACACCACACTTGCTAGGTGGTAGCTTAAATCGGCCGCGGTCCATTAGTACATGTCGGACCCGCGTGTCGCCGCCATCAGTACTTGCAGACCTAGCGCCACCACATGGCAGGTCTAGAAAGACGGACTAGCACTCGCCCCAGTTGTACGGACGACATTGCTAGCGACTAGACGTACGCAGCCTTCCTCTCATTTGCCGAGAGACAGTTAGAATAGCCTTCAGCTAAGTTAATGGCTACGACTTAGCAAGGCGCCATTTGTAACATTGCATGTATCTTAATGAGTCTCACTTGTATCATGAAGATTGCTGTATTCATCAGAGAATTAAAGTTAAGTATATATTATAAGCTACGTACTTTTCTTGCTACCATTCAATAGTTATCCTGTTCCAGAATTCACGCCCGTCTGCATTACATCGCGTGCCTTTCGGCTACCTCCGAGTGGCGTGGCTCTTGCTACGCCACAACAAGAAGAATTGCTAGAACATGCATAAATAAGAAATATCAAAAAGCTGGGCAATGGCGGATAGTTCCAAATGAAGTGGTATACAGAGAACTGGAGCCCATCACCGATACTATACGAAAGAAAAGGATCTCTTTTTGTGGTCACATTCGGAGGACACCAGAAACCAGATTATCAAGGAAAATTATTGAGAAACTCTGGAATTTGAAACAACAAGGAGGATGGCTTAAGGAAATAAGAGAGGATATGGAAGAACTGGAAATAACTCTGGATGATTTGCAGAACAAAACGCCAAATTTAAAGAAGTTGAGGGACACAGAAATAAGATTTAAACCAAAAATTGACAAACGACATACAATGAAAAGGGTATTTACAGATGAGGAACGACGAAAAGCATCGGAACGAATGAAGAGATACTGGGCCACTCGGAAGGGGAAAATACCAAAGAAGAGGACCAGAAATGATTGACTGAAGTGGTCCAATGAGCCCGTAAAAGCAGAAGAAGAAGAAGAAGAAGAGGGCAAACAGCCCTCTGACCGAATACGCTGAGCTACTGTACCGTCACCACTAGATCACGAGCTGCGGACACTAGTTACTGTGTAGTCATGCTAGAACCACTGGAAGTACCACTTCCCAAGCGAAGCACTGCAAGGTCCGCTTCGTAAAGGGCATTAGTAATTTTAAATTACTGTCACAAACCAGCACCCAGCATTATGCTACTACCAGTAATGATGTAACTTCCCGGATCCTCCCGAAACCATCTGAAGGTGAACCTGAAAAGGTTTGAAAACCGGTTTATGGAATAAAGCATTATTATTCAAAAAAGTGACTGGTTGCAGTTGTGTATAACTTATTTACTATTAATTTCTGTTTCAGGAACATCTTGAGACGGAATGTAACTAATGGCATGAAATGCAAACCATGTGGGTGAAGAGCCAAGAACACTTCCACTCTTCTTACGCAGCTTTTTTGACATGGGTTCGAAGACTTCGGAACTTTTGTAAGCATCATCAACCGTGTTTCAGAACTCATTGGTAACAGACTGCCAGCTATCCCTTTTCGCAATGCGATCATTGTAAACATTATTTTTGACGTCCCATAGCTCCAGTCGTAGACGAACATTATAAACATTTATAAACATTCTAGTTTTCTCATTTGCCCACTTCTCCACTGCTATACACGAACACCCAAACTACAAAACAAAACAGGACGCTGTATGTACGCGCAAACTTTCGAACAAAAGGGAAGCGATATTGTCTTGGACATGTCTGCAGCGCTGTCGGTGAGAGACGTATGACTCAAAGGTGAGAGGGGGAGGGAAGCATTCACAGACAAGGAGAGATAGAGATATTGCTCTGTAATCACAATGCCTCGGCAATACGTCGGCAGCTGCTTGCAATATCGGCAATACTTCCCACCCACATTGCAAAAATGCCGTCTATTGCAGTCACATTGCAGCAGTGTTGAAGGCAAGGCTATTGCAGCCAAATTTTCTAAAATATTGCCGTCTGACCGAATCTTTAAACCACTGCGCAACACGAGTGGCGCTTTCTCAGAATGTAATACATGTTGTCGGTTTCCTAGAGAGTTGGTTGGGCTGCGGTGCGGACAACAGGTGCTGTCTGCGATTGAAATGACGTGGCAACTCTGAACGTAGTCCGAAGTTGAAATACGCCAGACAGTACGATTCTTGTGGGCAAAAAGTCTTAATTGCACACAGATTCATAGCGAAATTCCGGCGGCAGATGGACCAAATGGAAGTGGCATCCAGCCGTACTGAAATGGAGCCAAGCAATTTCACAAAGCCGGCCGCTGTGGCCGAGCGGTTCTAGGTGCTTCAGTCCGGAACCGCGCTGCTGCTACAGTCGCAGGTTCGAATCCTTCCTCGGGCATGGATGTGTGTGATGTTCTTACGTTAGTTAGGTTTAAGTAGTTCTAAGTTCTAAGGGACCTCAGATGTTACGTCCCATAGTGCTTAGAGCCATTTTCTCCCCGAAATTTCACAAAGACCATACAGAGCCGGGTGATGTTGATTGGGAAGTCTAGATTTTGCAGCACTCGATTTTCATGTTTTCGGCAAGCTGAAATAACGTGAGTGGCGGAAAGAGATTTTTTAAACGACGAGGACGTTCAGACCCATTCTCGAATGGCTGCGTGTCCAACGAGAGGATTTCTTTTTGTCGATGAATAGAGATTATGACTATGAAACTTCCTGGGAGATTAAAACTGTGTGCCGGACCGAGACTCGAACTGGGGACCTTTGCCTTTCGCTCTACCAGAGGCAGGAGAAATTCTGTGAAGTTTGGAAGGTAGGAGACGAGTTACTGGCTGAAGTACAGTTGTTAGGACGGGTCGTGAGTCGTGCTTGGATAGCTCAGTTGATAGAGGACTTGCCCACGAAAGGCAAAGTTCACAAGTTCGAGTCTCGGTCCGGCACACAGTTTTAATCTGCCACGAAGTTTCAAAATTAGCGGACACTCCGCTGCAGAGTGAAAATTTCATTCTGGAGACATTATGACCATATTGAAAAGTAGTGTCATTTATCCGTGTCACTTTGAAGTGAAGTGCAGCATTCAATTACAGTTATTTGGCCTGCGGTAATACTGAGTAAGTCCCCTTGTACATATGGTATAATAATTTTTATTGTAATCTCTTTCTTTCCACCTTGCTACCGTTATAAATCACATGTAGACCTATTCAACTGTCGTTATTTTAATTATTAATTAACTGTGTTTCTTATTTGTCTCCTGAACAACGTACGCGAAAGTTTAAAGAATTTTTCAAGTTGTTGCTTTTTCTGCCATCTTCCGTATTAAAGCTGAAGTTCACGTATACTTGTCGGTTGTTTGTATGTGCTGAGGAAACACTGTAATTTTTTGGATTTTATTATGAAGGGCAAAATCACTTTCCGCAAACATTCTTCAAGTTCAATGATATTCTTTCTGCCGTATCGATAGGTCTTGGCATTTGTGTCATTGTCAAGTACACACGGGTTACGTTGTGTAAGGTTTAGATTAGATTAGATTAGTACTTGTTCCATAGATTGTGAATACGACACTTCGTAATGATGTGGAACGTGTCAGGTTAATAAAAGGTGTCTATACAAGATATTACATTACACAAAATATTATATGAGACTCAATATTTTAAATTTTTTTTGTGGGGGTTGGGGAAATTTCCTACTTACTATATCCAAAAATTCATCTAATGAGTAGAAGGAGTTGCCATTAAGAAATTCTTTTAATTGCCTTTTAAATGCTATATGGCTATCTGTCAGACTTTTGATGCTATTAGGTAAGAGACCAAAGACTTTCGTGGCAGCATAATTTACCCCCTTCTGAGCCAAAGATTTAACCTTCAGTAGTGAAGATCATCCTTTCTCCTAGTGTTGTAGCCATGTACACTGCTATTACTTTTGAATTCGTTCGGATTGTTAATAACAAATTTCATAAGCGAATATATATATTGTGAGGCTACAGTGAAGATCTCTAGCTCTTTAAATAAGTGTCTGCAGGATGATCTTGGATGAGCTCCAGCAGTTATTCTGATTACATACTTTTGTGCAATGAACACTCTTTTACTCAATGATGAGTTACCCCAGAATATGATTAAGGGTGTTGTAAACCACTTGCACCTGAAAAATGCCGAATTTGATCGGCAGAGCACAATAAAATAAAAAAACGTTCCTTATAGTTATTTGAAATAAATAGTTGTAACTCCGTCATAAGTTGCATTGAGAAGAATCTTTTTTTTGTTTCTCGATGATGACCAGTTTGGGACAACTGTGTCCATTTCCGAGCCACCTTTATCGGAAATGTGGCAGTACAGACGATAGCCCATGTAAAATACCACCCCTGATGCGATGATAAAAGCCACAAGACAGCCGATTCAACAACAGTAAACAGACCACGTAGGGCAGTCATTGGAGATCTCAATTGAGGCTATTGCGCTTAACTATAACAACTCAATCTTCGATATTTCTTGCTTTAATCAACATTCTGTAAATTATGTACACAAAGAGTCCCAGTCTTGTTTGGCAGCTTGGAGCAAGTCCTTCTATTTGGTGCCTCCTGTGCGACTTGTGGCTCTTTGAGACGGAGACTATGGTGACGGTACTCACGACTCCACGATCTATATCCCGTTCCCGAAACATCCATAGCGCAGCAGCTGTGTTGGTTGGCAGTACGAACTATACCGAGGTCTGCCAGGGTCCACAGCTGCCACGCAAAATAAGTGTGTAGACGGCGATTTGTCGGTGCCTCTTTCAGTACTGGAGCACTGAGCTACGGCGGGCAGTCCTCTCCAGTGCACCGAGTCCTGTACAGCCTCCAGCTACCGCCGATTCCAAAAGCTGCAGTGTTCGTCCGTATCCTGTGTAGACTCCGTATGCATCGTAGACCGGCTCTGGACGCTACATAAGCGTCACTTAGAGGTACAGTGACGCGACTTCAATATTTAAGAGCATTTGAAATAATTTCAAACGAACACTACTGACCATTAAAATTGCTACACCACGAAGATGACGTGCTACAGCCGCGAAATTTAACCGACAGGAAGAGTATGCTGTGATATGCTAATGATTAGCTTTTCATTCACACAAGGTTGGCGCCGGTGGCGACACCTACAACGTGATGACATGAGGAAAGTTTCCAACCGATTTCTCATACACAAACAGCAGCTGACCGGCGTTGCCTAGTGAAACGTTGTTGTGATGCCTCGTGTAAGGGGCCGAAATGCGTACCATCACGTTTTCGACTCTGATAAAGGTTGGATTGTAGCCTATCGCAGGTCGGATTGTAGCCTATCGCGATTGCGGTTTATCGTATCGGGACATTGCTGGTCGCGTTGGTCGAGATCCAATGACTGTTAGCAGAATATGGAATCGGTGGGTTCAGGAGGGTAATACGGAACGCCGTGCTGGATCCCAAAGGCCTCGTATCACTAGCAGTCGAGATGACAGACATCTTATCCGCACGGCTGTAACGGATCGTGCAGCCACGTCTCGATCCCTGAGTCAACAGATGGGGACGTTTGCAAGACAACCACCATCTGCACGAACAGTTCGACGACGTTTGCAGCAGCATGGACTATCAGCTCGGAGACCATGGCTGCGGTTACCCTTGACGCTGCATCACAGACAGGAACGCCTGCGATGGTGTACTCAACGACGAACCTGGGTGCACGAATGGCTAAACGTCATTTTTTCGGATGAATCCAGGTTCTGTTAACAGCATCATGATGGTCGCATCCGTGTTTGGCGACATCACGGTGAACGTACAATGGGAGCGTGTATTCGTCATCGCCATACTGGCGTATCACCCAGCGTGTTGGTATGGGTGCCATTGGTTACACGTCTCGGTAACCTCTTGTTCCCATTGACGGCAGTTTGAACAGTGGACGTTACATTTCAGATGTGTTACGACCCGTGGCTCTACCCTTCATTCAACCCCTCGAAACCCTACATTTCAGCAGGATAACGCACGACCGCATGTTGCAGGTCCTGCACGGGGCTTTCTGGATACGAAAATGTTCGACTGCTGCCCTGGCCAGCACATTCCCCACGTCTCTCACCAATTGAAAACGGCTGGTCAATGGTGGCCGAGCAACTGGCTCGTCACAATACACCAGTCTCTAAACTTGATGAACTGTGGTATCGTGTTGAAGCTGCATGGGCAGCTGTACCTGTACACGCCATCCGAGCTCTGTTTGACTGTATGCCCAGGCGTATCAAGGCTTTTATTACGGCCAGAGGTGGTTATTCTGGGTACTGATTTCTCAGCATCTATGCATCCAAACTGCGTGAAAATGTAATTCTTGTGACTTGGCAAGACAGCCAAGCCACTATGAGGAAGCCGAAAGGCACGCGTTTAAGCTCACGCTGGCTGGCGTGAGGTCTGGAACAGTTATAGGAGTTGAGTCTAGTAAAAAAAAGTATGTAGCTTCTGGAATACTTGACGTTAATCCATAATTGGTGAACATCGGTCTTACGGTACATGCATCACAAGATAAATAGCAAATGATAATGGTGTCTTGCTAGGTCGTAGCAAATGACGTAGCTGAAGGCTATGCTAACTATCGTCTCGGCAAATGAGAGCGTAATTTGTCAGTGAACCATCGCTAGCAAAGTCGGCTGTACAACTGGGGCGAGTGCTAGGAAGTGTCTCTAGACCTGCCGTGTGGCGGCGCTCGGTCTGCAATCACTGATAGTGGCGACACGCGGGTCCGACGTATACTAGCGGACCGCGGCCGATTTAAAGGCTACCACTTAGCAAGTGTGGTGTCTGGCGGTGACACCACAGTAATCACATGTCAGTTCTAGTATAATATTTGTCCAATCAATACCCATTTATCATCTGCATTTCTTCTTGGTGTAGCAATTTTAATGGCCAGTAGTGTAATTGTGCTACATTTCATAAGAACAAGCATCCTTCAAGTATGCCTTCATACACACATCAAAAAGAAAGTTTTGCATCATCCCGGTTCCCAGAACTCCTGAAGATAAACGTTGACTGTGGATATTGCATCACACGCACAGTCCCTTTGACTGTTCAGAGATGTCACTAAACCCACCCAAAGATGTATACAACCATGCATGTGCAGCGCCTATTCGATGGAGAGGGTCCGACAGCCGATCAGTTCCAGTCATTCAAGGCTCATGTTGTCTGTAGTTCAACCATTCCTAGACGGTGAGTATCGCCGTTCGATCGCGTCCGTATTGTTACTCTGTGCCGCGAAGGGCTCTCAACAAGGGAAGTGTCCAGGCATCTCGGAGGGAACCAAAGCGATGTTGTTCAGAAATGGAGGAGATACAAAGAGACAGTAACTGTCAACAACATGCCTGGCTCAGGGCGCCCAAGAACAACTAATAAAGTGGATGACCCCTACGTACGGGCTATGGCTCTGGGGAACCCTGACAGCAACGCCACCCTGTTGAATAATGCTTTTCGTGCAGCTACGGGGTGTCGTGTTATGACTCAAAGTGTGCGCAATAGGCTGCGTGATGTGCAACATCACTCTCGACGTCCATGGCAAGGTCCATCTTCGAAGTCACGATACCATGCAGCGCGGTACAGATGGACCCAACAACATGGCGAATACACCTCTTAGGATTGGCATCACGTTCTCTTCACCGATGAGTGTCGCATATGCCTTCAACCAGATGATCGTCGGAGAGATGTTTGGAGGTAACCCCGTCAGGCTGAACGCGTTAGACACTGTCCAGCGAGTGGAGCAAGGTGGAGGTTCCCTGATGTTTTGGGGTGGCACTATATGGGGCCGACGTACGGCGCTGGTGGACACGGAAGGCGCCGTAACGGCTGTACGACACGTGAATGCCATAGAGCCACCATATCGTCATCATCTTGGTGATGCATTCGTCTTCATGGACGACAATTCGTGACCCCATCGTGCACATATCGTGAATGACTTCCTTCAGGATAAAGACATCGCTCGACTAGAGCGGCCAACATGTTCTCGAGACGTGAACCCTATCGGACATGCCTGGGATAGATTGAAAAGGGCTGTCTACGCCGAACCGCCGTTGCGGAGTGGGACAATCTGGACGAACATTACCCGATGAACTTGTGGATAGTATGCCGCGACGAATACAGGCATGCATCAATGCAAGATGACGTGCTAGTGGGTACTGGAGGTACCGGTGTGTACAGCAGTCTGGACCACCAGCTCTGAAGGTCTCGCTGTATGGTGCTAACAACATGCAATGTGTGGTTTTCATGAGCAATAAAAAGGGCGGAATGATGTTTATGTTGATCTCTAGTCCAATTTTCTGTACATGTTCAGGAACTATCGGTACCGAGATTACGCAATATGTGTGTATTTAATAAATATTAGTAATTTTTGGGAAACTTTCTGATTGAAGATAACTTACGCCGTTCTGCTGCATTCCCAACAAAGAACAGACGAGGTGATTGTGCCAATACAGCCACCCAGTTCGAGATGAAAAGAACTGACCAGGCCAGACGGGAATTGAATGGTATACCCCACGATCTAGAAGCAGCGACAATAACCACTAGACCTCGAGCTAAGGTCTATGCAGTCCTGTCAATATAAGGTAGCTGTGATTATACGATATGTTGTTATAAAACAACGGGATCATTGGTGTAAAACATTTAATTAAGAATATGATAGGAATTTAATTACTGTCACCCTCAGTATTAACTCAGGCCACAGCCATGGGATACCTGCTAACATCGTGTCGGACTTCCTTTTACCCAGCGTAGCCATACAACTCGACGTGGCATGGACTCACCAAGTCGTTGGAATCCTGTTGCAGAAATACTGAGCCATGCTACTTCTACAGGGTGAAAAGTATTTAAACCGACAAGCTGGAAGCTTGTAGGGGACATCAAAACAAATATTTTTCCCTAGTATCATTTCTTCCTAAGAGGAGTATTTGAACCGGTAGAGGAAGATTTTTCTGGCAGCAAATTAATTAAACCAACAAACACTTTTCCATTATTTTTATGACCAAGAGACAACACATTAACACAACGCAGCTTCAATTGCAGTATATTTTCAAAAATGTCTCTATTGACACGTACACAAAGGTTACACCATCGGATCATGTTCTGTCTGACACAGGAAAAAACCCCGGGAGAATCCTTAACTGTTCCTGCTGCTGCTACTACTATCCGGCCAACCAGATCCTCTTCTGATGTAACAGGAGTAGCTTAAACAAGGTAGTGCATCTCTACCCCCACAAAAAAGTCCAGAGGGGACATATCTGGGAATCGAGCAAGCCATGGTAAAGGACCACCTCTGGCGATTCACGTTTCTGGGAACCGTCGGTCCAGGGATCGACGCACACGACGACTGAAATGTGCCGGCGCCCCGTCATGTTGGAACCACATACGTTGTCTTGTAGGGAGCGGGACGTTTTCCAGCAATTCTGGCAATGTTCTGGCGAGAAAATTGTAATAGTGCCTGCCATTTAATGGCCCAGGTAGCAGATACGGCCCAGTTAAACAGTCCCCAACAACACTGCCCCACCCATTAACGAAGAACAGCACTTGATGAGCGCTAGTAACTGTGACATGTGGGTTATCCTCACTCCAAATATATGAATTGTGCGTGTTGAAGACTCCATCACAACCGAACGTTGCTTCATCGGTAAACAACACAGAGGATGGAAATGTAGGATGCATTTCACAGTGTCCCAGGTACCGCTGCGAAAACTGTGCTCTGGGTGGATAATCAACTGGTTCCAGGTTGTGGACACGCTGTTAAGTGATATGGACGTAACAATTGCTCTCGAAGGACTGTTCTTACAGTCGTCTGATTCGTCCCCATGTTACGTGCAATTGCACGAGTGCTGACTGAAGAATCCCGCTGCACATGCTGCAAGACAGCTTCCTCAAATTGCAACGTTCTTGCCGTGCGACGGCGTCCCTGTCCAGGCAATCTGCTAAATGACCCGGTCTCGCGCAGACGTTAGTAAACAGCAGCGAAGGTCGTATGATGCGGGATACGGCGATTAGGGTATTGTAGTTGATAAACCCGCTGTGCAGCTCGTCCGTTGTGGTGCGCTACGTAGTACGCACCAACAATATCAGTGTTCTCACTCCAGGGGTATCGCTCCATTAGTAAACAGAGACAGTGCACTACTACACTGGTGGACAGCAGCTGCCTACAACTGAAGATCGTAATACGGCCCCTAACAACTGAAGAGCGTAATACGGCCTCCACCGGTTTAAATAATCCTCATAGGAAAAAATGACATTAGGAAAAAATATTTGTTTTGACGTCCCCAACAACCTTCCAGAGTTTGTCGGTTTGAATACTTTTCACCCTGTATAGCCGACCACAATCGCAAAAGTGTTGCTGGTGAACGATTTTGTGCTGCATGTATTGACCTCTCAAGAACCAATCGAGGACAATTGCAGCCCTGTGAGATGGCGCATTGTCGTCCCTGAAAATTCCATCGTTGAATGGCTGCATTTCAATTGGACCAGAGGACAGAGTCCATACGACTGTGGAACCACCCCCACCCTGCACAGGGATAGGGATCCCAAACGCTTGAGCAGTACTCAAGAAAAGGTCGTATTAGTGTTTTATAAGCGGTCTCCTTTACAGATGAACCACATCTTCCCAAAATTCTACCAATGAACCGAAGACGACTATCCGCCTTCCCCACAACTGCCATTACATGCTTGTCCCACTTCATATCGCTGTGCAGTGTTACGCCAAAATATTTAATCGACGTGACTGTGTCAAGCGCTGCACTACTAATGGAGTATTCATACATTACAAGATCCTCTTTCCTATTCATCTGCATTAATTTACATTTATCTATATTTAGAGGTAGCTGCCCTTCTTTACACCAGTCACAAATCCTGTCCAAGTCATCTTGTATCCTTCTACAGTCACCTTCCCGTACACCACAGCATCATCAGCAAACAGCCGCACATTGCTATCCACCCTATCCAAAAGATCATTTATGTAGATAGAAAACAACAGCGGACCTACCACACTTCCCTGGGGCTCTCCAGATGATACCCTCACCTCTGATGAACACTCACCATCGAGGACAACGTACTGGGTTCTATTACTTAAGAAGTCTTCGAGCCACTCACATCTTTGGGAAGCAATCCCATATGCTCGTACCTTAGTTAGGAATCTGCAGTGGGGCACCGAGTCAAACGCTTTCCGGAAGTCAAGGAATATCGCATCCGTCTGATACCCTTCATCCATGGTTCGCAAGATATCATGTGAAAAAAGGGCGAGTTGTGTTTCGCAGGAGCGATGCTTTCTAAAGCCGTGCTGATGCATGGACATCAACTTCTCTGTCTCAAGGCAATTCATTATGTTCGAACTGTCCAAGTCATATTTCACCTCACTTCATATTTCTCCTCACTGTCCTTACGGATATATTTGTCGCACATTCGACATTGACTTATACGTTTATTTCACGCATTGTTGCTACCGCTACCCAAACGCCGCTGCTCTCGGTCGTTAAGTAAATGTCGGCGGCCAGTCCGTGGTGAGAGGTAATGCCTGAATTTGTCACCGAGCGAAGGTGGCGCAGTGGTTAGCACACTGGACTCGCATTCGGGAGGACGGCTGATCAAATCCGCGTCCAGCCATCCTGATTTAGGTTTTCCGTGATATACCTAAATCGCTTCAGACAAATGCCGGGATGGTTCCTTTGAGAGGGCACGACCGACTTCCTTTCCCGTCCTTCCCTAGGCTGACAGGACCGATGACCTCGTTAATTGGTCTCTTCCTCCAGATCAAAGAAACAACGAGTAATTTGGTTATTGTCGCCACACTCTTGACATTGTGGATCTCGGAATATTGAATTATTCCGTAATGTGACAAAAAATAAAAACACCTACAGCCGTCCTTAACGATTTTATTTTATTTTGTCGCTACGAGTTTCAACGCTTCATTGCGTCATCTACAGGCCTGTATGCATAAAACATTAAAGATAGCATTATCAACTTATCGGTCAAGTTACAAGGAAACAGATTGAAATAGAATGAGAACAAATAAATGATTTTACACCGAACATATGACAGAAATGGTACACATCTATTGTCATATATCTAAAATGTACCATCACCAATTTTCACTCAGTACATTGTACAATTATACTATTAAAACTACTTTAAATACTATTCACGATTTTTATTTGGCAGTCGAACATGCATTATCTGCACAACTTTGAAATAACTTAATGTAAGAGAAAGTAAGTGTAAAAGGTGATGAAATCAAGGAAACAATACCTCACAAAGAACTAAAAAGAAGGAACATGACCTATGTGTCGTGTCAAAGTATACGTGTACACAGATGAGGGGCATACACTAGGTCATATCAATAAAATGAACGTCCAAGAAGTGGTATAAACCGAATGTAGGACCACATACATGAAAGACACTGTAATGGTACTTGAATTACGTAACCATTACGGCACCTCACCTCAACCTCTCGATACCAGCAATATTCTACTACGTTTCTGAAAAATAATTAACATATTTCTGTGACAACATTCAGATTTGATTTCATTAATGTAGAGGTACTTTGATACATCGGTATGTTTATATTGCAATGATATTATTCTTATGTGTATTCTTTCTTTTGTCACTATGATCTTTGACATAGTTGTAATTCTGAATTTTAGGCGCGTAAGCGGTTATTGGAGACTCAAGTCTTGGTCATCATGATGAAAAGACGCAAATTGTAGTCAGTTTATAAAATGTGAACTTTAACAGTGAGAAAGATATTTTCACGTACGTTTTATATTGTGAAGTGATGGTGCAACAAAAGTAATAAGAAAAAGAAGTGTAACTTAAATTCGGAGTGCTGATTACTTTTTTACATCACCATTGTCCTAACTTGCAAACGTTTAATCTTCAAGAATGGTTTATGAAACGCATCTATAAAACTTTTGAATATCGCAGAATAACACCGAGACCTCTTTGCAACCGAGCTTGGAATCATCACTACCTAGATTCTCAACGATTGAGCCATGAGTTCACAACGAGACCAGCGAGACCAGCGTGGGAAACACGAGAAGATGAGTGCCTAGTTTATCCATTATTTCATGAAATGACTTTATTAACTGTGCTCTAATTACACCTGCCACATAATATAACTTTCTTGTTGCCCGAAAATGCAATATTTAGCAGCGTGAGCAACACTACAATCATAATTAATTTTTGACCGTTGTTCATGATGCAAACATTCATATTCGAATGCATCATATATCGCGTATTGCTATGAAACAATCACACACAGAGATATTAAGCAGCCCGCAAGGATGCAGTGTCTCATGAAGGATGGCAACAGTATATATATGAAAGAAATCAGAAATCATACTGAGTAGCAAACCGCTCGAAAAGTACTCTTGTGTGTTAAACATAAGTGATCAAGAGGAAATAATTGAAATGCGAAATATACAGGGTGAGTCACCTATCGTTACCGCTGGATATATTTCGTAAACCACATTAAATACTGACGAACCGATTCCACAGACCGAACGTGAGGAGAGGGGCTAGTGTAATTGGTTAATACAAACCACACAAAAATGCTACGTTTTTTTAAATGGAACCCCGTTAGTTTTGTTAGCGCATCTGATCATATAAACAAATACGTAATCAGTGCCGTTAGTTGCATTGTAAAATGTTAATTACATCCGGAGATATTGTAACCTAAAGTTGACGCTTGAGTACCACTCCTCCGCTGTTCGATCGCGTGTATCGGAGAGCACCGAATTACGTTGGGATCCAAAGGGAACGGTGATCGTGGCCATCGTGTACCGTGTGTACCGTGATGTGCCTACAACCCCAGAGGATATGAAACAACGTATTGTGGCAGCCTGCGGCGACATTACACCAGATGCACTGCGGCGTGTACGACATTCCCTACGCCAGAGACTGCAATTGTGTGCAGCAAATGATGGAAACCACATTGAACATCTATTGGCCTGACATGTCGGGAGACACTCTATTCCACTGCGTAATTGAAAACGGAAACCACGTGTGTACGTGTACCTCACCCCTCATGGTAATGTACATGTGCGTCAGTGAAAAAGACCAATAAAAAGGTGTTAGCATGTGGAAGTAATGTGCTGTTCCAGTCTCTTCTGTACCTAAGGTCCATCACCGTTTCCTTTGGATCCCTACGTAATTCGGTGCTCTCCGATACACACGATCGAACAGCGGAGGAGTGGTACTCAAGCGTCAACTTTAGGTTGCAATATCTCCGGATGTAATTAACATTTTACAATGCAACAAACGGCACTGATTACGAATTTGTTTATATGTTCAGATGTGCTAACAAAACTAACGGGGTTCTATTTAAAAAAACCTAGGTTTGTGTTAAAAAAACATACTTCCGTGCATTTTTTTATGTTTTGTACTAACCAATTACACTAGCCCCTCTCCTCACGTTCGTTCTGTGGAATCGATTCGTCAGTATTTGATGTGGTTTACGAAATATATCCATCGGTAATGTTAGGTGACTCACCCTGTATAGTTATGAATAAATGCATTGTAACTAGTACACACTTCGGTCTTGCGATCGCATTAAAACCAAAATCCAATCCATGTCAGCAATTAGAAAAATTTTCAGTCATTCAAATCGTGTAATTTACCAGTGAGGAGGCTATAGGTGGTTTTTATTTTTTGTCACGATAATAAACGGCCGTCGTTCCAGAGACGTCCTGCTAAAACTATTCCGTAATGGTTTTCGAAACCGAATGTCTCTTGCGACTAGCTCCTACTATCATACCAAGTCCAAAGTATGTTAATTCGCATCATGCGGCTACAATCACGCCGGATGCCTTTCCAAGTGAATCTCCTGAGTACAAATGATAGCACCACCCTTTCATACCTTATACAGGGCTATTACAAATGATTGAAGCGATTTCATAAATTCACTGTAGCTCCATTCATTGACATATGGTCACGACACACTACAGATACGTAGAAAAACTCATAAAGTTTTGTTCGGATGAAGCCGCACTTCAGGTTTCTGCCGCCAGAGCGCTCGAGAGCGCAGTGAGACAAAATGGCGACAGGAGCCGAGAAAGCGTATGTCGTGCTTGAAATGCACTCACATCAGTCAGTCATAACAGTGCAACGACACTTCAGGACGAAGTTCAACAAAGATCCACCAACTGCTAACTCCATTCGGCGATGGTATGCGCAGTTTAAAGCTTCTGGATGCCTCTGTAAGGGGAAATCAACGGGTCGGCCTGCAGTGAGCGAAGAATCGGTTGAATGCGTGCGGGCAAGTTTCACGCGTAGCCCGCGGAAAATTGGCTCATGCCAGAACTGGAGACCGACAGCGCCGACTTCATCTTTCAGCAGGATGGTGATCCACCGCACTTCCATCATGATGTTCGGCATTTCTTAAACAGGAGATTGGAAAACCGATGCATCGGTCGTGGTGGAGATCATGATCAGCAATTCATGTCATGGCCTCCACGCTCTCCCGACTTAACCCCATGTTATTTCTTTCTGTGGGGTTATGTGAAAGATTCAGTGTTTAAACCTCCTCTACCAAGAAACGTGCCAGAACTGCGAGCTCGCATCAACGATGCTTTCGAACTCATTGATGGGGACATGCTGCGCCGAGTGTGGGAGGAACTTGATTATCGACTTGATGTCTGCCGAATCACTAAAGGGGCACATATCGAACATTTGTGAATGCCTAAAAAAACTTTTTGAGTTTTTGTATGTGTGTGCAAAGCATTTTGAAAATGTCTCAAATAATAAAGTTATTGTAGAGCTGTGAAATCGCTTCAATCATTTGTAATGACCCTGTATATGCGATACTACTGCCATGAGTGTAGCCATGTATGGAAGTGAAACATGGACGATAAATAGTTTAGACAAGAAGAGAATGTAAGCTTTCGAAATGTGGTGCTACAGAAGAATGCTGAAGATTAGACGGGTAGATCACATAACTAATGAGGAGGTACTGAACAGAATTAGGGAGAAGAGAAATTTGTGGCACAACTTGACTAGAAGAAGGGATCGCTTGGTAGGACACATTCTGAGGCATCAAGGGATCACCAATTTAGTATTGGAGGGACGAGTCTGGGGTAAAAATAGTAGAGGAAGATCAAGAGATGAATACACTAAGCAGATTCAGAAGGATGTAGGTTGCAGTAGGTACTCGGAGATGTAGAAGGTTGCACAGGATAGAGTAAGCCTGTATAGGGAGAGAGCGGCCAACCGGACGATACGGCGGCCATTTTTCTGCCAAACTTCGACGCGCAGGTCGCCGAAGTGGCGTCAAATCGAAAGACCTGCACGAGGCGAGCGGTCTACCTGACGGGAGGCCCTAGCCACACGACGTTTCATTTCATTTCTGCCAAACTGCGGACGGGACTTTTGAATGGCCAGTGGTGGAGTAGTGGAGTACACACTCGCCGAATCAAAAGCACAAGACAATATGGCGAAGTCATTCGTTAAATGCCTTTCTTTACAGCTATAATATACTCATAGTAGCCTACTACCTACAGCACAGGAAAATTTGATACAGTGGCTGTAAAAATTATTCGGTACTTGCATTTAGCTCCTTTAAAGTTCGTTTACTAGACATATTGCAATGAAAGTAACGTAAAAAAAAATATAGTGTATAGCATTTGGTTTGTATCGGAAGTGCATAACGCTAAAGATTTAACGTACCTGTAATACGTTAGATGAATGAAAGTCGTGAGCAGTTGTTTACTTGTGACATGCAAAAAGTGTGAGACGTATTAGTACTTCTTGTCACGTCTTCAAACTTTTTGCATGTCACAAGTAAACAACTGCTTACGACTTTCTTACAAACGAAACAGATTACAAAAATCAGGTAATGTTAAATGTAGGCTACTTTAATAACGACCAAATATAACAAGAAAACTACCGAATCCCTTCTACCCCAATGCAAGTAGGCCTATTAAAAACTTCTTCAAGACTACCTACAATTATTTGCTACGAATAATGTTTCAGCAACCGCGACAACTGCGGAAACCGTGCTTACAACTTGCCTGCCTGAAACCAAAGTAATGCCTAAAATGCGAAATCCACCTTCGCTTCTATTGGAACAACCGAATGCAGTACAACCTGGTATCGTTTACGAACGTCTGCAGCACGAATTACAGATGTCGAAAACAATACTGTACAATTACTAACATGTTTACTTCAAACATGTAGGCGTACCGACTTCATCACAAAACGCTTCATTATTTCAACTCCTATTTAAGATCGAAAACGCTAATGACGTACGAAAAACGACATACAACTAAATCGAACACGCATGCACAACGCATAACAAGTCTCTCAATAATTCAAATACACTACTGGCCATTAAAATTGCTACACCACGAAGATGATGTGCTACAGACTCGAGCATTCACACAGGGTTGGCGCCCTTGGGGACACTTACAACGTGATGACATGAGGAAAGTTTCCAACCGATTTCTCATACACAAACAGCAGTTGACCGGCGTTGCCTGGTGAAACGTTGTTGTGATGCCCCGTGTAAGGAAGAGAAATATGTACCATCACATTTCCGACTTTGAAGGTCCGATTGTAGTCTGTAGCGATTGCGGTTTATCGTATCGCGACATTGCTGCTCGCGTTGGTCGAGATCCAATGACTGTTAGCAGAATATGGAATCAGTGGGTTCAGGAGGCTAATACGGAACGCCGTGCTGAATCCAACGGCCTCGCGTCACTAGCGGTCGAGATGACAGGCACCTTATCCGCATGGCTGTAACGGATCGTGCAGCCACATCTCGATCCCTGAGTCAACAGATGGGGAACGTTTGCAAGACAACAACCATCTCTACGAACAGTTTGACGACGTTTGCAGAAGCATGGACTATCAGCTCGGAGACCATGGCTGCGGTTACCCTTGACGCTGCATCACAGAGAGGAGCGCCTGCGATGGTGTACTCAACGACGAACCTGGGTGCACGAATGGCAAAACGTCATTTTTTTCAGATGAATCCATGTTCGCCAGCCGGTGTCGAAGTGCCGTTCTAGGCGCTACAGTCTGTAACCGCGTGACCGCTACGGTTACAGGTTCGAATCCTGCCTCGGGCATGGATGTGCGTGATGTCCTTAGATTAGTTAGGATTAAGTAGTTCTAAGTTCAAGGGGACTGATGTCCACAGATGTTAAGTCCCGTAGTGCTCAGAGCCATTTGAACTAGCCAATCCATGTTCTGTTTAGAGCATCATGATGGTCGCATTCGTGTTTGGCGACATCGCGGTGAACGCAATTTGGAAACGTGTATTCGTCATCGCCATACTGGCGTATCACCCGGCGTGATGGTATGGGGTGATATCGGTTACACGTCTCGGTCACCACTTGTTCGCATTGACGGCACTTTGAACTGTGGATGTTACATTTCAGATGTGTTACGACCCGTGGCTCCACCCTTCATTCGATCCCTGCGAAACCCTACATTTCAGCAGGATAATGCACGACCGCATGTTGCAGGTCCTGTACGTGCCTTTCTGCATATAGAAAGTGTTCGACTGCTGCCCTGGCCAGCACATTCTCCTGATCTCTAACCAATTGAAAACGTCTGGTTAATGGTGGCCGAGCAACTGGCTCATCTCAATACGCCAGTCACTACTTCAAAAATGGCTCTGAGCACTATGGGACTCAACATCTTAGGTGATAAGTCCCCTAGAACTTAGAACTACTTAAACCTAACTAACCTACGGACATCACACACGCCCATGCCCGAGGCAGGATTCAAATCTGCGACCGTACCAGTCCCGCGGTTCCAGACTGCAGCGCCAGAACCGCACGGCCAACGCGGCCGGCGCCAGTCACTACTCTTGATGAACTGTGATATCGTCTTGAAGCTGCATGGGCAGCTGTATCTGTACACGCCATCCAAGTTCTGTTTGACTCAGTGCCCATGTGTATCAAGGCCATTATTACGGCCAGATGTGGTTGTTCTAGCAACTGATTTCTCAGGATCTATGCATCCTAACTGCGTGAAAATGTAATCACATGCCAGTTCTAGTATAATATATTTGTCCAATGAATACCCATTTATCATTTGCATTTCTTCTTGGTGTAGCAATTTTAATGGCCAGTAGTGTACCTTTTAATCAAGTCCTCCGAACTTCAATTAAACTAAAAAGCACGGCGAACATAGGAAGCGCGAAAGAAGTTTGGCAGAAAAATGGCGCCAAAGCTAATCAACTAATCACGGGTAACTTCACCTATGGCCACTCTCTCTGTATACAGGCGCTCTAGGATAGAGTAGCATGGATAGATGCATCAAACGAGTCTCAGAACTGAAGACCACAACAACAACACTACTGCCATCTGTATGTGTGGATATCGCTATCCGTGAAGTTGTGCGCCGCATTTCATGTGCAGTAACAGCTCTTTTGCTCCAGTGCCGTCCGGCGGGAGTCCAAACTCGTAAATAGGCGACCGCCCCCCTAACCCCCTCCCGCCCCCCTCGGTCCTTTTTCTAGTTTGTCACAAGGGTGCATTACCAGATAGTGAATCCCTCGTCAGCAGCTTGACTTGTCCACAGCCAGCTGAGTCTGCTACACAACATGCATGTTTCGACGGGCCCCCAAATTACCGCAGACAACGGCGACACGCTCTTAGTAACATCGTGTGCGGACATTTGCCAAGCCGGACGTTTGCCACGCCCTAGATTTGCCACGATTTTACGTGCTGCGAAGGGTTGGGTCCCTTGTCTCCCCCTCCTCCTCCTCCTCCTCATCCGCTGGTTTACTTAACACAGAACCAGAATCGGTTTGGATTTTCCGCCACATTTCTAGAGAGAGTTTCGTTGTGGTACTATTAAATGCATCCCTCATTGAAATCCGCACCAAATTTCGAGCCTCAGTAAAACTTCGCCAATCTTGCCTTTTTCGGTGCTCCTGCAGCAGCTTTCTGTCGTGTTTTGTGTACTATGGGGGGTCAGTTCCGTCTCTTATTAATTTGTTTGGTATGAATCTCTCGAGTGCTGTTGATACTATTTCTTTGAACTTAAGCCACATATGGTCTTCACTTACATAGTTTGGAAGGATTGGAGACTATCTCTTAGAAAGATGTCAACCGAAGTTTTGGTTGCTCTTATAAATACATATATTTCGCGTTTAGTTTTGGTGAATTTCTTTGTTACGAAAGTGAGCCTCGCTACTACTGCGTGTTCACTAATCCCTGTATCCGTCGTGATGCTCAGGATTATGTGTGGCTAAGAGGTCAAATGTGTTTTCGTAACTATTTACAATTTGAATGGCCTCGTGAACTAATTGTTCAAAATAATTTTAAGAAAAGCATTTAGAACAATTACGGAAGTTGTTTTCTATCTACAATACGGTCAGAAGATGTATTTTTGTTAACATACAGAAGGTAGATTGAAGTCATTGCCAACTATAATTGTAGGAGTAGGCTACATATTTGTGATGAGACTCAAGTTTTCTTGGAACTGTTCAGAAATTGATTCATCTGAGACTGGGGGTCGGTAAAAGCAGTTATTAATTTATTCCGGTTGTTGAATATAACCTCTCCCCATACTAAGTCACAGGAACTATCTGCTTCAATGTCGCTTGTGAGCTGGAACACACATTACATTATTTTTCCTTAAGTTGTGCTTCTTGTTTCTGTTGTAGCGCAGATCATTACAATTACGGCTTTTCCAAAACCTAGGATGCTTTCTCTGTGACCCTGTAAATACCAGAGCTAAACAGTGTAGAACAACAACGTACGTTACAAGCATAGCATTGTGTATTACATCATTTCCTTATTTCTAACATTTTAAAATTGTACGTCGACTTTAGATACCATGTCAGTCATAGATGTTCTTATATTTAGTGAACGTATTTTCAGTCATATTTTGAACATTTTTTTCGTCTTTTCAAACATTCACATACCCATTTCTACTTTCCTTATTGTCTTTTGGGCATGGAGTTGTTGTAATTAAAGTAGGCACAAACGCAGTGATCAAAAAGAAATTAGCGTACATTCGCATTCTCTTTACATCGTTCCTTTCTACATCTACATCTACATCTACATGATTACTCTGCCATTCACATTTAAGTGCTTAGCAGAGGGTTCATCGAACCACAATCATACAATCTCTCTACCATTCCACTCCCGAACAGCACGCGGGAAAAACGAACACATAAACCTTTCTGTTCGAGCTCTGATTTCTCTTATTTTATTTTGATGGTCATTCCTACCTATGTAGGTTGGGCTCAACAAAATATTTTCGCATTCGGAAGAGAAAGTTGGTGACTGAAATTTCGTAAATAGATCTCGGCGCGACGAAAAACTTCTTTGCTTTAATGACTTCCATCCCAACTCGCGTATCATATCTGCCACACTCTCTCCCCTATTACGTGATAATACAAAACGAGCTGCCCTTTTTTGCCTCCTTTCGATGTCCTCCGTCAATCCCACCTGGTAAGGAACCCACACCGCGCAGCAATATTCTAGCAGAGGACGAACGAGTGTAGTGTAAGCTGTCTCTTTAGTGGACTTGTTGCATCTTCTAAGTGTCCTGCCAATGAAACGCAACCTTTGGCTCGCCTACCCCCCCGATATTATCTATGTGGTCTTTCCAACTGAAGTTGTTCGTAATTTTAACACCCAGGTACTTAGTTGAATTGACAGCCTTGAGAAATGTACTATTTATCGAGTAATCGAATTCCAACGGATTTCTTATGGAACTCATGTGGATCACCTCACACTCTTCGTTATTTAGCGTCAACTGCCACGTGCCACACCATACAGCAATCTTTTCTAAATCGCTTGGCAACTGATACTGCTCTTCGGATGACCTTACTAGACGGCAAATTACAGCATCATCTGCGAACAACCTAAGAGAACTGCTCAGATTGTCACCCAGGTCATTTATATAGATCAGGAACAGCAGAGGTCCCAGGACGCTTCCCTGGGGAACACCTGATATCACTTCAGTTTTACTCGATAATTTGCCGTCTATTACTACGAACTGCGATCTTCCTGACAGGAAATCACGAATCCAGTCGCACAACTGAGACGATACCCCATAGGCCCGCAACTTGATTAGAAGTCGCTTGTGAGGAACGGTGTCAAAAGCTTTCCGGAAATCTAGAAATACGGAATCAGCTTGAGATCCCCTGTCGATAGCGGCCATTAGTTCGTGCGAATAAAGAGCCAGCTGCGTTGCACAAGAACGAAGTTTTCTGAAACCATGCTGATTACGTACCAATAGATCGTTCCCTTCGAGGAGATTCATAATGTTTGAATACAGTATATGCTCCAAAACCCTACTTCTGGCTCCCATGGCGATGGACTGTTTCTATCGCAATCAGTAAGAGTGGAAGGAAGGTACCGTACAGACAGAGGAATCTATATTTATATTTGGCAGTACTAATTACATACTGACATAATCGTCGGTATTGCTTTCGTTTCCCAAAAGTTGTAAATATTTCGATATTGGAAAAGGAAGCTCTGTATTTGTCCAAGATGTCGAAGAAGAAGTTCCCTTACGTACTGATTGTATGGAGTAAGATGTGGAGACGGCGGTTTGAAAGGAGACAGAAGAAGTACGAGGAAGGGCGTCCCTTACCTGAGGGATCGCTACCTGGCGAAGGGGGAAGTGTGGCAAATGTCCGGCGTGGCAAGTGTCCGGCTTTCTTACAAGGGAACCTCCCCATCGCACGTCCCTCAGATTTAGTTATAAGTTGGCACAATGGATAGGCCTTGAAAAGCGGAACACAAATCAATCGAGAAAACAGGAAGAAGTTGTGTGGAACTATGAAAAAATAAGCAAAATATACAAACTCAGTAGTCCATGCGCAAGATAGCCAACATCAAGGACACTGTGAGCTCAGGAGCGCCGTGGTCTCGTGGTTAGCGTGCGCTGCTGCGGAACGAGAGGTCCCTTGGTTCAAGTCTTCCCTCGAATGAAAATTTTACTTTCTTCATTTTCGCAAAGTTATGAATCTGTCCGTTCGTTCATTGACGTCTCTGTTCACTGTAATAAGGTTAGTGTCTGTGTTTTGCGACCGCACCGCTAAACCGTGCGATTAGTAGACGAAAGGACGTGCTTCTCCACTGGGAACCGAAAAGATTTGATCGCAAGGTCATAGGGCAACCGATTCCTCCACAGGAAAACACGTCTGATATATTCTATACGACACTGGTGACGGCATGTGCGTCACATGACAGGAATATGTTGTCGATCCACCTAACTTGTACACTTGCCGAAAGGGTAAGAAGATTCTTCTACCTTGCCCGATTTAGGTTTTATTGTGGATGTGATAATCACTCCCAAAAAAATGATAAAAACGTAACGGACGGACAGATGATAATTGTCTGAAAATATCAAATTGAACTTTTCTCTCGAGGGAAGACTTGTACCCAGGACCTGTCGTTCCGCAGCTGCTCACGCTAACCACGGGACCACGGCGCTCCTGAGCTCAGACGATCGTTGATGTTGGCTATCCTGCACATGGACTACTCAGTTTGTATATTTTGCTAATTTTTTCTTACCTCCACACAAGTTCTTCCTGTTTCCTCGATTGATGTGTGTTCAGTTTTTCAAGGCCTATCCACTGTGCCAACTTACAACTAAATCTGAGGGGGGTGCGATGGGGAGGTTCCCTCGTCAGTAACAGGCGGCGGCGCGCCCCTAGGGAGCACGGCGTGAAGCGGCCAGGGCTTACGCAAGCGCCCAGCGACCCGCCGGGGCTGTGCGACCCCTGCAGCGGCTGCGGCTGCGGCACGCTTTCCGGCGAGTTACGGGGCTGCAGGCCGTCCTGAAATGTGGAGCGCTGGCGACCCGCCGAAACAGCTGTCCCACTAAAACCGCGCGTTTACGCCGATTTATTTCTGGCCGCCTTGTAAACCCCGAGAGTCCGCGGCTAATGCGGGTTGCTGCGGCCGTTTTCTGCGAAAAAGAGGTGAAGCTGACCGCGAAACATCTGTCTAGGCCACAAGCTGGAAACCGGTGCAGTCGTACTGTTTAAGTTTCGTAAATAACCGAAGTTTGTTTCCCTGTTATTTTCTGTTTTCTCTAATGTAAACTGTCTGACAAAATATGTGGAGCAGCCAGAACGTGAGGACCAAACGAGATGAAATTTCGCGGGTTAAGACGGCATGTGAAAATTACCGAAAGGTGGAAGGAGTACATAGAGGGTCTGCGCAAGGGCGATGTACTTGAGGACAATATTAAGGAAATGGAAGAGTATGTAGATGAAGATGAAATGGGAGGTACGATACTGCGTGAGTTTGACAGAGCACTGAAAGACCTGCGTCCAAACAAGGCTGCGGGAGTAGACAACATTCCTTTCGAACTACTGACGGCCTTGGGGGAGCCAGTCCTGACAAAACTCTACCATCTGGTGAGCAAGACGTATTAGACAGGCGAAACACCCTCAGACTTCAAGAAGAATATAATAATTCCAATCCCAAAGAAAGCAGGTGTTGACAGATGTGAAAATTACCGAACTATCAGTTTAATAAGTCACAGCTGCAAAATACTAACGCGAATTCTTTACAGACGAATGGAAAAACTGGTAGAAGCCGACCTCGGGGAAGATCAGTTTGGATTCCGTAGAAATGTTGGAACACGTGAGGCATACTGACCCTGCGATTTATCTTAGAAAATAGATTAAGGAAAGGCAAACCTACGTTTCTAGCATTTGTAGACTTAGAGAAAGCTTTTGACAATGTTGACTGGAATACTCTCTTTCAAATTCTGAAGGTGGGAGGGGTAAAATGCAGTGAGCGAAAGGCTATTTACAATTTGTACAGAAACCAGATGGCAGTTATAAGACTCGAGGGGCACGAAGGGGAAGCAGTGGTTGGGAAGGGAGCGAGACAGTGTTGTAGCCTCTCCCCAATGTTATTCAATCTGTATATTGAGCAAGCAGTAAAGGAAACAAAAGAAAAGTTCGGAGTAGATATAAAAATTCATGGAGGAGAAATATAAACTTTGAGGTTCGCCGATGGCATTGTAATTCTGTCAGAGATAGCAAAGGACTTGGAAGAGCAGTTGAACGGAATGGACAGGGTCTTGAAAGGAGGGTATGAGATGAACATCAACAAAAGCAAAACGAGGATAATGGAATGTAGTCGAATTAAGTCGGGTGATGATGAGGGAATTAGATTAGTAAATGAGACAGTTAAAGTAGTAAAGGAATTTTTGCTATTTGGTGAGCAAAATAACTGATGATGCTCGAAGTAGAGAGGATATAAAGTGTAGACTGGCAATACGAAGGAAAGTGTTTCTGAAGAAGAGAAATTTGTTAACATCGGGTATAGATTTACCAGGAAGTCGTTTGTGAAAGTATTTGTATGGAGTGTAGCCATGTATGGAAGTGAAACATGGACGACAAATAATTTGGACGAGAAATGTGGTGCTACAGAAGAATGCTGAACATTAGATGGGTAGGTCACATAACTAATGAGGAGGTACTGAATAGAATTGGGGCGAAGAGGAGTTTGTATCACAACTTGACTAGAAGAACGTATTGGTTGGTAGGACATGTTCTGAGGCGTCAAGGGAGGAGGGTAAAAATCGTAGAGGGAGACCAAGAGATGAATACACTAAGCAGATTCAGAAAGATGTAGGTTACAGTAGGTACTGGGAGATGAAGAAGCTCGCACAGCATAGAGTAGCATGGAGAGCTGCATCAAACCAGTCTCAGGACTGAAGACCACCACCACAACAACAACACGGGATGTGATGTAATTTTAGTGATTACAAAATCGAGTGAAGTTTACAAAGAGTTTGGCACCTCAGACTCTCACGTCAGTATGGCGCTGCACACCCTCTGACCTCGAGGCACGCACTGACTCGGTTGGAAGATGTGTCAAAAGCCGTTTTGTACTCTCTTGAGACAGATGGTCCGCAGCTACTGTAACTGGTTCTTGATATCCTGCATATTGTCAGTGGAACAATGTTCACGTCTAAGCTGGTCCATATTCGGGACATATGGGGATGCACCTGGCCACAGCTGTAGCTCATTATTATGCAGACATACATTAATCATATGTATTAAGTCTCAGTCTTATCTCTGATAACAAATACAGGCAGAAGCAATGAATTGAAATTCGTACCAAAGCTAGCATTCGAACTCGGGTTTCCTGTTTGCTAGGAGGATGCAGCAACCAATGCACATCTCTGGCACTTTTCCTTGCACCCCTGCACGGTTTATCCTCGTACGTCGCCCTCCATAATACAAACTCCAGCTCATGCCGCAGTGTCCGCAGCTCGTGGTCGTGCGGTAGCGTTCTCGCTTCCCGCGCCCGGGTTCCCGGGGTTCGATTCCCGGCGGGGTCAGGGATTTTCTCTGCCTCGTGATGACTGGGTGTTGTGTGATGTCCTTAGGTTAGTTAGGTTTAAGTAGTTCTAAGTTCTAGGGGACTGATGACCATAGACGTTAAGTCCCATAGTGGTCAGAGCCATTTGAACCATGCCTCACTCCATCTTGATGTTACCCAGGTGCACGGGTTACCCTAGTACGCTATGTGATCAAAAGTATCCGTACACCTGGCTGAAAATGACTTACAAGTTTGTGGCGCCTTCCATCGGTAATGCTGGAATTCAATATGGTGTTAGCCTTCCATTAGCCTTGATGATAGCTTCCTCTTTCACAGGCGTACGTTCAATCAGGTGCTGGAAAGTTTCTTGTGGAATGGCAGCACACTCTCCACGGAGTGCTGCGCTGAGGAGAGGTATCGATGTCGGTCGATGAGGCCTGTAGCGAAGTAATCGATCCAAAACATCCCAAAGGCCTTCTGTAGGATTCAGGTCAGGACTCTGTGTAGGTCTCTCCCATTACATGGACGTTATTGTCGGGTAAGCACTCCACCACAGGCCGTGCATTATGAATAGGTGCTCGATCGTGTTGAAAGATGCAATCGCCCGAATTCTCTGCAACAGTCAGAAGCAAGAAGGCGGTTAAAACATCAGTGTAGCCCTGTGCTGTGATAGTGTCACGCAAAACAATAGGGGGTGCAAGCCCCCGCCATGAAAAACACGACCACATCATAACACCACCGCCTCCGAATTTTACTGTTGGCACTACACACGCTGGCAGATAACGTTCACCGCATTAACCATGCACACACCCTGCCATCGGATCGCCACATTGTGTACTGCGATTCGTCACTCCACACAATGTTTTTCCACTGGTCAATCGTCCAATATTTACGCACCTTACACCAAGCGAGGCGTCGTTTGGCATTTACTGGCGTGATGTGTGGCTTATGAGCAGCCGCTGGACCATGAAATCCAAGTTTCCTTACCTGCCGCCTAACTTTCATAGTACTTGCAGTGGATCCTGATGCAGTTTGGAATTCCTGGATAGATGTCTGCCTATTGCGCGTTACAACTTTCTTCAACTGTCGACGGTCTCTGTCAGTCCACAGACGAGGTCGGCCTGTACGGTATTGTGCTCTACGTGTCCCATCACGTTTCCACTTCACTATCGCCTCGAGATGACTGGGTGTTTGTGTTGTCCTCATCATTTCGTCATCATTCATGACGGTAGCGAGATTGGGCTGAGATAAGGTTGCGAATTTGTACGGGTGCTGATAACCGCGCAGTTGAGCGCCCCACAAACCAAACATCACCATCATCATCACTTCACTATCGCATTGAAACAGTGGACCTAGGGATGTTTAGGAGTGTGGAAATCTCACGTACAGACGTATGACACAAGCGACACCCAATCTCCTGACCACGTTCGAAGTCCGTGAGTTCTGCGAAGCGCCCCATTCTGCTCTCTGACGATGTCTAATGACTACTGATGTCGCCGATATGGAGTACCTGGCAGTAGGTGGCAGCACAATGCACCTAATATGAAAAACGTATGTTTATGACGGTGTCCGGATACTTTTGATCTCATAGTGTATGTATTCCGTCCTATACAAACTCCAGTTCACGCCTCAGTCGATCTTGATGTACCCCTCTTAACTCGTATCAGTATTGCATAGGTTCTCCAACACAGGAATAGCACCTTAGCATTGAAAGAAGTGGGGATAATACTGCATGTACCGCAAACGATCATATGAAACTCTATGTTCCATAGACATATTAAGTCTCAACTTTATAATAATAAACACAGGCCTTGATACAAATTTTAATTCATTCCTTCAGACTGTAACAAATTTTTAATTTGTTTCGGCCTCTGTTGATTATTTATGTGAGATACATATCATACAGGAGCATCAGGGTGACGTCGATCGCATAGAAATCAGGGCGGCGCGAACGTTTACAGGCTCCCTCTACAAACGACGAGATATTGAAAAGCCTTAACTGGCAGACACCTGAGGAAGCACTGACTGACAAAATTAGTAATACCCCAGAAGACATGGTCGGACGTCAGTGTAACTTTGTTCATATATACACTATTGTCGTGTATTTAAGTGATTCTTGCGAATGTTCAAATAACTTACGGGTTTGCTGCCGGGTGACGTCGTCGATCGCCGCCGATATTCCGACAGGAGCACACCCTGCCATTCTCAAGGCACAAATGCAAGGAAGAAGAAATGTGCTAGCAAATTTAATACCTCTGTTCACAGAGGAGAAACAAGGAAGACACCACACACCGAACAAGTGTCAACACAAACAAAGATAACCAACATCAGAAATATCGATAGTTACTGTTAATCAACAGTTGAGATAGCACTAATTCTGTCCCTCTGTTTTTGGTGAGAGACAGAGCTGGATTCCAAGCAGCATTTAAACAAAATCCACCATCTCTGTTAATAAGGTTGCTTGATAGTTTGATTTTAACAGCTTCCTTAATAGCACTATCCCAATAGCTGGACATGCAAGCCAGAATATCCGTGTTGTTGTATTCCGTTGGATGACCGGTGTCAAGGCAATGTTCTGCAATAAGAGATTTGCTCAGCTGTTGTAAGCGTGTATGACGCTTATGTTCAATACACCGGTCTTCCACAGTCCTGATTGTCTGACCAATATATGACATGCCACAACTGCAAGGAATACGATAGACACCAGCCTTACGCAAACCAAGATCATCTTTTACGGACCCCATCAGGGCCATAATCTTAGAAGGTGGTCGAGAAACACATTTCACATCATATTTCTGCAAAATACGGCCAATCCTGCGTAAGGCAAAAAGCCGTAGACTTGGGTGCCACTTCGTTGCTATCGTCACTCACCCGTTGCACAGAAGGCTGATGGCGCAACGCAGGTTTGATCTGCCTCTCACTATAACCATTCTGACGAAAGGTAACTTCGAGATGTGATAGCTCAGCTGCCAAACTTTGAGCGTCTGAGATAACGTGGGCCCTGTGAACCAAGGTGCGAAGTACTCCTTCACGCTGAGCTGGATGGTGACAACTATCAGCTCGCAGATACAAGTCAGTGTGAGTAGGCTTCCTACAAACGTCCATCAGTTTTCCTTCTGACCAACACATCAAGGAAGGGAAGGTATCCATTCTTTTCCACCTCCATAGTGATCTGAATATTCGGGTGGATTGAATTCAGATGTTCCAAAAACCGGTCTCAATTCTCACTACCATGAGGCCACACAAAAAAAGTGTCGTCTACATATCTGAACAAACACGCAGGTTTCAAGGTCGGTGACTCCAAGGCACGTTCCTCAAAGTCCTCCATAAACAAATTGGCCACAATGGGTGACAACGGCCTTCCCATTGCAACTCCATCAGTCAGTTCGTAGTACTGACTATTGAATAAAAAGTAAGTGGAAGTCAGCACATGTCGAAACAAATTTGTTAACTCGACACCAAACTTAACCTCAATTAGCTGCAACGAATCAGAGAGAGGAACGCGAGTGAAAAGAGACACCACAACAAAACTGACAAAAATATCAGAGTCATTCAAACGCAATCCCTGAAATCGACGTAAGAAATCTGCAGAGTTCCTAATGTGGTGTTCACATCTACCTACTAATGGGCTCAACAAACTAGCAAGATGTTTAGCTACACGATATGTCGGAGCACCAATATTAGAAACAATAGGCCTCAACGGGACAGCCTCCTTATGGACCTTAGGGAGGCCATATAATCTAGGTGGTACAGCACAGTAAGAATTAAGACTCTTGATAGTCTCCTGTGACAAAGAACTTTTCTTCAGGAGGATATTTGTCTTTCTCTCAACACTCTTAGTAGGGTCAGCACCGATTTTGCGATACGCCGAATCAGAAGGTAGACACTGCATCTTTTGAATGTATTCGTGGTTGTTCAACAAAACGGCGGCGTTACCCTTGTCCGCAGGTAAAATAACAATATCAGGATCCATTCTAAGTGAACGTAAAGCAGCCGCCTCAGCTGCTGCAATGTTACACTTGGGTGGACGGGCCCCAGTCAACACACGACAAGCTTCCCTCCTAACTTCTTCCGCAGCCTCAGAAGGTAGTTTATAAACAGCCTGTTCGGTAGAACTAATAAAATCAACGACTGGCAAACTCTTAGGCGTCAGTGCGAAGTTCAAACCTTTCCCCAACACAGACAAAGCTGCGTCGTCAAACGTTTTCTCCTTGAGATTGATCACAGAACGTCGAGATTAGGATTAGACACTGAGACAAGGAAACGTTCAAACTTCGGCGCATGACGAGCAGTTACAGATTGAAATTCCCAGTCAGACTGCGACCAAGAGGTACCGTCCAACCAATCCCAAGAAAATTCAGAAACATTAGACGCCATCATTAAATGAAGCTGAAATAATTCCTTAAAAACAAAACCTAATTGACGGCGAGTATAGTGGATCCTTTCACGAACAACAGCTAAACCAGCACGTTGCTTGATGCGATTGGCGGCAGGAGAATTAATATGATGCACAACCTCAGCAAACGTTGGAACCACACTATGATTTCGACACGTCAATAAAAACGATAACGCAACGGGTGAGTGACGATAGCAACGAAGTGGCGCCTAAGTCTACGGCCTTTTTGCCTTACGCAGGAAGCATTTCCAATAGGATTGGCCATATTTTGCGAAAATATGATGTGAAATGTGTTTTTCGACCACCCTGTTGGCGTCCGTAAAAGATGATCTTGGTTTGCGTAAGGCTGGGGTCTATCGTATTCCTTGCAGTTGTGGCATGTCATATATTGGTCAGACAATCAGGACTGTGGAAGACCGGTGTACTGAACATAAGAGTCACACACGCTTACAAAAGCCGAGAAAATCTGCTATTGCAGAACATTGCCTTGACACCGGTCATCCAATGGAATACAACAACACGGATATTCTGGCTTGCACGTCCAGCTATTGGGATAGTGTTATTAAGGAAGCTGTTGAAATCAGATTATCAAGCAACCTTATTAACAGAGATGGTGGATTTTGTTTAAATGCTGCTTGGAATCCAGCTCTGTGTCTCATCAAAAAACAGAGGGTCAGAATTAGTGGTATCATTTTGGTACCACATGATACCACTAGTTCTGAGTATCATTTTGCAGGACAATGGTCTTATGTCAAAGCGGTAGGTGTATCAAAACAAAATGTCCAGACACTCTGTGACCAAAATGGTACTGAAACAGAGGATGACAGTCTAAAGGCCGAAATACTAAATGTTTTTTCCGAAGCTGTTTCACAGAGGAAGACTGCACTTTAGTTCCTACTTTAGATTGTCGCAAAGATGAAAAAATGGTAGATATCAAAATAGACGACAGAGGGATATAGAAACAATTAAAATCGCTCAAAAGAGGAAAGGCCGCTGGACCTGATGGGATACCAGTTCAATTTTTTACACAGAGTACGCGAAGGAATTTGTCCCCCTTCTTGCAGCGGTGTACCGTAGGTCTCCAGAAGAGCGTAGCGTTCCAAAGGATTGGAAAAGGGCACAGGTCATCCCCGTTTTCAAGAAGGGACGTCGAACAGATGTGCAGAACTATAGACCTATATCTCTAACGTCGATCAGTTGTAGAATTTGGACACGTATTATGTTCGAGTATAATGACTTTTCTGGAGACTAGAAATCTACTCTGTAGGAATCAGCATGGGTTTCGAAGAAGACGATCGTGTGAAACCCAGCTCGCGCTATTCGTCCACGAGACTCAGAGGGCCATAGACGCGGGTTCCCAGGTACATGCCGTGTTTCTTTACTTCCGCAAGGCGTTCGATACAGGTCCCCACAGTCGTTTAATGAACAAAGTAAGAGCATATGGACTATCTGACCAATTGTGTGATTGGATTGAAGAGTTCCTAGATAACAGAATGCAGCATGTCATTCTCAATGGAGAGAAGTCTTCCGAAATAAGTCATTTCAGGTGTGCCGCAGGGGAGTGGCGTAGGACCGTTGTTATTCACAATATACATAAATGACCTAGTGGATGGCATCGGAAGTTCAATGAGCCTTTTTGCGGATGATGCTGTGGTATATCGAAAGGTTGTAATAATGGAAAATTGTACTGAAATGCAGGAGGATCTGCAGCGAATTGACGCATGGTGCAGGGAATGACAATTGAATCTCAATGTAGACAAGTGTAATGTGCTGCGAATACATAGAAAGAAAGATCCCTTATCATTTAGCTACAATATAGCAGGTCAGCAACTGGAAGCAGTTAATTCCATAAATTATCTGGGAGTACGCATTAGGAGTGATTTAAAATGGAATGATCATATAAAGTTGATCGTCGGTGAAGCAGATGCCAGACTGAGATTCATTGGAAGAATCCTAGGGAAATGCAATCCGAAAACAAAGGAAGTAGGTTACAGCACGCTTGTACGCCCACTGCTTGAATATTGCTTAGCAGTGTGGGATCTGTACCAGATAGGGTTGATAGATAGGGAAGATCCAACGGAGAGCATCGCGCTTCGTTACAGGATCATTTAGTAATCGCGAAAGCGTACGGAGATGATAGATAAACTCCAGTGGAAGACTCTGCAGGAAAGACGCTCAGTAGCTCGGTACGGGCTTTTGTTGAAGTTTTGACAACATACCTCCACCGAGGAGTCAAGCACTATATTGCTCCCTCCTTCGTATATCTCGCGAAGTGACCATGAGGATAAAATCAGAGAGATTAGAGCCCACACACCGACAATCCTTCTTTCCACGAACAATACGAGACTGGAATAGAAGGGAGAACCGATAGAGGTACTCAAGGTAGCCTCCGCCACACACCGTCAGGAGGCTTGCGGAGTATGGATGTAGATGTAGGCAATGCTCAGGCGCGTACAGTGCAAGCTGTTACTGAGTTGTTTGACTGATGGGGCTGCGAAGTGCTATACCACTTACTGCATTCCCGTCGATTTCTTAACTGGAGGAAACACTTCACTGCATTCGCTTCAGAACTGCTAAGAATTCGTCGGGCAATAGACCGCGCCGCTTGAGCCGTCGACACAACTGGCACCGCTATGTGTATCCTACGACTTCCACATCGCTGGCAACGGGTTATACACAATGCTGGTGACTGCTTTGAAGGTCAGTAAAACTTTGAAGTACGTATCTCTTTTGTACGAGCTGTAAATAAATACTTTCCACTGTTAAAGTCCCAACCGCCGTATTTGGTCAGTTGCTGACCTCTTTCTTCTAAAGCCACTCCCTTCCACATACGGAGTAAGCCTCCTAGGTGGTTTCTTGGCGAACGCATTATACATAGTATTTAGCAGGGAGATTCTTCGGTAGTTCTGGCAGTTTAATTTATCTCCTATCTTATGTATGGTACACATTATACCCGTTTTGCGCTCCATTGGCATTCTTTCCTTCTGCGAGTATTACTTAATATATTGCTTTGCACATTGCTTCCACACCTTATCTGTGAAGTTCCGCATGGATCTGATCCTGCCGGCCGCGGTGGTCTAGCGGTTCTGGCGCTGCAGTCCGGAACCGCGGGACTGCTACGGTCGCGGGTTCGAATCCTGCCTCGGGCATGGGTGTGTGTGATGTCCTTAGGTTAGTTAGGTTTAAGTAGTTCTAAGTTCTAGGGGACTTATGACCTAAGATGTTGAGTCCCATAGTGCTCAGAGCCATTTGATTTGGATCTGGTCCTCTCCAGGTGGCTTATTGTTTTTTAGCGTCTTAATAGCTTGTATCAGTTCGTTCAGTGCGGGTTCTGGTGTTAAGACCTCTCGTCCATATTTTCCATCAGTTCTTATTGTTTTAATCCGTCTACTTCTGGGTTCAGTACCTCTTTGAAGTATTCTGCCCTTACACACATACCTGCACGTAACTGTTCGTGCTGACATGAACTGGGACGATAACATAGGCTCAATCGTAGCTAAAGCATAACTAACAGGATACTGAGAAGATGCTGTAGTCAGTAAAGGAGACTGACTACGAAACACTCATGCATTCTAGAATATCATGACACCACAACTCACGCAGGTGGTTGTGTAGTGGCGTTAACGGCAGCTTACACATGAGACGGGAATTCACTTGTCTGACTTTTGCTAGTCTCCGACTAATGGTACGGCATGAAACTGAATGTTGCTGGCAGACCATTACTTGTTCTCGGTCGTCAGACTCGATGGACCGGGTTGTTGATGACGGGTATACTTGTCCTAACGTTCTCATTCAGTCCAATATCGTGCCACTGTCACATCGGAATGCCCCACAATAATGGATCTCGCACAATTTGACCCGTCAGCCAAACGGACACCCAGATGCTGATAATGCTGTCTCACATGCTATGTGGCATCTTCCTAACCCTCACACTGAACACTCAGTAAGTGACACTGTAAGTAGGCTGTTTATGTTTTCTTTATGTAAGTAGGCTGTTTATGTTTTCTTATTGGCAACGTTACGTAGCGCTCTGTATGAAAATCACTGGCTGTGCTGTGTGCAGTCTGTGGCTAGTTTGCATTGTTGTCTGCCATTGTAGAGGGGCAGCTGGATGTTAACAGCGCGTAGCGTTGCGCAGTTGGAGGTGAGCCGCCAGCAGTGGTGGATGTGGGGAGAGAGATGGCGGAGTTTTGATAATTTGTAATACTGGATGTCAATTATGAATATTAAGGTAAATGCATTGTTTTTTCTCTATTAATATCTTTCATTTGCTAACTATGCCTATCAGTAGTTAGTGCCTTCAGTAGTTTGAATCTTTTATTTAGCTGGCAGTAGTGGCGCTCGCTGTATTGCAGTAGTTCGAGTAACGAAGATTTTTGTGAGGTAAGTGATTTCTGAAAGGTATAGTTTAATGTTACTCAGGGCCATTCTTTTGCAGGGATTTTTGATAGTCAGATTGCGTTGCGCTAAAATTATTGTGTGTCAGGTTAAGCACAGTCTTGTATAAATTGTTCTAAGGGGACGTTTCAACGCTGTTCACGTTCCTTATATACCTCGGCACGGCTGGTAGCATTAAACACGAACAACAAACACCAGAGCACTCTTGAGGCTTCAAATAACTTACGGGTTTGCTGCCGAGTGACGTCCCCGAACACCGCCGATATTTCCACTGGAGCACACCCTGCCATTCTCAAGGCACAAATGCAAGGAAGAAGACATGTGCTAGCAAATTTAATACCTCGGTTCACAGAGGAGAAACAAGGAAGACCCAACCACACACCGAACAAGTGTCAGCGCAAACAAAGATAACCAACATCAGAAATATCGACAGTTACTGTTAATCAACAGTAGTTTGAATCTTTTATTCGATACTATGAGTATCAAAATGATACTCAGGTCCTGCAGAAATTGTCATCACTTGTGTCTCTAAACTGGTCGTAGGTTGTATTCAAAAAATGAACAGCATAGAGACAGAAGTGATGACACTTTCTGCAGGTCTTGACCATCATTTTGCAGGACAATGCTCAAGCACGTACAGTGCCAGCCGTTACTGATTTGTTTGACAGATGGGGCTGCTAAGTGCTGTACCACCTACTGCACTCTCATGACTTAATTCCTCGTGAGTTCAACTCGATTCCTAAACTGAAGGAAGCATTTCACGGCATTCGCTTCAGGCAATATACCGCGCCGCTCGAACTGTCAACACAACTGGCACTGCTAAGAGTATCCTACGACTTTCACATCGCTGGCAACGGGTTATACACAATGCTGGTGACTACTCCCAAGGTCAGTAAAACTTTGAAACACGTATCTATTTTGTACGAGCTGTAAATAAATAGTTGCCACTATTAAAGTTCCAACCCTCGTATTCTGCGCATACCACTTGAAAAAAGTTGTGAACATTAAATAACCATAAACCAGCTTTCTATCGATTTTAAACAAGCCTACGATATCATCTAAAGAGTGGCATTGCGGAATGTAATGGAAGAGGCTGGAATACCTAAGAAGCTCGTTAAACTTACTATGACGATCCTCAGTGACACCAACTGTAAAGTACAAATACAGGGCGAAATCTCCAGAGAAGTGGAAGTGAGGAAGGGACTGAGACAGGATGACAGCGTCTCCTCACTGCTGTTCAGCCTCTGCCTAGAAAAATCCACAAGCCAGATAGGGTTAAATAGAGGAGGAACCATTTTCAAACGTACACTGCAATACCAAGCCTACACAGACGATGTGGATTACTCGCACGAAACACTACTGTGCTGACCGATGCCTGTCAACAACTGGACGCTACATAAGCGTCACTCAGAGGTACAGTAGAGGGACTTTACTATTTTAGAGAATTTGTAATAATTTCAAACGTCTAATTGTGCTACATTTCACTAGAAAAAACATAATTTAAATATTTCTTCATACATACATCAAAAAAAGTTTTTCATCACCCCGGTTCCCAGAGCTCCAGATAGACGTTGACTGTGGATATTGCATCACAGACACAGTCCCTTTGACAGTTCAGAGGTGTCACTAAACCCGCCCAAAGATGTAAACAACCATGCATGAGCAGCGCCTATTAGACGGAGCGGGTCCGACAGCCGATCAGTTCCAGTCATTCCAGCAGGAAGGAGGTACACGGCTCGTGTTGTCTGTAGTTCAACCATGCCAAGACGGTCAATACTGCGGTTCGATCGAGTCCGCGTTGTTACTTTCTGCCAAGAAGGGCTCTCAACGAGGGAAGTGTCCAGGCGTCTCGGAGTGAACCAAAGCGATGTTGTTCGGACATGGAGGAGATACAGAGAGATAGGAACTGTCGATGACATGCCTCGCTCAAGCCACCCAAGGTCTACTACTGCAGTGGATGACCGCTACCTACGGGTTATGGCTCGGAGGAACCCTGACAGCAACGCCACCATGTTGAATAATGATTTTCGTGCAGCCACAGGACGTCGTGTTACGATTCAAACTGTGCGCAATAGGCTGCATGATGCGCAACTTTACTCCCGACGTCCATGACAAGTTCCATCTTCGCAACGACACCATGCAGTGCGGTACAGATGGTCCCAACAACATGCCGAAATGACCTCTCAGGTCTGGCATCACGTTTTCTTCACTGATGAGTGTCGCATATGCCTTTAACCAAACGTTGGAAGTTGTTTGGAGGCAACTCGGTCAGGCTGAATGCCGTAGACAGATTGCCCAGCTAGTGCAACAAGTTGGAAGTTATCTGCTTTTTGGGGTGGCATTATGTGGGTCCGGCGTACGCCACTGGTGGTCATGGAAGACACCGTAACGGCTGTACGATACATGAATGCCATCGTCCGATCGATAGTGCAACCATATCGGCGATATATTGGCGAGGGATTCGTCTTCATGGACGAGAATTCGCGCCCCCATCGTGCACATCTTGTGAACGACTTACTTCAGGATAACGACATCGCTCGACTAGAGGGGCTAGCATGTTCTCCAGACATGAAACATATCGGACGTCCTTGGGATCGATTGAGAAGGGCTGTTTATGGACGACGTGAACCGCCAACAACTCTGAGGGGTGTACGCCGAATCGCCGTTGAGGAGTGGAACAATCTGGACCAACAGTGCCTTGATGAAATTCTGAATAGTATGCCACGACGAATACAGGCGTGCATCAATGCAAGAGGACGTGCTGCTGGGTATTAAAGGTACCGGTGTGTACAGCAATGTGGATCACCACCTCTGAACGTCTCACTGTATGGTGGTACAACATGCAATGTGTGGTATTCATGAGCAATGAAGAGGTCGGAAATGATGTTTATGTTGATGTCTATTCCAATTTTCTGTACTGGTTCCGGAACTCTCGGAACCGAGGTGATGCAAAACTTTTTTTTTATGTTTGTACGATCAAGAAGGTCGGCGCATCCATACAAATACAGAACTAGATCAACTTTTTCAAGAATCTGACATTGTCGCTACCATTAAAGTAAGAAGCTTGGGGTGAACCTGACACGTTGTCTGAATGGAGGAAGACAGAACTTGCAGGAGGACGGAATTGAAGGAGACATGAGAAAGTTGGGTGTCAGAGGCTGTAGACGGAAAGCCATCGACCGGATAAAATGGCAGGAAATTGTGAAGCAGATCAAGGCCCTTCAAGGGTTGTAGATCAGACGAGTGAATAAGTAAGTAGTATTTTTATGAGGCGACTGTTTTCAATTGTGTCTCATTGATGTTGTAGTCATAGGGTACAAGTTTTTTGTGAATCTTGAAGTGCACATTTTTTTACATTTCTGATCATTTGAAGGAGGCACTCTTGGTGCAATGTTCACCTGCCCGCAGTTGTTAACGCGGGCGCCTCAGTCTGATGCTAGTTGGTAGCTCGGCATACGCGAGTAGCCCGTAGCGGCGGGCTTTCTGCGCATTTCCACTTTAAAAAAATTGTGACTAAAGCTTTATCGCTTGATATTTATTTTATAAGTGACATATAAGTACTGTTTCTTTCTTGGGCTTTCTTGGGTACTTACACTTTTATAAAAAAAAATTCCAATAATCTTTGTACTTATCTTATAGGGCAATTTTGAAATGTTCAATATCTGATGAAGGCACTCATAGAAGGGCCAAATGTAATTTTTGCGATCGAGGGCTGTAATTGCTTCAACTCTAACTTGTAGACGGTCGCTGACGATGTAGCCATGTTGAAAACTCTTGCGACCCATCCTAGAATATTGCTCACCAGTGTCCAGTCGGAGCACCTTTTGCATTTGCTGTTTACATCGTAGCAGCTATGAAGTATGTCCTAGGATGAATGGTTAGTATTTAGGGATGCGATAGGAACGATCATTCCAAGCAAACAAGTCCGGTAATAAGGGCTCTAAAAGACATAGCTTAAGGGCTATGGGCAGTTGTTCATCGTTGCGATTGTGAAACTCGTATCGTCTACTGAACAAGTGCTCACAACCCTTATGCTATGCCTTTTAGCTCAAATGATCACTGGGCAATTTCCTCTTGCTTTGGTCCGTACTACCTCCTCCATAATTATGGAAAGCAAAGGTCTTGCAGTAGAAGACATTTGTTTGACAGTGTAGAAGAAGTACTCACACCTCTTAAAAGTTCACAAAACTTTTTTTTTCACCGAATTTTCGTTTCTGTGATATCCCTGAAAATTGACCATTCCTCCTCGGATCCCCTGGCTGTTTATAAAACTGGAGATAATGCGCATGTGAGCCGTGCGTGGCTCGTGTTCATGCCATTTATTGATTGTCATTTTCCATTACGGTACTGCCGACTCGTTTTCTTATTCCATTTACTGGCGTCACTGACTTCCTCCTTACTTGCCCGTGAGTGGCAGCAGCAGCGCGTATCGATAAGTGTGCTATCGTACCATCTCTGGAGCGACCGATAGTATATCCGGCGATCACTGGCGACACACATGAACTGTCCGACGGAGGGAGATTGGGGTGGGACGGCCGTTGGTTGGTCGATCGGTTGGTCGTCTCATCGGCCGACGTATACAGGGTGTTAAAAAAGATACGGCCAAACTTTCAGGAAACATTCCTCACACACAAATAAAGAAAAGATGTTATGAGGACATGTGTCCGGAAACGCTTAATTTCCATGTTAGAGCTCATTTTAGTTTCGTCAGTATGTACTATACTTCTTCGATTCACCGCCAGTTGCCCAATTGAAGGAAGGTAATGTTGACTTCAGTGCTTGTGTTGACATGCGACTCATTGCTCTACAGTACTAGCATCAAGCACATCAGTACGTAGCATCAACAGATTAGTGTTCATCACGAACGTGGTTTTGCAGTCAGTGCAATGTTTACAAATGCGGAGTTGGCAGATGCCCATTTGATGTACGGATTAGCACGGGGCAATAGCCGTGGCTCGGTCCGTTTGAATCGAGACAGATTTCCAGAACGAAGGTGTCCCGACAGGAAGACAAGCAATTGATCGGCGTCTTAGGGAGCACGGAACATTCCAGCCTATGACTCGCGACTGGGGAAGACCTAGAACGACGAGGACACCTGCAATGGACGAGGCAATTCTTCGTGCAGTTGACGATAACCCTAATGTCAGCGTCGGAGAAGTTGCTGCTGTACAAGGTAACGTTGACCATGTCACTGTATGGAGAGTGCTGCGGGAGAACCAGCTCTTTCCGTACCATGTACAGCGTGTGCAGGCACTATCAGCAGCTGATTGGCCTCCACGGGTACACTTCTGCGAATGGTTCATCCAACAATGTGTCAATACTCATTTCAGTGCAAATGTTCTCTTTACGGATGAGGCTTCATTCCAACGCGATCAAATTGTAAATTTTCACAATCAACATGTGTGGGCTGACGAGAATCCGCACGCAATTGTGCAATCACGTCATCAATACAGATTTTCTGTGAACGTTTGGGCAGGCATTGTTCGTGATTTCTCGATTGGGCCCCATGTTCTTCCACCTACGCTCAATGGAGCGCGTTATCATGAATTCATACGGGATACTCTACCTGTGCTGCTAGAACATGTGCCTTTACAAGTACGGACGTAGGACACGACATGTGGTTCATGCACGATGGAGCTCCTGCACATTTCAGTCGTAGTGTTCGTACGAACAACAGGTTCGGTGACCGATGGATTGGTAGAGGCGGACCAATTCCATGGCCTCCACGCTCTCCTGACCTCAACCCTCTTGACTTTCATTTATGGGGGTATTTGAAAGCTCTTGTCTACGCAATCCCGGTACCAAATGTAGAGACTCTTTGCGCTCGTATTGTGGACGGCTGTGATACAACACGCCATTCTCCAGGGCTGCATCAGCGCATCAGGAATTCCATGCGACGGAGGGTGGATGCATGTATCCTCGCTAACGGAGGAAATTTTGAACATTTCCTGTAACAAAGTGTTTGCAGTCACGCTGGTGTGTGTTTCCATTCCATGATTAATGTGATTTGAAGAGAAGTAATAAAATGAGCTCTAACATGGAAAGTAAGCGTTTCCGGACACATGTCCACATAACATATTTTCTTCACTTGTCTGTGCGGAACGTTTCCTGAAAGTTCGGCCGTACCTTTTTGTAACACCCTGTATTTGGTGCTTTCCGGGCCTGGGGAGCCGGTCGGTTGGTGTGGAGCAGCAAGGGAGACCCCGTGACGCTGTGTCGGGCTGGAGCCGCTGGTGGCGTGTACGCGCGGTTGGTGTCTGTGGTGCTGCTTCCGAGTGCTACGAAGTTCGTCGCCCACCCATCTCGGACATGAAAGTTGAGTCCTCAAATTACCTACTATCGAGCCTCAACTGTTTGCATTTCTTCGGTTGATCCTGCTTGTCCCCTTGGGAGATTCCCGCGAGCGACAACGTGTGTGTATTTAAGTCGGCTGAGATTCCAGCCACCTTCCTGTTGAGTGTAACGTAATTTAATTTATACCCTGTTATCGAAGTTGACCAGCGGTACCTTCTTCCTTCTGGCTGTTGACGTTCCGGTTACCTGCCCTTGTCGTTGATGTAATTTTCGGCGGTGTATTTTCCTCATCGTGTTGTTGCTGTCCATCGCGACGTGTAATTGCAAATCAATTTAGAAAGGATTGCTGTATGGTGTGGCAGGTGGCAGTTGACGCTAAATAACGAAAAGTGTGAGGTGATCCACACGAGTTATAAAAGAAATCCATTGGAATTCGATTACTCGATAAATAGTACAATTCTCAAGGCTATTAATTCAACTAAGTACCTGGGTGTTAAAATTACGAACAACTTCAGTTGGAAAGACCACATAGATAATATTGTGAGGAAGGCGAGCCAAAGGTTGCGTTTCATTGGCAGGACACTTAGAAGTTGCAACAAGTCCACTAAAGAGACAGATTACACTACACTCGTTCGTCCTCTGTTAGAATATTGCTGCGCGGTACGGGATCCTTACCAGTTGGGATTGACGGAGGACATCGAAAGGATGCAAAAAAGGGCAGCTCGTTTTTTACTGTCACGTAATAGGGGAGAGAGTGTGGCAGATATGATACGCGAGTTGGGATGGAAGTCATTAAAGAAAAAACGTTTTTCGTCGCGGCGAGTTCTATTTACGAAATTTCAGTCACCAACTTTCTCTTCCGAATGCAAAAATATTTTGTTGAGCCAAACCAACATAGGTAGGAATGATCATCAAAATAAAATAAGAGAAATCAGAGCTCGAACAGAAAGGTTTAGGTGTTCGTTGTTCCCGCGCGCTGTTCGGGAGTGGAGTGGTAGAGAGATAGTATGATTGTGGTTCGATGAACCCTCTGCCAAGCACTTAAATGTGAATTGCAGAGTAATCATGTAGATGTAGACGTAGATGCAGATGTAGTTCGACAGCTGCGGTGTTGGTCGTTGTGGGGGCCAATATTCTGTGTGCCGTAGTGGTCGTTTTGCTCGTTGCGTCGAGCGGAACTAATTGCTTGATTGGTCGGTTGGCTGTCTGTCGCTTGGGTTGCCTTCAGATTAAGAAGTCATTGGACAGGCTGCCTGTCTCACCTAAATAGGCGTTAGTGCTACAGTCCCAGGCCGATACTTGGAAACTTCTGAGTGCCGTTCCTTGTGTGCTACATAGTATTTTCCTTGTTTGGGTTTCAGTTATTCGGTTGATGGTCCAAATGGCTCTGAGCACTATGGGACTTAACATCTGAGGTCATCAGTTCCCTAGAACGTAGAACTACTTAAACCTAACTAACCTAAGGACGTCACACACATCCATGCCCGAGGCAGGATTCGAATCTGCGGCCGTAGCGGTCTCGCGGTTCCACACTGAAGCGCCTAGAACCGCTCGGCTACACCGGCCGGCATTTAATTGATGATTTCTTAAATTAATGTTCTTGTTTTGCTCCTTTGCATGTATTCTTTTAAGATAAGGCTTTCTGCCTCTTAAATTGAAACTCTTTTTCTACGCCTTAAACGTTAAACATACTGTATTTGGTTGATATGTGGCTTTCAGCCCAGTTTCAACATTTCTTAAATTAATGTTCTTGTCTCGCCCTTTTGCATGAAATGTTTTAAGATAGTGCCTTCTGCCTATTGATTGTAACTCTCCTTACTGCTTAATGTGCGACCTCCATCCAAGTTCAATTAAAGTTAAATTGCTAAGGCCTTCAGCCTGTTTTGATTCAAGATTTAGAAAATATTTTTGAGTCATACCTCTAGAAGAAGCTTTTAACTCTTTCTTGAGCAGTGGGAAACATGCTTCCCACTACAATAAACTCGCTGCTAGTCCCGTGGGATTCACAGTTCCCACCTCTGTACGGTGCTACCACCTAGTGAACAGTATAGGGTATTGCTTCAAATCGGATGTTGCCACCATTTTTGCTGTACCTTCGCGCAGATGCATTGTATAGCTGAGTGTTGCTCTGCAGAGGAGCCTTTCAGTGCTGTTTGCGTGACATTTTGTGATTTTTTTCCTCAAAGCTGTAGTATAAGGTAAATACTTTCGATTTACCCAAATTTATGAAGGAGAACGTAAAATTGGAACGAGGAGAATTCCAGTTTGAAACAAAAGGAGCCATTTCTGCAGTAAAATGGATGGATAACCGTCCAGTCACTTTCCTGTCCTCAATTCATGACCCATGAGGAACAGCCACAGGGAAAAGGAAAAACAACGATGGTACTAGTACAGAGATTTCTTGTCCTGAAGTTGTGGCAGAATACAACAAAATAGTGGGTGGTGTCGATAAGTTTGACCAATTACGAGAAAGGTATGCTATTGGCTGACGTTCTATAAAATGGTGGCACAGAATATTTTATTTTCGGATGGATGTTGCTGCAGTGAACAGTTTTATCCTGTGGAAAATAAGTAAAAGAGAAAGTGGACAGCATGATCAGCTCACATACAGGATCCATCTAGCCAGACAATAGATCGCTGGCTTATCGCAAAAAAGGCGTGGACAAAAACCTGTCTTTCTGGCAAAAAGGGGTAAAGTAGCTGAAGATTTTCGTCATGTGGCTGTAGGGGAGCATCAACCCATTTTAGAAGAAACCTACTGGACGTGCCGTCATTGTAGTACCAAAGCTGTGGAAAAGAGCACTCGCTGTGTTTGTACACATTGTCAAATACCACTTTGCATAGACCCATGTTTCAAAATATTTCATGGCAAGTCATTGTGAACAATCAATGTAACAAGAGAAGTAAATTTATCAAATAAATATGACATATACTGAAAAATTTGTTTTTGTCATTTAACTCCAAGGAAGGGCAGTGGGAAGAATACTTCCCACCTTGTTGTGTGACCTCACTTTCACAGTTGGGGCAAATTTGATATTCTGTATGATAAATATACCTATCTGTTAACTACTATCTGCTCTCCATTCATTAAAAAAAACTGCTCGATAATTTTGCCCACGAAAGGGTTAATTAAATTTCTGGCTCAGACCTTGTGTCTTGGATTTTGAGTGTGGCCTACAGCCGATCTAAAGTTAATCAAGGGAGGTCGATTAAAGTTTTAAGTGTTTTGCATCCTTTTTGTAATATTAATAAATGAAGTGTGTCTGTTGAATGCAACTGACAGGAACTCATTTTGGCCTCTTTCCACAACCTAATCCGTTTCAATATGTTATATAGAATTCACCTTTCAGCATTTACCAATGCATGCTGGGAAGACACGACTGTCACACTAGTCCCCTTGCCTACACGTCTCTGCTTATAAACAGACCAGAGCAACGCCATCGTCCTAAAACGGAAATTTTTTGATATCCCCTCATACATAGTTGTAAGTAGTGAGTCCGCTTTTTTTCTCACTCAAAAACAGACGAACCACTCTCGGAAGTGTGCATGGGGGCTTAATTAAATATATAATGCAAATATTTTTAGTATCTGTCCGGTTACGCAGTCTCTCGTAAACGGTTGGCCCTGACTAGTATTATTACGCAATCTGACTGCATGAAATACAACAAAGAATGAAATGAAAATTTCAGTTAATACAATTAATTAATTAAGTCCCCAGCAACTATAAAACCTACGAAGCCAACAAAGCACAAGTGTAGCTGTTCTGTGTGTGGAAGTGTGACTCAACGTAGACATCTGGCACGGTTCTTCTTCAACAAGACAAGAATTTTTAAATACCAATTATATTGACGTGATAAAAGAAAATTAGAAATACTATAATTGTGCAAGAAAACCCAAATTACACTCTAATACAAGAACACAAGCCAGATGCTTTGTTGACTGAACCTGTAATGATGCATTATTTGAGACACACAAATAATAAAAGAACATAGCGTTTTATTACCTTCATATATATTGACGAAATGCACTCTGATCATTACAATATCTCCATTAGAATAACATCTGCTATCTCTCCCATCAAATAACTGCATAAAACATGGAACAAACACTCCCTACTACCACATATCCACTCCGACTTCACGACAAGCAGTGTCCACCACAACTTCTCGGCAAGAACTGCCTGCCGCTACTTCTCAATAATCACTGCCAGTGGAGTCGGCGGAACAATACTCTCTGGCGCGATCTCTGGCGCTGTGGCTCAGTGTAGCCACCTTTCATATGCCCTTCCTCCACGGGCTAGAATTTGATGGTATTTTTGCCAGCATTGGTGGTGAAAATACCACCAAATTCGTCAAAAAAATACAGACAAAAATAAAAGATAATATTAATGCGTAAATATCATATAACTAGATAAAATTTTGGCTTTGCACTGACCTTTCAATAGCCTAATATATAAAATACAGTAAGGAATACAAATTCTTTCATACATATGACTTTACATAATAGTTTACACAAGTATTATGTGGTTAAACAGTTCAATCAATAGCGTCAGCAATGACGAATATGTACAGGTAAGAGTCTCATAACTTTTCACAAACAGTAATACACAAAAAATCAGTTTATACAAATATTCACATAAAATGCTTTCACAACAAGTAGTTGACAGTTCCAGCAGTAGCACCCAGCAATGTTGAATAGGTGCTACAGCAACAAGTGACATCATCTCAGTAGAAGCAGTCCATCAGTGGCACCCAGCAATGTTGAGCAGGTGCAGACACCATCAGGTGACATCATTTCAGTAGAAGCAGTCCATCAGTGGCACCCAGCAAAGTGGAACAGGTGCAGACTCCAACAGGTGACATCATTTCAGTAGAAGCAGTCCATCAGTGGCACCCAGCAATGTCGAGTAGGTGCAGACACCGACAAGTGACATCATTTCCATAGAAGTAGCTCCATCTGTGCACCCAGTAATGTTGAGCAAGTGTCACACATCATGTTGAAAAGTGCAGGTAACAGTTCATAATACTCACCATCACTAATCAGACAGTTCAAGCATGAACAATAGTTTGAATACACATACAAATGCTTTTACAATGCTCTTACACTAAACATACAACTCTAAACATACAAATTCTAATAAACACACAAATGATATCAGATAATTGTCATATTACTATTACAAATACTCGAATATCAGTAAACCTATAATATTTATGAGTGTCAGTGCAAGCCACTACAAATAAATAAAATAATATTTAGGAGATAGGTGGGTAGGATTAGGGAAGGAAAACACACAAAACACACTCACTCATCTTTCATCCACATTAAGTACTACTGTATAATTGAATAGTGTTAACTGTGTAAATGCAATTCTGTCAAAATTTGATGTTCATCATGTGTATCAAGTAGTAGTGGCAGCAATGTAGAACAGTCAATAATAGTTAAGTCAACGTCATAGTCATCATGTCAAGACCAATGTTTGCCAAGCCAGATCAAATATACGGTTGCTGAACAACTGTCAGTGTGCCAAGATATGCAACTTCCTCTCTCCAAAAAAAAGCACATACTGCTTAGTGATTTAACAAAGTGTGTGTAGACAATCTTCCTTCCATTTTAGTGTTCTAGTCTGCTATCTTCATCCTCCTTGTTCCATATAAACCAACAAAAAAATATGCACCTCACTTACTTTACCTCTTATCCACCAAAACTCCAATAATCATTAGCATCACATAATCTCAATACTTCAATAATACCTCTTACATCGATACATATAAATCTTATCATCAATATCATTTACCTTACCTCTTGTCTACCAAAACTTCAATAATCATCAACTTCACATAATCTCAATAATACCTCAATAATACCTCTTCAATACGTCGATACATATAAACCTTAGCACCAATATCATTTCACTTCCATAACAACTCTTTCCTCTAGTCAGTCTCCTCGAACAAGTACAGATAAAATCCTAATGCAAACCTCCACATCCCATACAATCCGAAGACACACTGTCAACACACAACCTCTGTGTAATCCATCTGACTCAAATCTTCTACTCATTATGAATTATAAACAAAAGAATGCATACATGACCTCTAACAGACTTAGTTCTAATAACTCTCAGTAATTAAGTACGATTACGGAGTGTGAATGATCACAATATTTCACAGTGTGTACACCACTTCAAGAATTATGGCAAACAGAAGCAAACATATGGAGTATTTCTTGTGTCAAGTGTCACTTCCTATTTCAGTTGCTCACGAAAAATGCAGTGTAATAACTGTCAATGGTTTAAACCTAGTTTTGGTATGTCATATCGTTAGCTTCCTTCCTATTATCATAAATTTATACAGCTTCCATAAAACCTCCAGCTCATGTGACTTCTATGACGTTTCTTGTACTAAACTCGCTCGTCGAATTACTGCAGTTCATTTTCTTATGTTAAAATATAAAGCACTGAGCGTAAGCAAAACAAGCAACAGCGAGTAAATATACCAGTAGTGAACAGAATGTCAACAAGTGGATGCAGCACAATTTCTACAAGCGAACAATCCGTAACCCATACCACAGCGTAACCCAAACTCCATGTCCGTACACTGTACATCAGCATTGCTATATACCAAATTAAAGAGTAGTTGTGACGACAAACAGAAATGTATAAATATGCAATTCATACGCATAGCAGTAAACATATATCTTACGTAATAAACAGGTCATTAGCATCATGTCAGCATAAGCAAATAAATGTTCATATGTCATCTTAATAAGTAAACAGGAAGGCGCAAGCAGGTAAATCACAAAGTATAACTAACATACCTAACCATATGAGCACAATTAATCAGGTGACAATTATAATTTAAATAAATAAGCACAGCAGGCACATAATTAAAAAAAATATGACATCAGTGAAAAAGCAGTGCAGTCAAGCGATGCATAATATACACAAGTTACAATCCAGTTCATTAATAATCATTGTCAAAATCAGTTAACGTACGCAAGCACGTCGCTTCACAAGTAAATTCATAGAACATGAAATTAGCACAAAGTATGAATCACGTAATCGCGAGCAGCAAATTACGTCTAAAGTACGTACGTAAGTGGAAATATGTTACCTGAAAATGAACTCAATTAACAGTTACCTTTTTTTAGTTTATTAGTTTCTTCTTGGAAATTACATTCTTCCTGAAAATTTCTCGATAGCAAGTAGTCTTAACGTCGGACACGCACAGAATTTACCTGAAGTTCTTAAATATTTTATAGAACCGTATCCTGAAAAATACTGAATGTTAATAACAGAATTCATCAAGTCACTATAGCTTTATACTGAATTTAATCGGAGAACTTAGACTGTGTATTTGTTTACGGCTGTCAGTGCATTCGCACTGAGCGCTCGATCAGCTGTAGGCACGTGACGTAGGAAGTGATTGTTTGCGGTCAACGACTGCCTTGTGCGGCGCGCAGACTTGACTGTTGCTTTGAGTATGTGCCGCCGCGCCGCCAAAACACAGCGCGGTATCCTTGTATTCTCTGCATGTTTACATGTAGCTGTTAGTTTCTCACAAGTATGTCATTCTACAAAAAATTTTTCAAAAGTATATCATTCCACAAAAATTTTAATGTTAGATATATGATGTATTCCTTTAGAGCGTCGTGATTTAAGAGTTTCTACTTCGACAGTGTTATCATGAATAATTTTACGAATTCTATATGGGCCGTTATAAAGCAGAAAAAATTTCCGACACAAGCCTTTTCCTTTATGAGACAAACGATGAGACTTAATTAACACCTTCTGACCAACTGACAAGATTTTTGAACGACCAGGACGCTTAGCTGATTTCTCTCTTCTAGCAGCCGCAGATGCAATATTTTGCAAAGCCAGGTTCACAACTTCAGAATGCCGCAGTTTCCGTGAAGGCGGAAAAGAAACGATTTCAGAAATGCGATTTGTCGGTGCTTTGTTTTTTAATATCAGTAAAGGCGGTAAAGAAGTTGAATCATTAGGGAGTTCATTCAGAATGTTTTGAAAAATATGAAGATACTGATCCCACGTTCTGTGATTCTGATGACAATAAAGACGACACAATTTATTGATTTCCTTCATCCATCTCTCTGAAGCGTTAGATTGAGGGTGAAAAAGTGAAATGAAAATTGGTTTAATTTTACGACGCTGTAGAGTACGAAGCCAAATTTTAGAACGAAACTGTGATCCATTATCTGATATAACCTTATCAACATGACCCACTTCTTTAAGAAAATGTTTCATGAAAGCGTTAGATACTGAACGAGCTGTTGCTTTGCGTAAAGGTGTAAAACACACATATTTTGATGTCAATTCCACTGCTACGAAAATGTACGCAAAACCATTAGTAGATCGAACCACTGGACCGAACAAATTGACTGCAGCCATGTCCTTTAATTTCGCTGGAATGATAGGAAACAACGGTGCTCTATGAGAAATTGTTGGCGGCTTAGCCTTTTGACATAATTTGCATTTGGCTAGAACAGATCGAATACATTTTACCATATTAATGAAGTAGCAATTTTCCCGTAATTTAAGAAAGCATTTTCTGGGACCAAAGTGTGCATAACTGAAATGCGTATACCAAATCAGCTTATTAACCCACTCATCAGGAATACAAACTAACCAAACAGAGTTGTCGACCGATTTTCGTTTAAAAAGAATGTCATTGCGAACTAAATAATGCTGTCTAATCGCTACGCTTTCCTTTCTCCTCCACTTCTCCTTAATGTCCTTCCAGATTGGATCCTTATTTTGCTCCTTAGCGATGTCCTGGAGCGAAGACGAAATAAAGTTCTCAAACGCAACACCTTGAATATACATCAAACAATAATTGTTTTCCTTGCAGTCCTCTTCAGCACTTTGTTTCAAACCCATAGGTGCACGTGATACAGCATCAGCAACAATGTTTGAAGAACCCTGTATGTAAACAATACTAAAATCAAACTCCTGTAGGTACAACGCCCATCGTGACAATCTGCCGTGAGTTAATTTTGTTGACATGAGAAATTCCAGAGCTCGATGATCCGTGTAAACCTTAGTATGTCTGCCAAACAAAAATGTGCGAAATTTTGTAAATGCCCAAACAATAGCCAAAGCTTCAAGTTCCGTAATCGAATAATTCTTTTCTGATTTAGAAAGAACACGACTTCCAAATGCAATAGTCTTTTGTACTACAACGCCGTTTTCTTCTATCTCTTGAAATAAGTGTGCACCTAGGCCTTTGTATGATGAGTCCGTCGCCAAACAAAAATCTTTAGATAAATCTGGATGTGAAATAAGTGGAGCAGCAACTAAAGCATCATGAAGTTGTTCAAATTCTGATTGAGCTTCCTCATCCCAACACCAATTAGAGTTCCTTCCAAATAGTTCACATAAACGAGGTGTGGCCAAATCGTCCAATCTAACAAAGCGTCTAAGAAAATTACAGACACCAAGGAAACTACGAACATCACGCTTTGTGGTAGGAACAGCATAATTACGAATAGCGTCTAATTTCTCTGGATCAGGAAGAATACCTTCTGTCGAAATAATATGACCAAGTAATTTCACCTGAGAACGACCAAATTCAGATTTTTCTAAGTTCACCGTAATGCCAACTCTTGCAAAAATACGTAATAATGAATCCAAAATTTTGTTGTGCTCACTCCAAGAACGTTTAGCAATAAGAATATCGTCAACATATGAAGTAATATTGTCACGAAGATAAACAGGTATAATTTCGTTTAAGCTACGAATGAATGCTGCTGAAGATACAGTAAGTCCAAACGGTAATTTCCGAAACTGGTAACAATTACCAAAGGCTAAAAAGGCAGTATATTTTCTACAATCAGGGTGGAGTTCTATTTGCCAAAAACTTGCGCGCATATCAATCGTGGATAAAACTTTAATTCCATGGAAATGTTGAAGAAGTTCATCTAAATTTTGTGGACGGTCAGTTTCAGGAATAATGATATTATTTATCTGTCTGGAATCCAGAACCTAACGAATTGACCCATCCTTTTTAAGAACAACGTGTAATGGGCTAGTATAAGGACTGACTGCAGGCTCAATAATGCCCTGATCTAACATGTATTGAAGTTCATTCTTAACCTTCTCTCTGTAAGCCAAAGGAATAGCTTACGTTTTCCCGCGCAATGGTGTGTGTTCTTTTACTTTAAATAAATATTGTAAGCCTTGTATAGTTCCTGTGTGATGACTAAATACTGTAGCATGTGAAGTCAAAATTTGGTGCAGCTCTTCTCTTGCAACGTCATCTGGCACTTCAGCTTTCTTAACCTTTTCATTAATTAATTCTTCGCTCTTAGTTATATCATCCATCGCGCCTCTGTATCTATTGTCATTGTCATGAATGAACACATTGTCGTCATAAAGCTCAACGAAAACATCAGAAGTAAGAAACCTTAAACATTTTGTATCTGACTCAGATCTTGTTAAACACTCGAAAAATTTCAAACATTTCGGCATTCCGGCAACAGTCAAATTCACACTTCCTTCTTTAAAGTTCAAAATTGCCTTATGTGCGTTAAGAAACTCCATACCTAATATAATTTGTGTACTGAGTAATGGAACAATAATAAAATTAGCAGAAAATTCGTATCCTTGACAATTGAAGTTTAGGTTGGTCTGTTGTTTAACTTCTACACCTTTTCCAGAAATCGCTCCTCGAATTGTAGTTTTAGAAATAGGTAACACAGGACAGGCAATAGTCCTTTCACATATACGAAAAACTGATTCACTAATGACGTTCAATGGGCTCCCAGAATCTAAAACTGCAGTGAACTTATTCTTACCCACACATACTTCAATAACAGGATGTAAAAATGCGTCTACATTATTTTCCTTTTCGTCTAACAAAATGTCTCTCATGTCTTCCAGGCGTACGTAGTGTAAAGCCGTAGTGTCATTACTTTCTGAACCGTCTATATTGCTGCCAGAAGCCGAAGCTGCTAGTCATTGTCGATTGTTTGCGTCACGTCTTTGATTATTCGCGTCATTTCGCGGATCCATTTCTACGATTTGCACTTGTCTCTCTGAAGTTCTGTCACGTGGAGGATGCCAATTAGGTCCCTCCTGTCTGTTAGATACAAATTCTTGGTTGTGTCTGTTATTAAAATTTCTGTTTTCCTGTCTGTCTGCATAACTACTTCTTGTGTAATTTCGACTGTCACTTCTGAAATTATTGTTGTATCTACTACCCTGATTATTTCTGTAGTAAGAATTTCTATTACTGTTTGAATAATTTCTGTCTTGATAATACCGATTACTGTTTCCGTATGATTGATCATTCCGGTACGAATTACCGTTATTATAATTGTCTGTGTAATTTCTGTTAGAACGTCTGTTATTGTCATAAGGCTGGTATCTATTGTCCTGTCTGTTACGTCTGTCATTGTCAAAATTACCCATATAACGCCCGTTCCGATCACTATCCCTTTTCTCTGAAAATCTATTGTAATTACTGTTACTGAAAAAGTTACAAGAAGTCCCGTCGTCGTTGTCATACTCAAGTTCTTGCAACAAAGTCTTAAAAGTCTCGATGTCGTCTTTACATCTTCCAGCTAAAGCAATTTGTCTTATGGATTGTGGCAGCTTAGTTAAACGAATGCGAATTAATTCAGTCGGGCTATAAGGGTTGGAAAGGAACTGATTCTTTCGAATCATGTCTTCAAAATATTCCGCTGGCGTGCGGAACTCAGACTGTTTGAAATTACGCTGCATAATAAGACTTTGTTTGACTCTGTCTTGCGTGTTTTCGGACCAATATGCCGATAGAAATGCATGATAAAAATCATTTAGGCTATTACAATCTCTAATGAGTGCGCGCATCCGCGTCGCCGGTTCGTTTTCTAAATATCCACACATAAATTCCAGTTTGTGACTTAGTGGCCAATTTGGTGGGAGTGCGTACATAAATTGATCTAACCATGCACATGGATGTATGTCATTCTTAGAATTGCGGAAGATCTTAAATTTCCGAACAGTCAAAAAGTGTTTATAGTCAAAGTTTTCGCCTCGTGGCGACAAAGACCTACCGCGTCTGTCCCAGTCCGAATGTCGATTATTGTAAAGTTCGCGCGCCTGGCGCTCTCTTGTTGCATCCCGTAAATGAAACGAATTATTTTCTTCAAAGCCCTCTGCTATCTGTGATTCTAGATTTCTTCTGCTGTCTTTTCCTACGATGTCGCCTTCAATTTGTTTGACTTGCTTTTTTAATCCCTCAAATTCTCTTTTCACCCGTTCATTAAATTTTCCCTGATTTTCAACATGCTTATTTATATTCTGGTACTCTTCGGTTTCTGCAAATGGTAATGGAGCTGTATCATCAGAATCTCTGTCCCCATTTAAACTAAGACTTGTCAATTTATCTGAAATCTCCTCAACTCTTTCCGATAAATCACCTATTTGTTCTTTCTGTTTATTTACGTCTTCCGTAAGTGTCGCGACTCGGGTTTCAGTATTAACACATTTAGTAATTAACTGTTCATATTGTCGTGTTAGGTTATTTAATCTGTCATTTGGAACGGATTCCTCGATTCTCTCAAATATTTCTTCCTTATCTTTCGCACGTTGTAAATTTAACTCTGAAAATTTTTGTACTATCATGCGATCTCTTTCTTCCTGTTCTCTATCCTGTTCCCTTTGTCTAATCTATACTGCAACTAATCTATTATTGTGAGCATTCAAAATCGGTTGTACTTCTTCTCTGATTTCTTTCTTTAATTCATCTTTCATATCTTTGAAACATGTCCCTATTCGTGAATCTAAACGTGTTTCCATTGTTCCCATCTCAGTTCTAATTGTTCCAATCTCTGTTTTAATTGATCCTATCTGTGATCCCAAATTTAATATTGCACTCATCAACTGCTCCGTATGAACTAGTTCAAAATTCCTTTCGCCCCTAACATTTCCCACAAAACCAGCTTCCTTCGTCATAGCTGCAAAGCTATCTGTGTTCGATACTGTTCCAGAATCTTCTATGGTTAATCTCGTATTCTGTGAATTTTCTGATTGAGAAAAATTTTGTAATGGTTCCGGACTATTTTCCCGACTTATTACATTGTTTTCCACTTCATTATCCATCATACTGTTTTCCTCTGTTGGCGAGTTCGCCATGTTAACAATTTCGTTATTCTCACTATTCATCATTTTCGCCTTTTTCATTGATCGCGTAATCATTTACAAAATATACAAAACTCGTCACTATATGAAAATTACACACAATGACACTTTATCATCAACAATATCATTCACACGAAATGTTTCCCTCAAACACGATTAACGAACAATTGAAATAATTGCACTAAATTGTCAAACGCGTATACAAGACAACAAAAAAAATAAATTTTGAAAAATACCATTAGAAGAATGACAATTACCAAATCTACACATGCAATATAGACTACAATTACTAAACTACAAATTACTACAACAATACTACTGTCTACTATTTTTACAATCAGAAGATTCCAAGGGACGATCCTGGCAGGGTCGCCACGTGCATGGGGGCTTAATTAAATATATAATGCAAATATTTTTAGTATCTGTCTGGTTATGCAGTCTCTCGTAAACGGTTGGCCCTGACTAGTATTATTACGCAATCTGACTGCATGAAACACAACAAAGAATGAAATGAAAATTTCAGTTAATACAATTAATTAATTAAGTCCCCAGCAACTATAAAACCTACGAAGCCAACAAAGCACAAGTGTAGCTGTTCTGTGTGTGGAAGTGTGACTCAATGTAGACATCTGGCACGGTTCTTCTTCAACAAGACAAGAATTTTTGAATACCAATTATATTGACGTGATAAAAGAAAATTAGAAATACTATAATTGTGCAAGAAAACCCAAATTACACTCTAATACTAAAACACAAGCCAGATGCTTTGTTGACTGAACCTGTAATGACGCATTATTTGAGACACACAAATAATAAAAGAACATAGCGTTTTATTACCTTCATATATATTGACGAAATGCACTCTGATCATTACAATATCTCCATTAGAATAACATCTGCTATCTCTCCCATCAAATAACTGCATAAAACATGGGACACACACTCCCTACTACCACATATCCACTCCGACTTCACGACAAGCAGTTTCCACCACAACTTCTCGGCAAGAACTGCCTGCCGCTACTTCTCAATAATCACTGCCAGTGGAGGCGGCGGAACAATACTCTCTGGCGCGATCTCTGGTGCTGTGGCTCAGTGCAGCCACCTTTCAAGTGTCCAACTCCTAAAATATTAGCTATTCTAACACCTTGTGCGAGCATATAACTGCAAAGTTGTGTATTATCATATATCTTACGGGTTTTCTGCCGGGTGACGTCTTCGACCACCGCCGATATTTCCAGAAGAGCACACCCTGCCATTCTCAAGACACAAATGCAAGGAGGAAGCAATGTGCAAGGGAATTTAATACCTCGGTTAACGGAGGAGAAACAAGGAAGATACCACACACAGAACAAGGAACCGCAGAGTCAACACACAACCAAAGATAAGCAACATCATGTTGTGTACATAGTTCCGTGTAGTCAGCACGTACACAACTTTTCCACTAGAGCGCGCTCCGCTAAGCACAACAGCGCAGTCGCAGCGCTCGTCTATGTCTCCGCACTACGAGATGGCGCTGTCTTAGAGACGGACCAAATTCTGCTTCCGCTGATCTGCATATTAATATGTAACGCAGCCAATGAGATTGCTGCTAATGTAGAACCTTTTCTCCTCGCAGATCACACTCTCGCAGCGACACCTGAACGCACGAGGTATTATAACGGGTGTACAGACCTCTGATTAGTCAGTCTGCGTTTGTCTGCATTTATCTGCATTAGTATACAGTCAAATTTCAGCCTGCACCTACTAAGATTATCATATTCCTGTACATAGCCAAGAAGAGAAATGCATAGAAACTTTGTCAAGTATCAGCTATATCTGTGAGTAAGATTAACGTACCAAAACTAAAGGAACTTCAGACTGTCAATTGTAAATAACATCCAGAACCAAGTTAAATTATTTTTATGCTTCTTATTATTTTAATAAATGTGTGTGAAAATTAATCAAGTTCTGTTTAAAGTTGCTCACCATCTATCTGCTACTCTAAGCGTGCAGGTAGCATTTCTATCGTCTGACCTAACGGCAGAAGATAAACACGCCACGATAAGACCACGAGACATATTGCTGACACTCGCCTACTTCGTTAGAGCGACAAGTCAAATAATCTGATGGTGTGTGTACCGAAGGTCTTACAGTACGCACACCACACATCAGAAGTATCGATAGTGACTATTAATCAACAGGTGAGATAGCCCTAATTCTGTCCCTCTGTTTTTTGATGACAGACAAAGCCGGATTCCAAGCAGCATTTAAACAAAATCCACCATCCCTGTTTATAAGGTGCTTGATAGTTTGATTTCAACAGCTTCCTTAAAGACACTATCCCAATAGCTGGACGTGCAAGCCAGAATCTCCGTGTTGTATTCCATAGGACGACCGGTGTCAAGGCAATGTTCTGCAATAGCGGATTTACTCGGCTGTTGTAAGCGTGTGTGATGCTTATGTCCAATACGCCGGTCTTCCACAGTCCTGATTGTCCTACCAATATATGACAAGCCACAACTGGAAGGAATACGATAGACACCAGCCTTACCCAAACGAAGATCATCTTTTACGGACGCCAACAGTGCGTTAATCTTAGAAGGTGGTCGAAAAACACATTTCACATCATATTTCCGCAAAATACGGCCAATCCTGTTGGAAATGCTTCCTGCGTAAGGCAAAAAGGCCGTAGACTTGGGTGTCACTTCATTGCTATCGTCACTCACCCGTTGCACAGAAGGCTTATAGCGCATTGATCATTGCTGATTCTTCGGCGTTTAGGGGCAGTTTCCCACCCCAAGGACAAGAGAGTGCCCTGAACCTTTGTCAGATACTTAACCGTCTTTGACTGGGCAATTGGTAGAATGAGGGACCACTTCTTACGCTTGAAGTCTTTGGCTGCTAGTGCTGATTATTAATCAAAAGTTAAGCAGTGGCTGTTTCGAACCTGGGACCTTAGAAATCCACAAATAATTCACCTATGCCCCCAGTTCCCAAATCATTCTCCACAAGGACTCGGTCCTTATGAAACCCCGCAATGCCTCCCTGATCTCCTGAAAAAGATCTTGTGTGCCACCTTTGGCCCCCCTGCGATCCTTAAACCCTTCCTAACCCCCCTCCTCTCTCCACCAGCCCAAACCACCTCACTGTTCAACTCTCAGTGCCACAATCATTGAACTTAGCCCCATGGTCTCGGAGATGGAGGTTTTGAAGCAATTGAACGCCCATCCGGCGCTCAAAATCTGTTCCACCCGCCACGTCTACAATGACCTACCTTCCTCATGTGTGTCCTCGCGGAATCCCCTTCTCCACTAACCACCTACTCGCCAAGGAAGCCCTTATTTATAACCACCGCCAACCTGCTGACCCTTATCACTACCCTCCCTTGTGCTACTGGCGCCAAAAGTACCTGTTCTATAATGATTACCTTACCTCCATCAGTAAAAATGCTCTCACATGCCCCCACTGCAAAGCATCTTATTGCCTCAAATAGAGTCCCAACTTTTCCTCCTCTCTTTCCTGGAATACATGTAACAAAGCACACATCACCTATTCCTCTAAATGCAAGGCAAAACACCCTCCCACCAAACAAGAGTTCACTGTCCTGTCACTGATGAACCCCTCCACACCAACAATTACCTCCCGCCCTCCCCCGTATTGAAGACATCATGCGATTCCTCACAATCATCTTTCAAAATATCCACTGTTTCCAACCCCCACACACTCTTCAGTAGATATCCCTCGCCGCCCATTCCGTTTTTCACCTGAACAGCTATGCCACCTTCCCTACAACTAAGCCCTCTTTACAGACCTCAACACCCTTGTCTAAGCCCTCTCGACCCCCCTCCACCCTCTTCCACCCTCTCCATCCTGGTGTGATGACAGTATCACCTCCTTTATCAAAACACCCGCTCCTTCCCAGCCAACAAGCCTCTTTTCATGCATACCCTGTTCCTGCCTCTTTTCATGCATACCCTGTCCCAGGTTCACACCTTCATCCCCAATGAAAGCTACCTCCAACCTCATCACATTGTCTGCACATCTGCTTATGTCCTTCACCATACCGATAATCCCTGCACCTTAGCACAAGGTGGGGTTGCTATTAGCCACAATATATCCCCATCTGGCCAAAACCCCTGCTCCATGACCCTACTGTCACCTTATCCTGAGCGTTTCTTCCCCACCCTCACCGTCGCCTGTGCCACAATATACGTCCATTCTGTTGCTCCCAACCCCTATGACTTCCTCTCCCATATTGACCACACATTTTCCATCTACGTGATTGCTACAGACCTTAACATCCATAATTGCGACCACACCACCCTCCAGCAGTGGTATCAGTTCCTTTCCACCCTCCAAGGCGATATTGTCCTCGTCCCTTAGCATACCCATCCCGAAATTAACAGCATCCTCAATGTTGTCCTCACTTCCTCCAACCTCCTGTGGCAGTCCTAGATCCCATACGTATTGACCAACTTCTCACCATCTCCTTTGCCCCTTGCCCACCCCAAGCTCCCCACCCTGTCGCCCCTCTCAAGGTAGTTCATAACTACTGCTGTGCCTAGTGGAATGCCTACTGGGAATCAATCAACACACAGGTCAGAAGCCCCTCCCCCCTCTCCTTCCATCATCCTGTTGACATCGCTCACGCCTTGTCCTTCCTCTAGAAGACGATCTCTGTTGCTGTGGTGGCCCACATTCACACCAAACCTAAACACTCCCATCATCCTACTTTTCCTCTATAGTGCCTCCTCCTTCTCCGTGAATCTTGCCGGCTCTGTCGTTCCTTCCTGCATGCTCATGACTGGGATACACTCCTGCACCACCAGCAATTACTAAGAAACGCCGGAACTGGCGTCACACATGCACACGACTCAACACTACCCTTCCTGTCAACTCATGCAAGTAATGATCTGCCTTCCACTGCCTTACTGGTAGCTATCCTGCCTCACTTTACCCACTCCTCTATGACAACCAACCCTTCCCTGAAAACTTCTGTAAGGATAATTTTTTTGCTTTACACCTCTCCAAAATCTTCTTCATACCCAATGATCCTCATTTTGATAACTCCCTCTTCCTCAGTGTCATTGACCACACTGATACCACTGTCCTGCTACTTGCTCCTAGCTTCTGGTGCTTGGATCACCTCCCTCAAAATTGAACACACATATTACAGCCCATTACATTAGACTCATGCAACATTACCCATGTTCACGACTGATCACCTACCGCCACCTCAAGGAATGACCTCTCTCCTTCGCCAATCTTGCCAATCTGTGCAACACCATCTGTCCTCGGCTTTTACCCTGACCTGAGGAAGACCACCCACATCCTGTTGTTCTTTTAAGCCAACAAACCCCTTCCAGCATTTCCTCCTATCGCCTCATATGCCTCACCTTGATATTAAGGTCTTCGAGTCCATCCTCTCCCGAAGTATCTGTCACCGCTTAACACCACTTACTCCCTCTTATCCAGTGTGGTTCCTGGCCTTCCTTCTCCACTGATCAACAGCTCCTATCCCTCCAACTTAAGTCCTGTCGCCCTGCTATGTCTTTTTTTTGTCTCAAGCTCTAAAACGCCTATGACTGTGTGTGGCATTCTGAGCTCCTTTTCAAGCTACAGACCTATACCCTTCCCTCAGCTTCATCCATCTCAGTGCCTCCTTCCTCTTGCACTGTGCTTCCTATGTCACCATCCATAATAATAATTCCTGGACATTCTACCCTACTGCAGATGTGCCCCAGGGCTCCATCCTTTCTAATCTCCTTTATATACTGTAAACTGGTGATATGCCCAAATAACCCCCAGCTGTTCATCTTCTTCAATATGCTGATGGACCGCCTTCCTTGTCGTCTATCCTACCCTTTAAAGGTAGCAGTGCTCTCTCCAAACCCACCTAGACCTGTTTACCACTTGGTGCAACCAGTGGCTCCTTCAGATCAGTCCCTCCAAAACCCAGGGAATCATTGTAGGATGTACCACCACCTCCTTCTGGGTCCATGATTTGTACCCCACCATCTATGACCGTCCTATCCAACTTACTGAAATTGCATGGTATATCTGCAAACTTTCAAAAACAGAAATCCAGAAGATCCCAAATCGCAAAAATTTAATGTGTGAATGCGTTGCAAGGTGTTCAGACATATTGAGGAAAGACTACACATAAAGAGATTACAAATAATGTTAATACATATAATGTAGGCTACATTTTAAGATCACTCTTTTCAAACTCTGAAGTCTGGTACTAACACAAGTTACTAGCTGATGAGTGTTCCTTTGTTGTCAATATTGGAAACAGTTCACACACTACGCAAAAATGAGCTTTTCTGCACTTTATCTTGCCAGCCACAATATGTACGACACTGTCAAAACTACTAAACTGAACCTTTATATACACTTATTTACAAAATTTTCTCAAGCTCACAGAACACTGGCGATACTACATCCCAGATTGCAGGGGAGAGATGAAGATGAGCAGGTTTCTTCGTTTTCTTCAGAAATTAAGAAGGAAAACTATTCATGTAACATTGGACCACTGCTTCTTGTTTTCAAAACAGAAATGTGTCCCAGAGTTTCATTCTACATGGAGCACCTAAACTGATTGCGATTCTTCTTCACCAAGTTCAACACACGCTCACACTCACCATTGCTGTGCAGTACAGTCAAAACAGAAACCATTATCCTGGATAACCTGTCGTACTTAGGAACACCATCAGCTCCATGAATGCTCATCAAGCGAGTCCATTTGGTATCATCTGTCAAGTTCTCGCCCCAACAGTAGCAGAGTCATCGATCTGCAGGGCTAAAAATTGCCTCCGAAGCACATTCATTGCTTCCCCAGCTGGCTCACTTCCCTTCCTCAGCAGCGATGATGGAAACCTTTCTGCAAGAAATTCTACAGAAGAAAACTTGGAATCCTCAATTTTGGAAACTTCTGCAACCTTTGCATGCTTCAGTACTTCATCACTGACAGGAAACTTGTTTATGATATAATCACACACAGAGCAGAAGTAAGCCCTGACAGACCAAATTAATGCTGATTTGTCTTTATAATTAAGTTTCTTCACCAAATTCATTGTCTGAACGCTAATAACTAGAAAATCAATGTCTCTCTGATTCTCAACAAGGTGATACTGAACTTTCTGTAACAGGGAACTGTTTATATCTTTAGGTTTAACAAATCTGGAAAGAAGCTGCTGTTTGCGTTAGTTCTAACAGTTTATGAATTTGAGGGGGAGCACTCTGAAGTGTAGAACTGAGATTCTCAAATACAGGAGCGACAGCACACAGGAAAGCACAGTATGCCCTGTTTAACCTGAAGAGAGAAACCATTTTTCTTCGAGGGTTTGAATAACGTTGTTGTTCTTGAGCACAGGAGTGTCAGATTTTGTAGCAGATGCAAACTCTTGGGGGCAACCAGTTCTGATGACTCGATAGCCTTCCTCTTTCCGTGGTCTTTCGAACCACCAAGCTCAGCTTTTGGGATTGTAAGCGGTGTTAAGCTACTTGATGCACACTGAACACTCACACGCACCTCATCTTTAAACAACCCAACTAATGGATCCCACTGCGCCAACAGTCTCTGCAGGCACTTTCCTAAAGATATCCATCTTGTGCAGACATGTTTGAATAATTTCTTAGTTTCCTTGTAGTGAAGCTCTTGGAACTTCTTGAGGCATTCCTTCCTTTTGCAACTGTTTTCTAAATAACAGAAAATGTCGACTATAAGTTCATTGATCTTAACAGGCAAACTGCTTGCACCTTCCTCAGCAGCCAAGTTAATCGAATGACATGAGCAACCCAGCACAGAGACGTATGGCTGTGCTTCCCCTAAAACAACCCCATTGGAGCATTGTCTGAACAGAACGCTACACAATTTTCAATTGGTATTTTGTAATTAACAAATTCCCAATATTATGTCCCACTGAATCACTCACAGACAGAGCACTGAAGTAACTATCTTTTCCTGCCTTTCCTCGAAACAGGTGATGACTAAGGGGTAAAGCTTAGCATTACTGTCAGTGCTCCCATTTGTAGCCGAAGTAAATGGTTCACATTGCATGCATCTAATGAGTTTATTTCTTGAATCTGTAACCATTTCTCTCAAAATATCTGAAGTATTTGTATGACCACAACCATACCTCTTTGCAACTTCTGAACCGGAGAACATTTTCTTAAAAAGGGCACCAGCATGATCAACAGCAGCTAATGGAATATTATGTTCAATTAAAAATGAAGTAAACAAACATTCTGCTCTTATTACATTAAGGTCAGCTACAGGAGCGGTAAAAAATCAATCAATTTTCCTACTATTATCCTTCATTTTCCTATTGTAGACGTGTTTAACGGATTTAATGTTGTTGTTGTTGTTGTGGTCTACAGTCCTGAGACTGGTTTGAAGCAGCTCTCCATGCTACTCTATCCTGTGAAAGCTTCTTCATCTCCCAATACGTACTGCAGCCTACATCCTTCTCAATCTGCTTAGTGTATTCATCTCTTGGTCTCCCTCTATGACTTTTACCCTCCACGCTGCCCTCCAATACTAAATTGGTGATACCTTGATGCCTCAGAACATGTCCTACCAACCGGTCCCTTCATCTCCTCAAGTTGTGCCACAAACTCCTCCCCAATCCTATTCAATACTACCTCATTAGTTAATATGATTTATTAGTTCAGGTCTACCTCCGTAAGCAATGTTTATATGACATTGACACATGGAATAGAATACGAAAGTTTCACCTTTCCGCGATCCCATAATACAGAGAAATTCAGCGGAATATGAATCTCTTAGCTGAGATCATCAGGAAAACACTAAATCGGACAAAAATTCGCCACACAATTGCACGAATACCAGAACTACAGGAAACACCGCATAAAACGAAGCATAAACAAAGCTTTCCCGCTAACACGCAGTCGAAGCACAACACGCAAACGTAGAATGATCGATCGACTTCCGTCAGCGGTGTTTCAAACACACGAAGTTAATTACAAAAGTGCAACAATATTCTGCGAGAAGGGATTATCGATAACATTATCGGTCGACTTTCAGTTGAATTTTAAACACCCGCCACTCGCATCTCAGAACAGCAGCTATTATCGAAAGTCAAAACTGAAATTCGATAAAATGTAGAGGGCGGGAACAAGGGAGTTGAAAATCTGGAGAAGAACGATGCTCATGCAGAAAACCGGGAGACTACCCCAAAGCCCGGAAATCTTCTGGGAAAACTGGAAGACTTGGCAGTTATGCCTTGGCCACACCCTTGACTGTCACCTCACCGGGGCTCCCCATCTCCCTACCATCCAACTCAAAGTCCACAATAGACTCCATCTTCTGAAAGTCCTGCCTGGTTGGACATGGGGATTGTATCTTTCTACCATCCTTTGTACCAACAAATCCTTGATCCACCCCATCCCTTGTTACACCAGTGTCACCTGGATCTTCATCCCTCCTAAATTCTACAAAGCCCTCCAAATCGTTGAAGCCATGTGCTCCACCTCACTTTCTGTATTAATCTCCTGTCCCCCATGAGGATCGTCTATGACCTCATCCCTTTCCCACTTGTCCTTTTCCTTGCACACATCTGTATCCTCTATACCCCTCAAACCCTGGTGTCTCCATCCTCTCCACTCCCCACCTGCCACAGCGCCTGTGCCGATGTGTCCCACTCTATCTCCACACCCTCCACCTCCTCTTCCAAAGAAACTTCCAGCGTCTTCCCATCCCAGATGATGTGCTTCACCTTGATATACACCCTTCCTTTCAACTATGACCCTCCTTTTAATCATCCCTCCTCCCTATGGCTCCCTCTTCTTTCGCTCCACCTCTGCTGTTTCTTTCCTGCCCTACCCCAGTCCTGTCCTTCTCACTCCTCCTTTTCCAGTCATTGCGTTCCTTCCTGGGTTGCTCGCTGCTCCCCTCCCCCCCTGTCCACTACACCTTGGTGTGCACATGGCTCACTTCATTCGACCACTTCCTTCGCCCCTGTCTCTCTCAACCACCCTTCTCTTCTCTCCCTCCTCTCTGGCCTCACCTCCTTGGCAGGTCCTTCCAATTTTAAACCAGTTACTGGAGATACTGACAGGTTTCAGATAGATTGTATAATGGTAAGACAGAGATTTAGGAACCAGGTTTTAAATTGTAAGACATTTCAAAGGGCAGATGTGGACTCTGACCACAACCTATTGGTTATGAACAGTAGATTAAAACTGAAGAAACTGCACAAAGGTGGTAATTTAAGGAGATGGGACCTAGATAAACTGACTAAACCACAGGTTGTAAAGAGTTTTAGGGAGAGCATAAGGGAACAATTGACAGGAATGGGGGAAAGAAATACAGTACAAGAAGAATTGGTAGGTCTGAGGGATGAAGTAGTGAAGGCAGCAGAGGATCAAGTAGGTAAAAAGACAAGGGCTAGGAGAAATCTTTGGGCAACAGAACAAATATTGAATTGATGAAAGGAGAAAATATAAAAATGCAATAAATGAAGCAGTCAAAAAGGAATACAAACGTCTCAGAAATGAGATCGACAGGAAGTAAAAAATGGTAAGCTGGGATGGCTAGAGGACAAATGTAAGGATGTAGAGGCTTATCTCACTAGGGGTAAGATAGATACTGCCTACAGGAAAATTAAAGAGACCTTTGCAGAAAAGAGAACCACTTGTATCAATTTCAAGAGCTCAGATGGAAACCCAGTTCTAAGCTAAGAAGGGAAAGCAGAAAGGTGGAAGGAGTATATAGAGGGTCTATACAAGGGCGATGTACTTGAGGACAATATTATGGAAATGGAAGAGGATGTAGATAAAGATGAAATGGGAGATACGATACTGCGTGAAGAGTTTGATAGAGCACTGAAAGACCTGAGTCGAAAAAAGGTCCCGGGATTAGACAACATTCCATTACAACAACTGACGGCCTTGGGAGAGCCAGTCCTGACAAAACTCTACCATCAGGTGAGCAAGATGTATGAGACAGGCGAAACACCCTCAGACTTCAAGAAGAATATAGTAATTCCTATCCCAAAGAAAGCAGGTGCTGACAGATGTGAAAATTACCGAACTATCAGTTTAATAAGTCACTGCTGCAAAATACTAACGCGAATTCTTTACAGACGGATGGAAAAACTAGTAGAAGCCGACCTTGGAGACATCAGTTTGAGTTCCGTAGAAATATTGGAACACGTGAGGCAATACTGACCCAACGAATTATCTTAGAAGTAAGACTAAGGAAAGGAAAACCCACGTTTCTAGCATTTGTAGACTTAGAGAAAGCTTTTGACAATGTTGACTGGACTACTCTCTTTCAAATTCTGAAGGTGGCAGGGGAGTCTGGGGGCATGAAAGGGAAGCAGTGGTTGGGAAGGGAGTGAGACAGGGTTTTAGCCTCTCCCCGATGTTATTCAATCTGTATATTGAGCAAGCAGTGAAGGAAACAAAAGAAAAATTCGGAGTAGGTATTAAAATCCATGCAGAAGGAATAAAAACTTTGAGGTTCGCCGATGACATTGTAATTCTGTCAGAGACAGCAAAGGACTTGGAAGAGCTGTTGAACGGAATGGACAGTGTCTTGAGAGGAGGATATAAGATGAGCATCAACAAAAGCAAAACAAGGATAATGGAATGTAGTCGAATTAAGTCGGTTGATGCTGAGGGAATTAGATTAGGAAATGAGACACTTAAAGTAGTAAAGGAGTTTTGTTATTTGGGGAGCAAAATACTGTAAATGGTGATGGTCGAAGTAGAGAGAATATAAAATGTAGACTGGCAATGGCAAGGAATGCGTTTCTGAGAAGAGAAATTTGTTAACATCAAGTATAGATTTAAGTGTGAGGAAGACTTTTCTGAAAGTATTTGTATGGAGTGTAGCCATGTCTGGAAGTGAAACATGGATGATAAATAGTTTGGACAAGAGGAGAATATAAGCTTTCGAAATGTGGTGCTTCAGAAGAATGCTGAAGATTAGATGGGTAGATCATATAACTAATGAGGAGGTATTGTGTATAATTGGGGAGAAGAGAAGTTTGTAGCACAACTTGACTAGAAGAAGGGATCGGTTGGTAGGACATGTTCTGAGGCATGAAGGGATCACCAAGTTGGTATTGGAGAGCACCGTGAATGGTAAAATACGTAGAGGGAGACCAAGAGATGAATACACTAAACAAATACAGAAGGATGAAGGTTGCAGTAGATACTGGGAGATGAAGAAGCTTGAACAGGATAGAGTAGCATGGAGAACTGCATTAAACCGGTCTCAGGACTGAAGACCACAACAACAACAACACTTTCTATTTTGCTGCTTGCCATGTATCTTACATAAGCGCAGTACATGTTTATGGTCCAATTTGGCTTTCATACTGTGAACGCTGTTTTTAATTGTGTTCTTCGTGTCACCATTGTTGATGTGCTACACCTTCATCGAGTGTCATTTTAATTGTGTGTGGATTTTTTTGTAAATGTGCATTGTGAATCTACCTCATTTTTTGTATATTTTAACTCCAATTGTTTCTCCTTCTCATACGTATACTTCATCTTTTGTCTCCATATTCTGATTATTTAAAGATCTTATCTCTTGGTTTTAAGAGCGGCGAATTGTGCCGCTTCGAGCGCACTGCAGCACATGTCTGGCATGGGTGTGAAATAATAATAATAATAATAATAATAATAACAAATGGAAAAAAACAGGCGCACTGGACAGTGGGCTACTGTTTTAATACTATGATCTGTCCTTATGTTCCTCATAGCAGCAACTATTCACTTGTAGATTGGCAGTAGGCTACCTCCCTGTACTTCAGTGATAGCCTTCTATCTTATTATTAATTTATATATAGTACTACTGGGTAGATTGGTTGGAACTCCTCTCCAGTGGTAGACTAATAGCGAAAATATATACTGCACATACAGAAGTTACTGACAAAACTGGATGGAGCTACTGTCTAGTGTTCTACTGTGTAGTGCTTGATGAATTGCAACTCAAGTTCTTTAAATAAACAATTACCACACTCTGTACAAAATAAAAACTTACATGTGTCCTATCCAGCATCCCAGGCCAGCACAGCACAGATTGAAGCTCCACCACAAGTGGAGGAGGGGAGAAGAGGAGGAGAGGTGAGTAGGGGAGGGCCAACAAAGCTCTCTGGTGGCGGTGTTGTGAAATAGGCCAGTTGGTCTCTGAACCTCAAGGTGAACGCACAAAATTTGTTAATCCCACCGACAAATTTGAATTTCTGCTTTTTTTTGAAATTCCTACCATTTCCAGGGAGGAAGGGTGGTGTGGTAAGGTACAAGAGCCGGCTGGGGAAAGCCCATGTCATTAGATGGTCAAAATAATTGATTGATCAATTAATTAATTTGCATCATTAATTTAATATCTATACTGGGCTCGAAAGCCCATGATCTCACTACTCGCTACAGGACGACTGGCTCGGAGCTGTCATTGAAGTTAACAATTTGTAACGGATCGTTGTGTCAGTGTGGTGCCAACTGCTGCTGAAATTGCTGCTGCAGATGCAGTACGATGCGCCAGAGCCATACTCGTACACAGAATACGACGGAGATTCCCCGAGTAGTGCCACATGGCTGTCAGGAGCCCAGTCTTCTTGCGACCGGACATTCCCCTGACCACTACTGCCGGCAACCACATACAGTATTCACGTATTACAACCAAGTCTTTCTGCAGAAGGAACGTCCTGCCTCTCGTAGCCCTCTTACATGACCTTGTTCAAATTCTGTGAGGTGTTAAAATGGCATCTTTGTCTTCTTGAAAGGCATTCCTGACTAACACAAGTCTCAAAGGTAGCTAACACTCACGACCGTTAGAGCGTTTATTTAATGCAAACCTGCTTTACATCCTCATAGTGGGGCTATTATCGGCTCTCCTACGTGACCGGCGCGAAATCTAAGTAGACGCCACATTTCAGGTGTAGAAACGCACCTACCAACTTTCGGTTATGCCGTACAATTCCTTCTTACTGTTGCGATTTTTTTTCCGTCAGCATATGTAGATCTGTGTAGATGGGGCAGATGGCGCCAGTATATGAAAATCTTAATCATGATTGATATACTGGGTGATCAAAAAGTCAGTATAAATTTCAAAACTGAATAAATCACGGAATAATGTAGATAGAGAGGTACAAATTGACACACATGCTTGTAATGACATGGGGTTTTATTAGAACCAAAAAAATACAAAAGTTCAAAAAATGTCGGGCAGATGGCGCTTCATCTGATCAGAATAACAATAATTAGCATAACAAAGTAAGACAAAGCAAATATAATGTTGAAACTTCCTGGCAGATTAAAACTGTGTGCCGGATAGAGACTCGAACTCGGGACCTTTGCCTTTCGCGGGCAAGTGCTCTACCAGCTGAGCTACCCAAGCGCGACTCACGCCCCGTCCTCACAGCTTTACTTCTGCCAGTACCTCGTCTCCTACCTTCCAAACTTTACAGAAGCTCTCCTGCGAACCTTGCACAACTAGCACTCCTGAAAGAAAGGATATTGCAGAGACATGGGTTAGCCAAAGTCTGGAGGATGTTTCCAGAATGAGATTTTCACTCTGCAGCGGAGTGCGCGCTGATATGAAACTTCCTGGCAGATTAAAACTGTGAAGCATGTCCGGAGTTATGGTGAGGCATTGTCGTCGGATGTTGTCTTTCAGCATCCCTAGAGATGCCGGTCGACCACGATTCTCTTGCGACTTCAGGGAACACCAAAGCCAATAATCGCACGGACTGAGGTCTGGGGACCTGGGAGGCCAAGCATGACGAAGGTGGCAGCTGAGCACACGATAATCACCAAACGACGCGCATCTGTCGGACATTTTCTGAACTTTGTTTTTTTTTTTTGGTTCTAAAAAACCTCATGTCATTCCAAGCATGTGTGTAAATTTTTTTTTTTTTTTTTTTTTTTTTTTTTTTAGTCATCAGTCTACTGACTGGTTTGATGCGGCCCGCCACGAATTTCTTTCCAGTGCTAACCTCTTCATCTCAGAGTAGCACTTGCAACCTACGTCCTCAATTATTTGCTTGACGTATTCCAATCGCTGTCTTCCTCTACAGCTTTTGCCCTCTACAGCTCCCTCTAGTACCATGGAAATCATTCCCTCATGTCTTAGCAGATCTCCTATCATCCTGTCCCTTCTCCTTATCAGTGTTTTCCACATATTCCTTTCCTCTCCGATTCTGCGTAGAACCTCCTCATTCCTTACCTTATCAGTCCACCTAATTTTCAACATTCGTCTATTGCATCACATCTCAAATGCTTCGATTCTCTTCTGTTCCGGTTTTCCCACAGTCCATGTTTCGCTACCATACAATGCTGTACTCCAGACGTACATCCTCAGAAATTTCTTCCTCAAATTAAGGCCAGTATTTGATATTAGTAGACTTCTCTTGGCCAGAAATGCCTTTTTTGCCATAGCGAGTCTGCTTTTGATGTCCTCCTTGCTCCCTCCGTCACTGGTTATTTTACTGCCTAGGTAGCAGAATTCCTTAACTTCATTGACTTCGTGACCATCAATCCTGATGTTACGTTTCTCGCTGTTCTCATCTCTACTACTTCTCATTACCTTCGTCTTTCTCCGATTTACTCTCAAACCATACTGTGTACTCATTACACTGTTCATTCCGTTCAGCAGATCATTTAATTCTTCTTCACTTTCACTCAGGACAGCAATGTCATCAGCGAATCGTATCATTGATATCCTTTCACCTTGTATTTTAATTCCACACCTGAACCTTTCTTTTATTTCCATCACTGCTTCCTCGATGTACAGATTGAAGAGTAGGGGTTTATTAAGTTTTCAAATTTATACTGACTTTTTGATCACCCGGTATTTGGTAATTTGTGGATAACGTATGATCTTCAATAATATTAAGATCTCAACATAAAATTATGTAGCCCACCGGTTGCACGTAACTGGCAGGTACATTGACATATGTTTCGACATCTACTGGGGGTGTCTTCATCGGAATGAAATTTTCATAAATGCTAAAATTACATTGCTAAAAAGCAATTGTCAGAGTTTAGAACCGATGTGCTCAAGCCAAAAGTGAAATAAAACGTTCTAGCCCTTTCGACATGTGGCTAGGTGAGCCTGATATTCTTCCCAGCTGGGCACAACTGGCAAAGCCTATAAGGCTTTATTTCACATTTTACTTGAGCGCAGCTGTTCTAAATTCTGACCATTGCTTTTAGCTATGTAATTTTATAATTTATCATAATTTCAGTCCGATGAATACACCCCTAGTAGGTGTCGAAACGTAGGTCAATTTACCTACCAGTTATTTGCAATTTTTGGACTTCTGTTCGAAGATGGGTTTGATGCCGCTCTCCATGCTAGGCTATTCTGAGCAACTGTCTTCATTTCTACATGGCTACTGCAACCTATATCCATTTGACTTTGCTCTCTGTATTGGACCGTTGGTGTCTCTCAACAACTTGTAGCATCCACACTTCCCTCCAATATCAAACTGATTCCTCGATGCCTCAGGTTGTCATAGCAGCCTATCACTTCGTTTAGTGGAGTTGCGCCTTAAATTCCATTTCTTCCCATTTCGATTCAGTAGCACCTCATTAGTTACACGCAGCTCGAGGTCTTGTGGTAGCGTTCTCGCTTTCCGTACACGGAGTCCCGGGTTCGATTCCCGGCGGGGTCAGGGATTTTCTCTGCCTCGTGATGACTGGGTGTTGTGTGTGTTCTTCATCATCACTGACACACGCAAGTCACTGAAGTGGCGTCAACTAAAAAGAACTTAAAATACGGCGGCCGAACTTACCCGCATGGAGCCTCCCGGCCAACAATGCCACACGATCATTTCATTTCAGTTACCTGAACAAGCCATCTCATCTTCAGCATTGTTCTGTGGTGCCACATTGCAAAAGCGCCTATTCTTTTCTTATATGAACTCTATTGTTGCCTATGTTCTGCTTCCACAGCAAGCCACACTGTAGAAAAATACAGGGTGTTACAAAAAGATACGGCCAAACGTTCAGGAAACGTTCCTCACACACAAATAAAGAAAAGATGTTATGTGGACATGTGTCCGGAAACGCTTAATTTCCATGTTAGAGCTCAATTTAGTTTCGTCAGTATGTACTGTGCTTCCTCGATTCGCCGCCAGTTGGCCCAATTCAAGGAAGGTAACGTTGACTTCGATGCTTGTGTTGACATGCGACTCATTGCTCTACAGTACTAGCATCAAGCACATCAGTACGTAGCATCAACAGGTTAGTGTTCATCACGAACGTGGTTTTGCAGTCAGTGCAATGTTTACAAATGCGGATTTGGCAGATGCCCATTTGATGTATGGATTAGCACGGGGAAATAGCCGTGGCGCGGTACGTTTGTATCGAGACAGATTTCCAGAACGAAGGTGTCCCGACAGGAAGACGTTCGAAGCAATTGATCGGCGTCTTAGGGAGCACGGAACATTCCAGCCTACGACTCGCGACTGGGGAAGACCTAGAACGACGAGGACACCTGCAATGGACGGGGCAATTCTTCGTGCAGTTGACGATAGCGCAAATGTCAGCGTCAGAGAAGTTGCTGCTGTACAAGGTAACGTTGACCACGTCACTGTATGGAGAGTGCTACGGGAGAACCAGTTGTTTCCGTACCATGTACAGCGTATGCAGGCACTATCAACAGCTGATTGGCCTCCACGGGTACACTTCTGCGAATGGTTCATCCAAGAATGTGTCAATCCTCATCTCAGTGCAAATGTTCTCTTTACGGATGAGGCTTCATTCCAACGTGATCAAATTGTAAATTTTCACAATCAACATGTGTGGGCTGACGAGAATCCGCACGCAACTGTGCAATCACGTCATCAACACAGATTTTCTGTGAACGTTTGGGCAGGCATTGTTGGTGATGTCTTGATTGGGCCCCATGTTCTTCCACCTACGCTCAATGGAGCACGTTATCATGAATTCATACGGGATACTCTACCTGCGCTGCTAGAACATGTGCCTTTACAAGTACGACACAACATGTGGTTCATGCAAGATGGAGCTCCTGCACATTTCAGTCGAAGTGTTCGTACGCTTCTCAACAACAGATTGGGTGATCGATGGATTGGTAGAGGCGGACCAATTCCATGGCCTCCACGCTCTCCTGACATCAACCCTCTTGACTTTCATTTATGGGGGCATTTGAAAGCTCTTGTCCACGCAACCCCGGTACCAAATGTAGAGACTCTTAGTGCTCGTATTGTGGACGGGTGTGATACAATACGCCATTCTCCAGGGCTGCATCAGCGCATCGGGGATTCCATGCGACGGAGGGTGGATGCATGTATCCTCGCTAACGGAGGACATTTTGAACATTTGATACAGTTGTACTCATGAGTCGATAGCACCGACAACGACAGATCACGTATACACTCTAAGGTCGCAAGTAGAAGATGAAGAGATATATGAGGATACTGAACGAGTAATTTAGTATTAAGAGGAGACTAGAAGCTAATAATCATGAGAGATTGGAACGCGCTTGGAGGGCAGGGAATAAGAAAAAGGGTTACTGGTGAGTGTGGACTTGGCAGTGGGAGCGAGAGCGGGGAAATACTAATCGATTTCAGATGTGTGGTTTTCATGAGCGATAAAAGAGGCGGAAATGAAGTTTATGTTGACCTCTATTCCAATTTTCTGTACAGGTTCCGGAACTCTTGGAACCGAGGCGATACAAAATATTTTTGATATGTGTATATAGATTGAGCCTTTGCATTTCGCTTTCGAGATTTCTTCTGATATTTCAAGTTCCGACTCGTAGAATGTTGTCCCGTCGTTGATTATTCCGTCTTCTCATGGTCACCCCTCCTCCTCCCCTCCCCTGGTTGTCCCCTACTGGAGCTCCAAATGGGCGACTGGCCACAAACCTTATGCCAACTGAGAGATCATCATGACACTTTTTCAATTATAGGCCACATCTCGTGGGAATACACATTTTAATGCAGTGCGATCTGCACGCTCATGTCGTTGACCATTGGTGATTTTTTTCCCCATTAAGAATGTTTCCCACCCCAAGGTCAAGAGAGTGCCATCAAACTCTGTCTGATCCTGTTAAACCTACACTGAAGAGTGAAAGGAACAAGTGCACCTGCCTAGCATCGTGTAGCGCTCCCAAGAGGACGCAGAAGTGCCGCAGTACGACGTAACATGGACTCGACTAGTCTGAAGTAGCGCTGGAGCGAATTGATACCATGAATCCTGCAGGGCTGTTCATAAATCCCTGAGAGTACGAGGGGGTCGAGATCTCTTCTGTAAAGCACGTTGCAAGGCGTCCCAGATAGGCTTAATAATGTTCACGACTGGTGAGTTTGGTGACCAGCGAAAGTGTTTAAACTCAGAAGGGTGTTCCAGGACCGGCCGGCCGAAGTGGCCGAGCGGTTCTAGGCGCTACAGTCTGCAACCGCGCGACCGCTACGGTCGCAGGTTCGAATCCTGCCTCGGGCATGGATGTGGGTGATGTCCTTACCTTAGTTAGGTTTATGCGAATTCTTTACAGACGAATGGAAAAACTAGTAGAAGTCGACCTCGGGGAAGATCAGTTTGGATTCCGTAGAAATGTTGGAACACGTGAGGAACCTTACACCTTATCTTAGAAGAAAGATTAAGGAAAGGCAAACCTACGTTTCTAGCATTTGTAGACTTAGAGAAAGCTTTTGACAATGTTGACTGGAATACTCTCTTTCAAATCCTAAAGGTGGCAAGGGTAAAATACAGGGAGCGAAAGGCTATTTACAATTTGTACAGAAACCAGATGGCAGTTATAAGAGTCGAGGGACATGACAGGGAAGCAGTGGTTGGGAAGGGAGTGAGACAGGGTTGTAGCCTCTCCCGAATGTTATTAAATCTGTATATTGAGCAAGCAGTGAAGGAAACAAAATAAAAGAAAAATTCGGAGTAGGTATTAAAATCCATGGAGAAGAAATATAAACTTTAAGGTTCGCCAATGACATTGTAATTCTGTCAGAGACAGCAAAGGACTTGGAAGAGCAGTTGAACGGAATGGACATTGTCTTGAAAGGAGGATATAAGATGAACATCAACAAAAGCAAAACGAGGATCATGGAATGTAGTCGAATTAAGTCGGGTGATGCTGAGGGAATTAGATTAGGAAATGAGACACTTAAAGTAGTAAAGGAGTTTTGCTATTTGGGGATCAAAATAACTGATGATGGTCGAAGTAGAGAGGATATAAAATGTAGACTGGCAATGCCAAGGAAAGCGTTTCTGAAGAAGAGAAATTTGTTAACATCGAGTGTTGATTTAAGTGTCAGGAAGTCGTTTCTGAAAGTATTTGTATGGAGTGTAGCCACGTATGGAAGTGAAACATGGACGATAAATAGTTTGGACAAGAAGAGAATAGAAGCTTTCGAAATGTGGTGCTACAGAAGAATGCTGAAGATTAGATGGGTAGATCACGTAACTAATGAGGAGGTATTGAATAGAATAGGGGAGGAGTTTGTGGCACAACTTGACAAGAAGAAGGGATCGCTTGGTCTGACATGTTCTGAGGCAACAAGGGATCACAAATTTAGCATTGGTGGGCGGTGTGGAGGGTAAAAATCGTAGAGGAAGACCAAGAGATGAATACACTAAGCAGATTCAGAAGGATGTAGGCTGCAGTAAGTATAGGGAGATGAAGAAGCTTGCACAGGATAGAGTAGCATGGAGAGCTGCATCAATGCAGTCTCAGGACTGAAGATCACAACAACAACAACTTCAACAAGTTCTAGGGGACTGATGACCTCAGATGTTAAGTCCCATAATGCTCAGACCTATTTGAACCAATTTTTTTTTTTGATCCAGGAGCCACTCTGCAGCGATTCTGGACGTGTGAGATGTCGCATTGTCCTGCTGGAATTGCCAAATGGAATGCACAATGGACATGAATCAATGCAGGCGATCAAACAGGATGAATAGCATCGTGTCACCTGTTAGAGTCGTATCTAGACGTATCAGGGGTTTCATATCAATCAAACTGCACACGCCCCACACCATTACAGAGCCTCTACCAGCTTGAACAACACCTGCTGACATGAAGAGTCCATGGATTCATGAGCTTGTCTCCATAGCCATACACGTTCATTCGCTCGATAAAATTTGAAACAAGACTCATCCTACCAGACACCATGTTTGTAGTCATCAACAGTCCAATGTCGGTGTTGTCGGGTCCAGGAGAGACTTAAAGCTTTGTGTCGTGCAGTCATCAAGGGTACACGAGTGGGGCTTCGGCTCAGAAAACCCACATCCACGAGGTTTCGTCCAATAGCTCGTACGCTGACACTTGATGAATGCCTCGCGTTGAAATCTGCAGTAATATGCGGAAGGGTTGCACTTCTGTCACGTCTTCAGTCGTCGTTGGTGTTGTTCCTGCCGGATATTTTTCCCCTTCAGCGATGAGGGAGATTTGATGTTTTACCGGACTCCCCATATTCACAGCACAGTCGCAAAATTGTGGTAAGTGAAAATCCTCACTTCGTCGCTACCTCGGAGGTGTTGTGTCCCATCGCTCGTGCGTCGACTGTAACACCACGTTCAAACTCAGTTAATCTGCCATTTAAGCAGCAGCAGCTGATCTAAGAACGGCGCCAAATCCTTGTTGTCTTATATGGGTGTTGACGACCGCCGTATTCTGCCTGTTTAAATATCTCTCTATGTATGTATGGATGCCTATATCAGCTTCTTTGGTGCTTCAATGTATTTGTTGCCGGCCGGAGTGGTCGAGCGGTTCTAGGCGCTACAGTCTGGAACTGAGCGACCGCTACGGTCGCAGGTTCGAATCCTGCCTCGGGCATGGATGTGTGTGATGTCCTTAGGTTAGTTAGGTTTAAGTAGTTCTAAGTACTAGGGGACTGATGACCTCAGAAGTTAAGTCCCATAGTGCTCAGAGCCATTTTGTATTTGTTGCATGCTGAAGTACTGTATCACGTTGTGTACTAAAATGTGTGTGACCCATTGAACAGTTCCATTACAAGGTGGATTTGAAAATAGTTTGTCTTACTAATGTAAAAAAAATCCATTTGACGGTGGAGGCTCTGAAAAGCGCAGGAAAATAAAGAATTATTGGTGACGATTATTTGCGCATTTCGGGTCTTCCTGTTTAAAAAAGCGGGGGAGGGTTGGTTAGGGAGGGGGGTGATCTGCTGTTTTACTGTTTTTAGGATTTGGCAATTTTTTTTCAACATTGTAGCTGGATGCCCTACTTGTAGCGGCAGTCGTCAAATAAAACCTGAAGAAGTGAAGTCGGGCCTGGCATCTGCTTGTGGATCAAATAAACTTATTTCTGTGTGTTACCGTATACTGTTTGTGTAACGTGTTGTCCTAGGTGGAGATTATTTTTTTATTTATTTATTTATTTGTTTGCTACATTAGACTCCTATCTATATGACAGTTTGTGGGCAGTATTATTACTAACAAAATTTTTCTAATACAGTTACTACCGTGGCAGTGTGTTAACAATAAGAATTCCTGTTTAGTTCTATGTTAATATAAATGCAGCTTATTAAATAAAGTACAAAGACTGGAAAACATAACTAAATAATGTTGTTGTGGTCTTCAGTCCTGAGACTGGTTTGATGCAGCTCTCCATGCTACTCTATCCTGTGCAAGCTGCTACAACTCCCAATACGTACTGCAACCTACATCCCTCTGAATCTGCTTAGTGTATTCATCTCTTGGTCTCCCTCTACGATTTTTACCCTCCACGTTGCCCTCAAATACTAAACAAGTGATTCCTTGATGCCTCAGAACAAGTCCTACCAACCGAACCCTTCTTCTTGTCAAGTTGTGCCACAAACTCCTCTTCTCCCCAATTCTATTCAATACCTCCTCATTAGTTATGTGATCTACTCATATAATCTTCAGCATTCTTCTGTAACACCACATTTCGAAAGCTTCTATTCTCTTCTTGTCCAAACTATTTATCGTCCATGTTTCACTTCCATAAATAGCTACACTCCATACAAATACTTTCAGAAACGACTTCCTGACACTTAAATCTACACTCGATGTTAACAAATGTCTCTTCTTCAGAAACGCTTTCCTTTCCATTGCCAGTCTACATTTTATATCCTCTCTACTTCGACCATCATCAGTTATTTTGATCCCCAAATAGCAAAACTCCTTTACTACTTTAAGTGTCTCATTTCCTAATCTAATTCCCTCAGCATCACCCGATTTAATTCGACTACAGTCCATTATCCTCGTTTTGCTTTTGTTGATGTTCACCTTATACCCTCCTTTCAAGACACTGTCCATTCCGTCCAACTGCTCTTCCAAGTTCTTTGCTGTCTCTGACAGAATCACAATGTCATCAGCGAACCTCAAATTTTTTATTTCTTCTCCATGGATTTTAATGCCTACTCTTTTTCTTTTGTTTCCTTTACTGCTTGCTCAATATACAGATTGAATAACATAGGAGAGAGGCTACAACCCTGTCTCACTCCCTTCCCAACCACTGCTTCCCTGTCATGTCCCTCGACTCTTATAACTGCCATCTGGTTTCTGTACAAATTGTAAATAGCCTTTCGCTCCCTGTATTTTACCCCTGCCACCTTCAGGATTTGAAAGAGAGTATTCCAGTCAACATTGTCAAAAGCTTTCTTTAAGTCTACAAATGCTATAAACGTAGGTAACTAAATAATACAGAATACAAATAGTGAAAATGGTTCAAATGGCTCTGAGCACTATGGGACTTCTGAGGTCATCAGTCGCCTAGAACTTAGAACTAATTAAACCTAACTAACCTAAGGACATCACAGACATTCATGCCCGAGGCAGGATTCGAACCTGCGACCGTAGCGGTCGCTCGGCTCCAGACTGTAAGGCCTAGAACCGCACGGCCACTACGGCCGGCCAAATAGTAAAGAGAAGTGTGAGGGCAGCTAGTGTAACAGAACATTTATACCTGGTATTAGGCGTAGATTAGGAAACAGCCCAACATTTGAGTAAAAGAGTGAGGAAAGCCGCCTAAGAACAACATTCAGGCTGGCCAGTGCACCAGAGCCTTGGCCGTTGATTCATCACGCAGATGCGATTCTGGTGTCGATCAGTTCCAGGCAAAGCAAGTTAGGCCACTGTGCGTTACCCTGTACGAGTAATTTGTCTTCGAGTTTTTCATCTGAAACGCAGTTATTACTGCACGGCGCCGCCGTGAGCGCACTCGGGCCCCCGTTCTGCAGCTGCACGAGGGACAGGTAATGGCCGGCGCCTGCCCGGGTTACGTGAGCCGGCGACCTCGGCGACGCGGGTTCGATGCCAGCTGGCACGGCCCGCGGTAAAACTCGCGTGCGAGCTGCTTTACTTGGCCGCAAGCACTGAAATGACGCCCCCATTCTCTCTCACCTGTTCTGGCTCCGGATCCGGGTATCGCTTCCCTTTTGTATCTTCTCCGATCATCGCTCTAGTCTAGCCTCACCTTACTGCAGGTGCTAATCCGTGGGTTGTGATGATGGAGACGAGCTACCTCAAAAAAAAAAAAAAAAAAAAAATAAAAAAAAAAAAAATAAAAAAATAAAAAAAAACAGTCTACCAAAAACATTTATACAGGGTGTTACAAAATGGTACGGCCAAACTTTCAACAAACATTCCTCACACACAAATAAAGAAAATATGTTATGTGGACATGTGTCCGGAAACGCTCACTTTCCATGTTAGAGCTCATTTTATTACTTCTCTTCAAATCACATTAATTATGGAATGGAAACACACAGCAACAGAACGTAGCAGCGTGACTTCAAACACTTTGTTACAGGAAATGTTCAAAATGTCCTCCGTTAGCGAGGATACATGCATCCATCCTACGTCGCATGGAATCCCTGATGCGCTAATGCAACCCTGGAGAATGCTGTATTGTATCACAGCCGTCCACAATACGAGCACGAAGAGTCTCTACATTTGGTACCGGTGTTGCGTAGACAAGAGCTTTCAAATGCCCCCATAAATGAAAGTCAAGAGGGTTGAGGGCAGGAGAGCGTGTAGGCCATGGAATTGGTCCGCCTCTACCAATCCATCGGTCACCGAATCTGTTGTTGAGAAGCGTACGAACACTTCGACTGAAATGTGAAGGAGGTCCATCGTGCATGAACCACATGTCGTGTCTTACTTGTAAAGGCACATGTTCTAGCAGCACAGGTAGAGTATCCCGTATGAAATCATAATAACGTGCTCCATTGAGCGTAGGTGGAAGAACATGGGGCCCAATCAAGACATCACCAACAATGCCTGCCCAAACGTTCACAGAAAATCTGTGTTGATGACGTGATTGCACAATTGCGTGCGGATTCTCGTCAGCCCACATGTTGATTGTGAAAATTTACAATTTCATCACGTTTGAATGTAGCATCATCCGTAAACAGAACATTTGCACTGAAATGAGGATTGACACATTGTTGGATGAACCATTCGCAGAAGTGTACCCGTGGAGGCCAATCAGCTGCTGATAGTGCCTGCATACGCTGTACATGGTACGGAAACAACTGGTTCTCCCGTGGCACTCTCCATACAGTGGCGTGGTCAACGTTACCTTGTACAGCAGCAACTTGTCTGACGCTGACATTAGGGTTATCGTCAACTGCAAGAAGAATTGCCTCGTCCATTGCAAGTGTCGTCGTCGTTCTAGGTCTTCCCCAGTCGCGAGCCATAGGCTGGAATGTTCCGTGCTCCCTAAGACGCCGATCAATTGCTTCGAACGTCTTCCTGTCGGGACACCTTCGTTCTGGAAATCTGTCTCGATACAAACGTACCGCGCCATGGCTATTGCCCCGCGCTAATCCATACATCAAATGGGCATCTGCCAACTCGGCATTTGTAAACGTAGCACTGACTGCAAAACCACGTTCGTGATGAACACTAACCTGTTGATGCTACGTACTGATGTGCTTGATGCTAGTACTGTAGAGCAATGAGTCGCATGTCAACACAAGCACCGAAGTCAACATTACCTTCCTTCAAACGGGCCAACTGGCGGTGAATCGAGGAAGTACAGTACATACTGAGGAAACTAAAATGAGCTCTAACATGGAAATTAAGCGTTTCCGGACACATGTCCACATAACATCTTTTCTTTATTTGAGTGTGAGGAATGTTACCTGAAAGTTTGGCCGTACCTTTTTGTAACACCTTGTACTTTTACATACGTACTGTGGCGCCTCTTTTCTAGATTTATTTTAGAATTCTTTATTCGTGTGTCTTTTCTTACGGGTAAAGAATGATAAAAACATCAAAAAAAGTTTAATATCACCCTGGCTCCCAGAACTCATGAAGATAGACGTTGAGTGTGGATATTGTATCACAGACACAGTCCCTTTGACTGTTCAGAGATGTCACTAAACCTGCCCAAAGATGTAAACAACCATGGGTGAGCAGCGCCTATTAGACCGAAGGGGTCACTCCACCAGGAACGAGGTACGCGGCACGTGTTGTCTCTAGTTCAATCACGCCTAGATGGTCAATACCGGAATTCGATCGCGTCCGCCTTGTTACTTTGTGCCAGGAAGGGCTCACAACAGGGGAAGTGTCCAGGCGTTTCGGAATGAACCAAAGCTATGTTTTTCTGACATGGAGGAGATAAAGAAAGACAGCAACTGTCGATGACTTTGCCTCGCTCAGGCCGCCCAAAAGGCTACTACTGCAGTGGATGACCGCTACCTACGGATTATGGCTTGGAGGAACCCTGACAGCAATGCCAACACGTTGAATAATACTTTTCGAGCAGCCACAGGTCCGGCCGGAGTGGCCGAGCGGTTCTAGGCGCTACAGTCGGGAACCTCGCGACCGCTACGGTCGTAGGTTCGAATCCTGCCTCAAAAATGGCTCTGAGCACTATGGGGCTTAACATCTGAAGTCATCAGTCCCCTAGAACTTAGAACTACTTAAACCTAACTAACCTAAGGACATCACACACATCCATGCGCGAGGCAGGATTCGAACCTGCGGCCGTAGCAGCAGCGCGGTTCCGGACTGAAGCGCCTAGAACCGCTCGGCCACAACGCCCGCCGAATCCTGCCTCGGGCATGGATGCATGTGGTGTCCTTAGGTTAGTTGGGTTTAAGTAGTTCTAATTTCTAGGGGACTGATGACCTCAGAAGTTAAGTCCCATAGTGCTAAGAGCCATTTGAACCATTTTGCAGCCACAGGACCTCGTGTTACGACTGAAACTGTGCGCAACAGGCTACATGATGCGCAGCTTCACTTCCGACGTACATAGTGAGGTCCATCTTTCCAACGATAACATGCAGCGCGGTACAGATGGGCCCGACAACATGCCGAATGAACCACTCAGCATTGGGATCAAGTTCTCTTCACTGAAGACTGTCGCATCTGCCTTCAACCAGACAATCGTCGGAGACGTATTTGGATGCAACCCGGTCGGGCTGAATGCGTTAGACGCAGTGTCCAACGAGTGCAGCAAGGTGGAGGATCCCTGATATGTTGGCGTGGTATTATATGGGACCGCCTCTGGTGGTCATGGAAGGTGCCGTAACGACTGTGCCATACTTGAATGCCATCCTCCGACCGACAGTGCAACCATATCCGCAGCATATTGGCGAGGCATTCGTCTTCATGAAAGGACAAATAGCGCCCCATGGTGCACATCTTGTGAGTGACTTCCTTCAGGTTTACGACATCGCTCGACTAGAGTGACCAGCATGTTCTCCAAATATGAACCCTATCGAATGTGCCTGGGATAGATTGAAAAGGGCTGTTTATGGACGACGTGACACACCAACCACTCTACACCGAATCGCCGTTGAGGAGTGGGACAATCCGGACCAACAGTGCCTTCTTGAATTGGTGGATAGTGTGCCACGAAGAATACAGGCATGCATCAGTGCAAGAGGACGTGCTACTGGGTATAGGTACCGGTGTGTACAGCAATCTGGATCACCACCTCTGAAGGTCTCACTGTATGGTGGTAGAATACGCAATGTATGGTTTTCATGAGCAATAAAATGAGCGCAAATGATGACAGCTTGAAACATAAAGTCTTTCGTAAGGTTACACATACCGACAGATACATCCATAAGGATTCCAATCATTAGACACAACAGAAAAGAGGTGTAATAAAAAGTTTAGTGGACACAGCTAAAAGGATTTGTGCGCCGGAATACCTGGACGCAAAAACATTTAAAGCAGCCTTTTGAGAAGAATGGGTACTCTAGTCAGGAAATAAATGGTTTGGCGACCGAATAACAGGAGGCCTAAGGACAACGATAGGACGCAGTGATGGAAGAATATGGTTTCTCTACCGTTCATCAAAAAAGTAACGGATCAAATCGGCAAGATTTTAAGGAAACATAACGTTCGACCAACTAAGAAAACGCTAAGGATAAACGTCCCCCTCTGTCTGCAAATGGTGTATACAAGATTCCGTGTACATGTGGTAGGGTCTACATTGGAACTACAAAGAGGAGTGTGAATACACGGTTGAAGGAACATAAAAGTCTTTGCCCATTAGGGAAAACAGGCAAGTCAGCCGTGTCGGAACATGCTCTTCAGTCGGTGATCACGTAATGAAATTTTCGGAAACTGAAGTTTTATATACTGTGACGAATTATTGTTCACGGCTATATAGAGAAGCCATCCAAATATATAAACAGGGGGATAATTTTAACAGAAAAAAGAAGCTATGAAACTAAGCGATATATGGACAGTGGCGCTGCAGAATCGATGAGAAGTTTTTATCATTAACGTTCTATGATCGATAGTTATATTTTATTCTTGACAAGGTTTATCTTTGCTGTCACGTTAAATATAGACCACGCCCACTTTCGATCGTATTTAGGCCGTTCTTCGACGTCCGACTCGTCAGTCGGCAAGACTCAGCACAACCAGGTGCACCTCCGAAGATGTCCAACGTAGCTTTGGACGAAACGACAGGGATAGAAGAGTTGCACGGACCACGGCCATACAACCCGGAAGAATTGTCGGCAGCTGAAAGCAAAGATTACCGACAGAAGTGTACAATATTTAGATATCCTGAGTCATATTTGATGTTCAAGTAATTAGTGAAAGTTGCCTTCAGGATTGCAATAACTGAAGCTTTTGTGGGCGGAATTTTTCGTCGGCTTTGCAGACAGTAAGTGAGCCAATTTTATCTGCAAAACGGGATCCACATCTATTTCCAATTACGTTAAAGGAGTCCTATAGATTTTTTACAGGCGCCAAGTAATTATTAATTTCGTAATTTCAAAAAAATTACGCAAGCTGAGGTTAATCTAACTTTGGCTTAGAATGGCGTTGTCGGGAATGAGAGACGAAGAGACGATAACTTTCATAATTCGATGCATAAAAATACAGCATGAAATCATTTATTAGTATTCAGACTTGAGAACAATTTTTTGCTCCATCGAGCTTCAAGATATCCAGAGATAAAATTTCTACGTAGAACAATTTTCTGTTTCACATAGGCTAAAAAATAAATGAAGTGAAAACTTCCTGGCAGGTTAAAACTGCGTGCCGGACCGAGACTCGAACTTGGGGACCTTTGCCTTTCGCGGGCAAGTGCTCTACCAACTGAGCTACCCAAGCACGACTCACGAGCCGCCTTCACAGCTTTAACTCCGCCAGTACCTCCTACCTTCCCAACTTCACAGAAGCTCTCCTGCGAACCTTGCAGAACTAGCACTCCTGGAAGAAAGCATATTGCGGAGACATGGCTTAGCCAAGGTATGTAAACGAACGACTGATCTGGATAGATTTGACAGTGTCTAGCAAGAAAATTAGGATTGTGTCAGTATATTCGCATTGTGAAGGGACAGATCAAGATAAGATGGATAGTTTTTATGAGGCACTCAGTGATGTAGTTGTTAGAGTAAAGGACAAGGACAGTGTTCTGCTCATGGGTGATTTTAAAGCCAGGATTGGAAATCGAACAGAAGGGTATGAAAAGGTTATGGGTAAATTTGGAGAGGATATGGAGGCCAACAGGAACGGGAAACACCTCTTGGATTTCTGTGCCAGTATGGGCTTAGTAATCACAAACTCCTTTTTTAAACATAAGAACATTCACTGGTATACTTGGGAAGGCAGGGGAACCAGATCTGTCATTGACTATATAATAACAGATCAGGAATTCAGGAAGGCTGTGAGGGACGCACGTGTATTCAGGGGATTCTTTGATGACACTGATCATTATTTAATCTGCAGTGAAATTGGGATTGTGAGGCCGAAAGTGCAGGAGGTCAGGTCCATATGTAGGAGGATAAGAGTGGAGAAACTTCAGGATAAGGAAATCAGGCACAAGTACATAACAGCGATCTCAGAAAGGTACCAGTTAGTTGAATGTAGTCAATTACAGTCATTGGAAAAGGAATGGACAAGGTACAGGGACACAGTACTAGAAGTGGCTAAAGAATGTCTTGAAACAGTAGTGTGTAAAAGTAGGATGAAGCAAACAGCTTGGTGGAATGATACAGTCAAGGCAGCCTGTAAAAGGAAAAAGAAGGCGTATCAAAAGTGGCTACATACCAGAACCCAGGTAGACAGAGAAAGTTATGTTGAAGAAAGAAACAAAGCCAAACAGATGATTGCAGCATCCAAGAAGAAATCGTGGGAAGACTTTGGAAACAGGTTGGAGACTATGGGTCAAGCTGCTGGAAAACCATTCTGGAGTGTAATTAGCAGTCTTCGAAAGGGAGGTAAGAAGGAAATGACAAGTATTTTGGACAGGTCAGGAAAACTGCTGGTGAATTCTGTGGATGCCTTGGGCAGATGGAGGGAATATTTTGAAGAGTTGCTCAATGTAGGTGAAAATGCAATCAGTAATGTTTCAGATTTCGAGGTAGAATGGGATAGGGATGATGATGGAAATAGGATCACATTTGAGGAAGTGGAAAAAATGGTCAATAGATTGCAGTGCAATAAAGCGGCTGGGGTGGATGAAATTAAGTCGGAACTCATCAAATACAGTGGAATGTCAGGTCTTAAATGGCTACACAGGATAATTGAAATGGCCTGGGAGTCGGGACAGGTTCCATCAGACTGGACAAAAGCAGTAATCACACCAATCTTTAAACATGGAAACAGAAAAGATTGTAACAACTACAGAGGTATCTCTTTAATCAGCGTTGTGGGTAAAATCTTCTCAGGTATTGTTGAAAGGAAAGTGCGAGTATTAGTTGATGACCAATTGGATGAAAATCAGTGTGGGTTTAGGCCTCTTAGAGGTTGTCAGGACCAGATCTTTAGCTTGCGGCAAATAATGGAGAAGTGTTATGAGTGGAACAGGGAATTGTATCTATGCTTTATAGATCTAGAAAAGGCATATGACCGGGTTCCTAGGAGGAAGTTATTGTCTGTTCTACAAGATTATGGAATAGGAGGCAATCTTTTGCAAGCAATTAAAGGTCTTTACATGGATAGTCAGGCAGCAGTTAGAGTTGACGGTAAATTGAGTTCATGTTTCAGAGTAGTTTCAGGGTTAAGACAAGGCTGCAACCTGTCTCCACTGTTGTTCATATTATTTATGGATCATATGTTGAAAACAACAGACTGGCTGGGTGAGATTAAGATATGTGAACACAAAATAAGCAGTCTTGCATATGCGGATGACTTAGTTGTGATGGCAGATTCGATTGAAAGTTTGCAAAGTAATATTTCAGAGCTAGATCAGAAATGTAAGGACTATGGTATGAAGATTAGCATCTCCAAAACGAAAGTAATGTCAGTGGGAAAGAGATATAAACGGATTGAGTGCCAAATAGGAGGAACAAAGTCAGAACAGGTGGACAGTTTCAAGTACTTAGGATGCATATTCTCACAGGATGGCAACATAGTGAAAGAACTGGAAGCGAGGTGTAGCAAAGCTAATGCAGTGAACGCTCAGCTACGATCTACGCTCTTCTGCAAGGAGGAAGTCAGTACCAAGACTAAGTTATCTGTGCACCGTTCAATCTTTCGACCAACTTTGTTGTATGGGAGCGAAAGCTGGGTGGATTCAGGTTACCTTATCAACAAGGTTGAGGTTACGGATATGAAAGTAGCTAGGATGATTGCAGGTACTAGTAGATGGGAACAATGGCAGGAGGGTGTGCACAATGAGGAAATCAAAGAAAAACTGGGAATGAACTCTATAGATGTAGCAGTCAGGGCGAACAGGCTTAGATGGAGAGGTCATGTTACACGCATGGGAGAAGCAAGGTTACCCAAGAGACTCATGGATTCAGCAGTAGAGGGTAGGAGGAGTCGGTTCAGACCGAGGAGAAGGTACCTGGATTCGGTTAAGAATGATTTTGAAGTAATAGGTTTAACATCAGAAGAGGCACCATTGTTTGCACTGAATAGGGGATCATGGAGGAACTGTATAAGGGGGGCTATGCTCCAGACTGAACGCTGAAAGGCATAATCAGTCTTAAATGATGATGATGATGATGATGATGATGAAGGCTCAAGTAATCAGGAGAATTGCCCTCGGCCACGAGTCGAACTTTGATAGCAAAATTTCAGTAGTAAGCCTTTCAGCGATGCACAACGCCTCTCTTGCAACGTCTGCCAACGGAGTTTCTTAGGCATCTGAGTAACACTCCCGCGGCAGCTGAATGATCTCATGACGAAACGCGCCACTCTTTGTTGGATCTTCTCTCTCTCTCTCTCTCTCTCTCTCGCTCTCTCTCTCTCTCTTCTGTTAGTCCTAAACGCTAAGAATCCCATGTTGATGCACACTGCTTAAGGGTCGGTCGGACAAGTGCCTTAAAAGCCACTTACATCGTGGATGAGTTGCATTTCCTTAGACTCTTCCCATGAATTTCACTCTGACGTCCCACCTTTTTGCAGTTTCTTCAGTTTTAATCTACAGTTGATAACCAATAGGTTGTGGTCACAGTCCACATCTGCCCCTGGAAATGTCTTACAAATTAAAACCTGGGTCCTAAATCTGTGTCTTACCATTATATAATCTATCTGAAACCTTTTAGTATCTCCAGGCTTCTTCCATGTATACAACCTTCTTTTATGATTCTTAAACCAAGTGTTAGCTATGATTAAGTTATGCTCTGTGCAAAATTCTACCAGGCGGCTTCCTGTTTCATTTCTTAGCCCCAATCCATATTCACCTACTACGTTTCTTTCTCTTCCTTTTCCTACTGTCGAATTCTAGTCACCCTTGACTATTAAATTTTCGTCTCCCTTGACTACCGGAATAATTTCTTTTATCTCATCATACATTTCATCAATTTCTTCATCATCTGCAGAGCTAGTTGGCATATTGCATTTCGTAAAACATGTGACGTAGACGCGAACAGAACGGCCACTGTCAATGAATGGCTTTGTGTCCCACTATGACGCGCGGGCCTCGTTAACGGAGCAGGCGTTACAGTTTTGCAGCTGTCGCCAAAACGGACAGCTCGAGCCGGCAGCGGGTGGAATATGAGAAAGCTCGCCGTCGACGTCAGACGTGTTATTCGCAGGCCGGGATCTGGACGCGGGAGCTGTTTGTCTGTTGGCCTCTGGCCCACACTCGGCACTCGGCGAGCGTCGAGGCTGGCTGCCGAGGCCGGCGAGAGCTAGTGGGCACCGGGCAGGGGCGGGCAGGGAGCGAACCGGAGTAATCGGCTGACACGTATCACTGACGTCGATCTGTAGTGGCAGTGTTAAAAAATATATCGGCTCAGCCACTTGTTTATAGTGTAAAACACAAAGACTGACGCGTTTCGGAAGTCAAGCTTCCATCATCAGAATAATAAAAAGCAAAAGAACCTGTTAAAACTCGCTAAAATGGAACATGCACCAGGCACAATAAAATTGACAGTAAAATTAAAACATCGTGGCTACTTCCCTTGCTGCAGCCGTGTCTTCCAAGGTGCATCTCCACGAAGTCGTCAAAATATAAAAAACTCTAAAATGGTGTCGCCTATGGTGTTCAACATCTAACCACATGGCTCTCTCCTCTATCGTCGTAAACCGCCCGTGCGTCTTCGTTGATACCACACACCACGTAGCCAAACAAGACACTGAAACGTGAGTTGAGCTCACGCGCAAGTAAACAAGGAAGTGACAGAGATGTCTATACAAACAGATAACGTATACATGTTCCAAGGACCTCATGAAATGTGGTATACTGCCAATTGCTAAAAATGTAGTTACTAAAAGAAACCAGTGAAATGTTTGAAAAAGTTATTTGTATCACCAGTTAGCTGTTTCTTTCTGTGTGTTCTGATTATCCACGCTATGTATCGTAATTTCCAGCTGTTCTAGTAGATCCAGCTTTTTGCCTTTGTCCTGTCTAGGTAAAATAACGAGATCTTGATATGTTCCCAACATGGGCTGTCACGTTTCCCAAATACGCGTGGCTACAGCTGACTTTTCGAAATTATTAAGCCGGAAAGCATCGCTATGTTCTTTGTAACGTAATTTAAAGGACCTACCAGTTTGGCCTACATAGCTTGCCTTGCACGTGTTACACTGAATTTTATAGACCCCAGCTCTCTCATATTTATCGCTTTCCTGCTGTAAATTATTTCTTAGTTTAAATCGCAGGGTGTTATTGGTCTGAAAAGCGGTATCAACTTTAAAAGGTTAGAAAATGTTAGCCACTTTTTGCGAAATATCAGCGCAGTATGGTATTCTGACTCTCGTAATATTACTTGCGGTATTCCTCCTTGCATCCGCGCGCTGTTTCTGTCGTATTAATTTATTGGCAACGTTTTGGTGATATCCATTACCTCTGGCTAGTTCTTTCACGATGTTCAGCTCAGTCATTCTGTCTTCTTCATTCATAGGGACTCTAAAGGCTCTATCTATCAAAGATCTAAAACCAGAAAGTTTCTGGCTAATAGGTTGGCAGGAATTATTTTGTATCAACACATCAGTTGTGGTTGGTTCCCTAAATATTTTTAAAACATGCCCACCATTTTGTTTCCTAATACGTAGGTCGTGAAATTGCAGTTCACCATTTTCATCTCTGTGACTTCCTTGTTTACTTGCGCGTGAGCTCACTCGCGTTTCAGTGTCGTGTTTGGCTACGTGGTGTGTCGTGTCAACGAAGACGGACGGGCGGTTTACGACGATAGAGGAGAGAGCCATGTGGTTAGATGTTGAACACCATAGGCGACACCATTTTAGAGCTTTTTATATTTTGACGACTATGTGGAGATGCGCCTTGGAAGACACGGCTGCAACAAGGGAAGTAGCCACGATGTTTTAATTTTATTATCAATTTTATTGTGCCTGGTGCATGTTCCATTTTAGCGAGTTTTAACAGGTTCTTTTTATTATTCTGATGATGGAAGCTTGACTTCCGAAACGCGTCAATCTTAGTGTTTTACACTATAAACAAGTGGGTGAGCCGATATATTTTATACATTGACATTCACAACCACCACCTCTCATCCAGTATCGATATAATCAAAGTGTAGTGGCAGTTTTTGAGACATACACTATCTAATCACTAGCATGCGGACACACCAGTAACCTCCCCCCCCCCTTCGGCCATTATTTAAAGAATCTGACTGCAGCTTAGGAAACAGCTCCAAACGTCTGATTACTTTACCGATGAGCTACTATGGTAAATATTTCACTTGAAGTATACAAGCGCGAAAAAATCTATCAAGTGTTTGAAATTATGCTTAAAGTTGGAAGTCGCTAAGTGCTCTCATTATGAAATACTGTACGAATACGTGGTCTGTTCAAAAAATTCCGGAACATTCCTAACTTCGCGCCAGTGGAATGCTGGAGCGAAAGCGGTTGACATCTCTGCCCTCACATGTGTTTAATTCGTAACTGCCGAAAGCTTCATCGTTCTATGTTTGTTAGTTATTGTTCAGTGCTGAATTAAGTAGAACGTTGTGTCTCACAGTTTGAAAATACACTACTGGCGATTATAATTGCTACACCACGAAGATGACGTGCTACAGATGCGAAATTAAACCGACAGGAAGAAGATACTGTGAGATGCAAACGATTTGCTTTTCAGAGCTTTTACACAAGGTTGGCGCCGGTGGCGACACCTACAACGTGCTGACATGAGGAAAGTGTCCAACCGATTTCTCATACACAAACAGCAGTTGACCGGCGTTGCCTGGTGAAACGTTGTTGTGATACCTCGTGTAGGGAGATGAAATGCGTACCATCACATTTCCGACTTTGATAATGGTCGGATTGTAGCCTATCGCGATTGCAGTTTATTGTATCGCGACATTGCTGCTCGCGTTGGTCGAGATCCAATGACTGTTAGCAGACTAGGGAATCGGTGGGTTCAGAAGGGTAATACGGAACGCCGTGCTGGATCCCAACGGCCTCGTATCACTAGCAGTCGAGATGATAGGCATCTTATCCGCATGGCTGTAACGGATCGTGCAGCCACGTCTCGATCCCTGAGTCAACAAATGGGGACGTTTGCAAGACAACCATCTGCACGAACAGTTCGACGACGTTAGCAGCAGCATGGAATATCAGCTCGGAGACCATGACTGCAGTTACTCTTGACGCTGCATCACAGACAGGAGCGCCTGCGATGGCGTACTCAACGACGAACCTGGGTGCACGAATGGCAAAACATATTTTCGGATGAATCCAGGTTCTGCTTACAGCATCATGATGGTCGCATCCGTGTTTGGCGACATCGTGGTGAACGCACATTGGAAGCGTATATTCGTCATAGCCATACTGACGTATTACCCGGCGTGATGGTATGAGGTGTCATTTCTTACACGTCTCGGTCGCCTCTTGTTCGCATTGACGGCACTTTGAACAGTGGACGTTACATTTCAGATGTGTTACAACTCGTGGCTCTACCCTTCATTCGATCCCTGCGAAACCCTACATTTCAGCAGGATAATGCACGACCTCATGTTGCAGGTCCCGTACAGGCCTTTCTGGATACAGAAAATGTTCGACCGCTGCCCTGGCCAGCACATTCTCCAGATCTCTCATCAACTGAAAACGCCTGGTCAATGGTGGACGAGCTACTGGCTCGTCACAATACGCCAGTCACTACTGTTGAATTGTGGTATCGTGCTGAAGCTGCATGGGCAGCTGTACCTGTACACGCCATCCAAGCTGTGTTTGACTCAATGCCCAGGCGTATCAAGGCCGTTATTATGGCCAGAGATGGTTGTTCTAGGTACTGATTTCTCAGGATCTATGCACCAAAATTGCGTGAAAATGTAATCACATGTCAGTTCTAGTATAATATGTACAGGGTGATTCAAAAAGAATACCACAACTTTAAAAATGTGTATTTAATGAAAGAAACATAATATAACCTTCTGTTATACATCATTACAAAGAGTATTTAAAAAGGTTTTTTTTTCACTCAAAACCAAGTTCAGAGATGTTCAATATGGCCCCCTCCAGACACTCGAGCAATATCAACCCGATACTCCAACTCGTTCCACACTCTCTGTAGCATATCAGGCGTAACAGTTTGGATAGCTGCTGTTATTTCTCGTTTCAAATCATCAATGGTGGCTGGGAGAGGTGGCCGAAACACCATATCCTTAACATACCCCCATAAGAAAAAATCGCAGGGGGTAAGATCAGGGCTTCTTGGAGGCCAGTGATGAAGTGCTCTGTCACGGGCTGCCTGGCGGCCGATCCATCGCCTCGGGTAGTTGACGTTCAGGTAGTTACGGACAGATAAGTGCCAATGTGGTGGCGCTCCATCCTGCTGAAATATGAATTGTTGTGCTTCTTGTTCGAGCTGAGGGAACAGCCAATTCTCTAACATCTCCAGATACTGTAGTTCAGTTACAGTAGCAGCTTCGAAGAAAAAGGGACCAAAAACTTTATTGGCTGAAATGGCACAGAAAACGTTCACCTTAGGCGAGTCACGTTCATACTGAGTTGTTTCCCGCGGATTCTCGTCGATTCACTTCTGCCGTACTCAATAACACAAAAAGCTTTCTGTTGAGCGGTCGCCATCTTAGCATCAACTGACGCTGACGCCTAGTCAACAGCGCCTCAAGCGAACAAATGTACAACTAAATGAAACTTTATAGCTCCCTTAATTCGCCGACATATAGTGCTTAGCTCTGCCTTTTGTCGTTGCAGAGTTTTAAATTCCTAAAGTTGTGGTATTCTTTTTGAATCACCCTGTATATTTGTCCAATGAATACCCGTTTATCATCTGCATTTCTTCTTGGTGTAGCAATTTTAATGGGCAGTAGTGTAGATTTTGACCCTGATCCCGCGAACCGACATGGTTCAAATGCTAATCACTTCTCCAAAACATACCTCTCGTGTGAATATGACTGTGCTATTACTAGTTGTTCAAGGTGTTCTGGTTTGTATTTGATCAGCACCTCAATGCGGTAATATGACATTATCCAAACAAATAAGAGCTGTGGGACACTTCATCCTGAAAATATAGTTTCGTAAAAGGTGTGAAATTATGTTTTAAGTTTGTTGGATGTCGCTATGCGCTCTCTTTGTCAAATACTGGATGAATTCAGTCCGAGAGTTTGCATGTCGTCAGTTACACTGCTCAAGAAAAAAACAAGGTTTCTAACGGTAATACTTGCTGTGTTAAACTTTTAGCATAAAATTATACCGTTATATTGGAACAAATAAGCCCTCGGTCACAAATATTAAGTCAAAATTGACCAGGTTTCGACGCTACTATGAGCGTCGTCTTCAGGATTAGACTAACTGTACTAAAACATATTAGGTATATAGTACATTAATAAAATTAAAGTTTGTACTGACTCGAAAAGATGCAGTACTTCAAGTCACATATTAAAAAAGATCTGAGCCGGAAAGGCGACGTCATGAACAGTTGTGAGATGGCGAGACGCTAAGGGCTGCTAGTACTGTGAACAAGGGTTCGAATATAATTCTGACACGGTCACTGAACCTTAGCAGCTATGTTCAAAGTTTTTCAAATTATGCCTTTCAATGAGGAGATTATAGCAGTATTTTAAATTTACAACATCGGTCAATAATTGCGCGAAGTATTCAAAATCCAATTTTTGTTGTTCAAGTAAGCCGTTAGATAGACAAGCTGTACTGATATTGGGTTATGGGGTTAGCTATTTAGTAGTACAATGTGGGGAGTGCCCACACTTCAATTTTTACTTGAACAATGCCGGGGACACATCAGTGTCGTAGGTAATGAAATGTAATACGTGCAGCCGCCGTTATGATGCTATTTTATTATATTGCAAGCAGTTTCGGTGGCTCAGTACACCATCTTGACGCTTTTATGCAGAAACTGGAGACTTACCAACAATGAAAGCAGACAGAGATTAAAAACAGGATAAGAATCAAGGACAAGAGTATAAAAGTGAATTTACAGTAAATATTTGTTAAAACCCAACGGGTACATCCACTGCCACATACCTAAAACAGAGTTATATATAGTATACCACAAAGAATTTCCACTCTACACATTGTACGTATGTACTTTTTATTAATAAAATGGTTTAAGTATTCCACGATTAAAAGTGATCAGTTAGTTAACTTCAAAATCCTGAAATAACCTGATTTTATTAATAAATAGTAAATCTACAACTACATCTACGTGATTACTCTGCTATTCACAATAAAGTGCCTGGCAGAGGGTTCATCAATGAACCACTTTTAAGCTGTCTCTCTACCTCCCCACTCTCGAAAGACGCGCAGGAAAAACGAGCACTTGAATTCTTCTGTGCGAGCCCTCTTTTCTCTTATTTTTCGTGATGATCATTTCTCCCTATGTAGGTGGGTGCCAACAGAATCTTTTCGTAATCGTAGGAGAGAACTGGTGATTGAAATTTCATGAGAAGGTCCCGTCGCAACGGAAAACACCTTTGTTTTAATGATTGCCACTCCAATTCACGTGTCAAGTCTGTGGCACTAGCTCTCCTATTTCGCAGTAGTACAAAGCGAGCTGCCCTTCTTTGTGCTTTTTCGATGTCATCCGTCAGTCCCACCTGATGCGGATCCCACACCGCACAGCAGTACTCCAGAATAGGGCGGACAAGCGTGGTGGAAGCAGTCTTTTTAGCTCTTTAGTAGACCTGTTGTGCCGGCTGCAGTGGCCGAGCCGTTCTAGGCGCTTCACTCTGGAACCGCGCGATCGCTACGGTCGCAGGTTCGAATCCTGCCTCGGGCATGGATGTGTGTGATGTCCGTAGGTTAGTTAGGTTTAAGTAGTTCTAAGTTCTAGGGGACTGATGACCTCTGCAATTAAGTCCCATAGTGCTCAGAACCATTTGAACCATTTTGAAGACCTGTTGCACCTTCTAAGTGTTCTGTCAATGAATCTCAGTCTTTGGTTTGCTCTACCCACAACATTATCTATGTTATCGTTCAATTTTAGGTATTTGTTATTGTAATCTATAAGTATTTAGTTGAATTTACAGCCTTCGGATTTGTGTGACTTATCGCGTAATCGAAATTTAGTAGATTTATTTTAGTACTCATGTGAATAAATTCACACTTTTCTTTATTCAGGGCCAATTGCCACTTTTCGCACCATACAGATATCTCATCTAAATCATTTTGCAATTCGTTTTGGTCATCTGATGACTTTACAAGACGGTAAATGACAGCATCATCTGCAAACAATCTAAGACGGCTGTAGATCAGGAATAGAATAGGGCCTTCAACACTTCCTTGGGCAACGACGGACGTTAGATGTACATACGTACAACATATAAAGTAAAAATTCGTTACGGTATACCAAATGCAATTCTGTTTTACGTATGCAGCAATGGATATAAGAAAGAAACTACAACATCAAAAATAGGTAAACCAAAGAATCATGCATATATATGCAAGTAGTCCTTAACCTTTGATGTGGTTTACTGTTAAAATATTTTTCTGTTATTTCATGGGTTGACAGTCTTAAGATATCGTTTATGTTGTGCTCCATCCTCGTAGATTAGTGCCACTCATTTTGATAACGTCTTACATAGATGGTGTGGGTGTGTCTTCTACTGGGTATATTTAGTGCATGGTAGCCGCCTTAGCATTCGTCTGTCTATCCACTAGTTAGCTTTGCAACCTTAACGTCTGTGACATTTTTTGACATTATATTATACTACTGAGTTGTTTTTTTCCTGGTTACACAAATTGTACAGAGGTTGAGTAGGCAGTTGCCTTACACCGTTACACCTCTCTGCAGCATTACACAGTAATGTATGTTGGCACCACACAGGCTTTCGACGTTTTGTTTTATGACGTAGGTAATATCTTCACATATCCAGGCCTTATTTGACCTTATTCGATATGGGATATATGCATAGGTCACACCCATTTTTGTATTTTTTGTGGTTTTTGACTGCTTTTCTGGGTAGGATTAGTGGATTACACACTCATTACTAGCTATAATGCGATTTTCATCGGTATCGGATTTTCATCGGTATCTAACTCTTCAGTACAACATCAGGCACATATGAAGTTGTCTCACCTTTGATATTCCTAATAACGTATCATATGATTTACGGATACTATATGTTATATCGATTTAAATTATTAGTTTCTGACATTTTCATGAGTTAGATAGTGGTTCTTGTTTGACATTTGTTTTATGGGAGTAGATGATATATGGATGCACATGAATGTTGTTCACCCTGAACTGTATTTTTTAGCTTTTTTCGTATATTATAAATGTTGTGTATATAGGTAGTTTTCTACTTTTGATCTTTTGACATGTTTTCGATACTCCTTTTATGTATATGACATAATTATACCTCTCTATGGTTGCACCTCAGCATTTTATAACTTTTAACATGAACTGTATCATTTTGATAACTTACCTATATTGACATTTAGATATTGTTGATACTGTTCTCTTGCAAGGACTACGTGCACATAGGGTAAATCAGGGTGAAATGGTGAACAAAAAATTTGGGTCTTGTAGAAGACAAGAAATTGTTTATTTAAACAAAATAAAAACCCATCCTTTCACAAAATACATAAGTAACACATTAACAGTACCACATCCTCTTTAAGGCACTACAAAAGTTTAAAAAAAAAGAAAACAATAGTTATTTTTGTCAATTTCACCATTTCACTCATGTATATGGGTGAAATGGCGAATGCCCTTTGGGTGAAATCATGAACTTATTTCCCCTGCTGTTTTCCACATACGTCACACATAGATTCATATTTTGAACAGTCTTCATGCAGCCAACGTTGGCAGCAGATACATTTGATCCAGTCCACATCCTTTCTAGTGCAACTGTACAGTTCAAATTCAAATGGTTCAAATGGCTCTGAGCACTATGGGACTTAACATCTATCGTCATCAGTCCCCTAGAACTTAGAACTACTTAAACCTAACTAACCTAAGGACATCACACAACACCCAGCCATCACGAGGCAGAGAAAATCCCTGACCCCGCCGGGAATCGAACCCGGGAACCCGGGCGCGGGAAGCGAGAACGCTACCGCGCGACCACGAGCTGCGGGCTGTACAGTTCACCGCACCCAACATGGCAACACTCTTCATCATCCGCGTCGCCATCATCGTCTTGCAGTTGGATATCCATCGACGAGTCGGATTCGGTGTCAATGGTAGACGCTTTTCGTTTCTTAGGCTGCTTCTTTTTGATAATTCCTTTGGTAGACACTTTGGTTACGGTTTTTCCTTTGGTTAAGGTTTCTCCTTTGGTCCTCTATTTAGCATTTGCTCTACTCGTCCCTGACTCATTTTGTCGTTTTCTGTTTCGCAGGTTGTCGATGTTTTCTGGAGAAGTCAAAACCTCAGCTAAAGCTCTGGACTTCTTCCTTTCAGATGCAATTTTATCTAGGATAGGTGTCGGCGAAATACGGTCCAAGAGTTTTCCAGGGGTTATTTGAGATTCTTCTGTTGCCACTGTCGAGGTCATATCTGTAGCTTCTGATGAAGACTGCATGTTTTCCTGTGGATTTTCCACCCGTTGCGATCAGCCCAGTTATGGTGAAGCTTTTATGTGTTCAAGTCCCTGATCGTTATATACTTCTGCAGTTTCTTCTTCCGAGGGATTAGGTATCTCCTGCCAGTGCGAACAACTTGATGTTGGTTATATTTCTCAGCTAGTTTATATGCCATCGTACGTACTTCTGTCCTTGTCAGTGCAAATCCGAAGTTTTGTAATTTTATGATATGTACTAACTTTTTCTCACATTATTGTGTTAGTACAGGCCGCCCACCCAAAGATTTTTTGTAAAGCACCCGTTTGCTAATCGTCTCTTCAGCGTTGACCATGGAACGTGAAATTCCTTTGAGGCTTTATTCAGGCTCATTCCATTTTGCACCGCTTTTACGGCATCGTTAAGTTGCTCCTATGTCCAATCGGCACGGTTGGATCCTTTTTGTCTTTTGTAAAATGCAGGCACCTTTGCCTGGAACAATGGCGCTAGTTAGAACATTTACTTTTGTAATCACTGACAAACCAAATTATACTCGCAAAAAATATATATATATATAAACTAATTTTTAAATTAACGATTGAATTGAGATGTCGGATAAAACAGAATATAACTCTCGCATGGGATAGGAAACGCTAACGTTTCATGACTTATCAAAAACCCTGTTGGGGTATACCTAAATAAAAGCTTTACACTTTACACATAAGAAAAGTCCTTCATCGTATCACCCCTGCCCGAGTTCACCATTTCTCGCATTTGCTATGGGTGAAACGGTGAATAGCACGGCAAGAAGTTCAAAACACTAGACGCAACGATTTCTAGGTTATGTAGTACATAATCAGCATAAGTAGGCATAATACATCAAAAAATACACCGCGGAGTACGCTACCTGAAGTAACGTCTACAAATGCATGCAGCATATAAAACTTTTTTGCATCGAAAACAGTTTTGTACAAAGTACTTACGGTTTTTAAAATGGAGCTGGTTTTCAACACCTGCACACTGCACAGATGATCAGATACTGTTGGCATGCACACATACATAGACATCTGTTTAACCCGTTCACCATATCACTCTGACTTACCCTACATTCAGATTTCTTTGGTTCACTTGTTTCTGATGTCATAACTTCTTTCATACATGTATCACATTCTGCAGCTATTTTTGTAGTTTACTAGGTTACTTCAGGATTTTGCAGTTTAGAGTATCACCTAACTCACCAATTTTATGGAATACTTAAGTAATGATTTTATTAATAGATAATACATTTGCGCAACGTATAGATTGGAAATTCGTTACGGTATACTGTATATAATTCTGTTTTTGGTATATGACAACGAATGTATTTATTGGTTTTCTATCGAACGATTACTGTCAATTCACTTTCGCACTATGGTCCTTGATTCTTATTCTGTTTTTAATCTGCTCCTATATTTGCATAGTTGGTAACCTGACGATGCTACCATGGGTTGTGTACTGAGTCACCGATACTGGTTGCAATATAATAAAATAACATGAAAACGACGGCTGCAGGCATTTTATATTATTACTTAAGTGAACGGCCCAAGCACTGCAGTCCAACAATTAGAAGGAGGGACAAACAAAAACAATCAGTGTGTGTGGAGAAACGGCAGCCAATTCTTCCTCAAGACCTGAAACCCAAGAAGGTACTGGTTTTTCTTTTTATTCTTCAAAATTACAGACCATTATCTGAAAAGCTAAAACGGGCCTCAAAAATGACATTTTCACGGGTAATAACGAATTATACAGGGTGAGCACAAAGTCTTGCCCTGACTATAACAATTTATAACAGAATAACCGTTCGACATAATAATTTACATTTGATGCCGTTACATAGGTTAGTGTCACTAGCTTTTCTTTTTTAAGACCACTTACGTTAGTATACCTCGTCGACGTCAGCAACTGGTGTGACGAAGACTCTGTCCTTGATATAGCCCCAGAAAAAAAGTCGAGGGGCGTAATGTCTGGAGGGGAGTAATGTCCAGATTGGTGGATTATAAGGAACGGTCCAACACCCTAGCTACCCCGCTCTCCAGACATTACGTCCCTTGACTTTTTTTTCTGGAGCTATATCAAGGGCAGAGTCTTCGTCACACCAGTTGCTGACGTCGACGAACTGAAGGCTAGGATAGAAGCTGCTGTGGGTACTGTGACAGAACACGTGTTACAAAACACTTGGCGGGAACTGGAATACCGCCTCGATATTCTCCGAGCTACCAAGGGAGCACATGTTGAGGTTTGCTAACGTAAGTGACCTTAAAAAAAACTAGTAACACTAACCTATGTAACGGCATCAAATGTAAATTATTATGTCAAACGGTTATTCTGTTATAAATTGTTATAGTCAGGGCAAGACTTTGTGCTCGCCCTGTCTATTAATTATTTATTTCTGGTAAGGTAGTAGTGATGTTTCACATTGAGATCTTCAGCAGTGTCTACATTCTAACTCATCCCAAAAGTGTTCCACTGGGGTTTAGGTTGGGGGCTCTGGGCATAAACGTTAGTGTCCACAAACTGTTCCCTCACAGATCCTGCTTTATGACAGATTGCACTGTGACACTGATACGGTCATCGTCTCTGAACAGCTCCTCTGCTGTATGCAGCACACAATGCAGTAAAATATGTACTTAGCGTTTTCTTAAACACAATAGGTGGACCATACCCTAACCACGAAAACTCCCCTATACCTTACTATAATACAATCTCCTCTGTATTTTGGTGCTGGCACTACACACAATGGCAGGTAGCGTTCTCCAGGCGTTCACCTAGCTCAAACACTCACAGCGAACTGCTGTAAGGTGTAGCGTGATTCAGCACTCCAAATTAATCGTTTCTAGTCATTCGGTGTTCTGTGCCGTTGCTCTCTGCAGCACCACAAGCATCGCTTAGTGTTGACTACTGAAATGTTTGGTGTACGAGCAGCTGCTTGACCACTCTACCCCATTCCTTAAGCGTAGTCTTAGTGTTAGCTGGACTGCAGGTAGAACTTTGGGATGCACGAGTGATTCCTTCTGCCCATTTTGTGTGATGTGTAACACCCTCAACATTGTGTGAAGATCCCTATCCGTCAGTAGAATGTATACTGAGTAATGAGGCTGGCAGATGTGCAACCAGCAGGGCACGAGTGGGGAGAGTGATAGTGGTGGGGGTTGCAGGCAGGCGCTGCGCTGTGGGGGAAATGCCGAGTGTCGGAGAGGGGATGGCTTTCTAAACTGAAGCCTACACTCAGGGTTTTTGTAAATATTAGACGATCCACCCACATGCTTGCCTGGGACCATTCAAAAAGATATTCTGCCACCTCTGCTTCGTTTAGTATCTGCCAGGGCAATTCAAAAAGTAATGCCCCGCGCTTTTTAAAAAGCTATTAATACACACAGACAAACGTCCTTGTTGGTGCTTCACATTTGATGTTCGTTCTGTGCGCCAGTGAAGTTCCCAACCGTTCTGGCAGATGGCAGAGCCGTAGTACAGCGTCAAAATGGCGTCTACATATGACTCATCACACAAGCAGCGTGCTGTTACTGAATTTTTGTGTGTATAAATAGAAACCGCAGTGAATAGTCTTTACGACTGTGTGGAGTGTAAGGCACTGCTGCAGTTGATTTGAGTACAGTTGGGCGTTGGGCAAAGAAAGTTGCAGCCTGTAATATTATTCGATTTCAGTTACATTTCATATGAGACATTTGCCACTAAAGAAAAGGACAGCCAACGAGCTGTAGTTCGTAAAAATGCTAAGCATCACAGCGCGAGAGTAAAGAGACGAAATATTTTTATAATGTGCGCGTATACCAAGACGCGCGTCTAGCGTTTAAATACTCTAAATAAACACTATGACCCGCTGGGCGCAGATATTTAAAATCATGGCCGCAGCGCTTGATAGCAAGAAGCTGCGAAACAGAAGAAGGAACAATCTATCTTTTGTTAAGAAATATTCTAGAGACTTCATTATCCCTTGCACTCTTGGTCGCCAACAAGTTAAGACGTACTACATAGCATTGTTACAAATTGTATTTTTATTTTGTGTAAAACCAATGTTAAACGACGAACAAACGTTTCGGTAACTCGGGTGAGGATATAATGTACTTACCCACACACAAGGAAATTTAATTTTAAGAAGGAATGGACTGACAAAGCAGCGGTTATTGGACTGCGCCATGTAGAAAAGAAATATCAGATGTAAGTCATGTATTTGTTGTGTATTTGTCAATCTCTAGAAGTTTAAAGCCAATTTGTTCACAATATATTAATATTTTACGATGCAGTAATTTTCTTCTTATCTTTTCTTTCACTAACCAAAAATGATGTTCAAATTGTATATGACCTTTGTTTCAGGCTCGCTCTTTATCGCGGTGTCTCGATTGTATTTGGGAGACCACTAATGTGTTCAACTTCCTATCTGTTAATCTTTCTCTAACGAAATTCCACTAATTTGCTTTCATTTCCATTTGTATATTCAAATAGGCCCCTTAGGTATTTTCATCGAAGATTCCGATCGCCTGAAGGCAATCCGGGTCAAAAGGTCAATTAAGAAAACCCCATCGCGTAATCAATCCGTACGTCTCCTCAACACCATCGAGAACCGACGCATCGGTGAGCAATTAATAATATCTCACTCTTTTTAACTCTTACTAAAAAACGGCCACACAGAATAGCCGAAAGTACGCAATCTAGCGTTAGATTGCATTTTGTGAGTAAATATTACCAACAAACAGTGACAGCATCACTATTATTATTTACTACTATTTCTTATACAGAATAAGCAAATTCCTAACGCCAGAAGCCTGCGGAAATGCAGAAACAGAGATGCATGATCAGCCACGGTGGGGACGTCCTGTCACAGCCACTGCTCCAGACATGCTGAATCATGTGGAGACCATCATTCGTGCCGACCGGCGCATCACAACCTGACAGTTGGCTCTACAGCTGTCTATCATCATTGGAAGTGCGTGCGCAATGATCGAGACTCTCAGATATTCAAAGAGGTGCTCACGATGGGTTCCACGGACGCTCACGACAGACCACATGATTCAGAGAAAGGCCACTTCATCTAAATCGTTGGAGCGTTTTCAGACCGACAGAGGTGCCTTTCTGTCACAGATCGTTACAGGGAACGAAAGCTGGGTGCACTACTTTGCGCCCGAAACAGAAAGGCAGTCCATGGAGTAGCACCATCCTCATTAGCCGTGAGAGAAGAAATTCAAGACAACCCCCTCTGCCTGAAAACTCATGGTGACAGTGAAACGCGTACGTTTCATAGGCAGCGATGGCAAGCCGCAGAATCTCTGACCAGAGAGCATGTAGTCAGTTCAGTTGCGAGAGAGTAATAGCGCGCCAGAGTTCAGTTCTGTTGCGAGGCAGTAGTGGTACGTAGCGAGTCGCGAGAGCATGTAGTACTGTTGCGAGTTGGCTGTTGTGTGTGAGGAGTTGGCGGGCGTCGACATGGCATTCTGGTCAAGATTCAGGACGAGGTATATTTTTAAATAAGGTAATGAAGCAGTCTTGTGCACATCTGATAATGTAATGTAAATTAACTGTAACTAATTTGTTCAAGAATCGCCCCAATAATAATTTTGTTTTCAAACCAAGCATTTTATCAAAACAAACATTTTATTGAAAGAAAATTTCCTATGCTTTTCCTCCAAGAATCAATTTATCACGCTGGTGATTGCACAGGGCCTAAGGTTAGCGCAGCTGGCCTTATAAGATTTATCAGGTTTAGTATAACGTTAATTTTGTGGGGACTTAACATTTTTGCACATTTTCATTATCACAGACTTTTCTTTTATTTTTGCTGGGAGGCTACGTTTAACACGATTCCCATTAACATTTAATTATTGTCCTTGTTCAAAATTTTTGTGGGGAGGTTAAACTTGGTTCCACTTATATTTAATTATTATCTTTTTTTCTTGGAGGTTACACTTGGCTCTATGTCCATTAACATTTAAAATAAATATTATCTTTCATTTCTCCGGGGAGGTTACAACAGTCTTATGAGATGGCGTCATTCTCGTGGATGTGATGCCAAGAGGGTCAATCAGAGGCATATGTGAAGACTCTGAATAAACTCAAGAACCGTTTCCGACGTATTCGATCGGAGAAGAATCCAACAGAAATCTTGCTCCAACACGATAATACACACCTACACACAAGTCTGAGAACCTGGGGACACATCGCCAAACTGGGTTGGGCGTCACTGCCTCGTCCACCTTACAGTCCACACTCTGCACCCTGGGACTTCCATGTGTTTGGGCCGCTTAAAGATTCTCTACGGGCAACACACTTTAAAGATGACGAAAGTGTCAGTCATGCAGTGACAACATGGCTACGCCTGCAGGACAAGAGCTTTTACCAGCAGGAAATATATGCTTTTCAACAACGCTGGCGTAGGACACAGAACATGATGGAAGACTTCATAGAAAAATAGGACATCGACAAAACATGTTGTATATTGTCACAAAACTAGGTTTCTTAACAATAAATATGTTCTGAGAAAAAGAATGTGGGGCATTACTTACTGAACGACCCTCGTAGAAAGAATTCCGCTGAAAATGCAACAATAGTAGCGACTTGTTTTCGCCTGACTTGCTAACAATTTGCAACTTCCAGAGAAGCATTACGAGTGGCGAATTCTGAGTAAAACCTACATTTCTCTTGTTGCCATGTTAAAATTTGCTTCTTTTGACAAGACCCAGAACAGATTGTGCAATGACACTTCAGTAATATGTTCTGCAGACGCCATTCGGCGAGAAACTGTGGTTTATTAAGTTCAGTGAGTAAGTCAGGAAAGGTAAGGTCAAAAACTCTGTGCAAAAGTAAACGTGTAATGTCTTGATTTACGCTGTTCCAAAACCCATAGCGTTTCTCGCTTCAATAGCTATCGATTACTCTTACAAATTACATTCTTTCGTAGAAAAAGCCTGTAGTTAGTGGAAAACACAGCAGACAACGCAGTTTTGCATAATAACCTTCGCGCAATGTCCTCGGTAAATCAAAGTCTGATCACTGTTCACTGGCTTCTTCTTCTGATTCATCCGAATCAGCTCGCAACCGTAGCGTTCACCGGATTCTTCTTGGACATATATCACTATCTTCTGACCATTCTGCTTCGCTTTCATTTTTTTTTTTATACGCAGTGTCTTCTTCCCAATCGGCCAAGTCGTCCGGAACGTCAGACAAGACGACCGCGCATTCATCGTAAATAATCGTATCGTCTCTCTCGTCTGCCATGATGAAAGGGCACAGGTACTTACCAAAACAAAAAAGTTGTTGTCGTATGTAACTTATTGGTACCTAAACAAAACACCAACAGAACGCAAATGACATTAAGTGCTGTCTCCGGCCACTGCGAGATACTAAGCTCACGACACCACCTGTCGTAGCCCGCCACTTGAGCGATACTATGCAGACGACAGCACTGTGGAGTCGCCGGTCGGCACAGCTTAAGGTCGGGACACACATGCCCGGACCGTGGCCGAGCCGAGACACGTCCGAGTATCGGCCGTCGCCCGGACAACGAAGTACATCATTAAAACAAATGTAGCGGGCCCCACTTGACCGGGCCGTGCACGGGGAACGTCCACGGGCCGTGGCCGGGCCGGGCGGGATTCGCCGTGTTTAACTTTTCACGTGACGGACACGGCCTGACAGTAGAGATGGGTCGAACTCGTTCATTCCCGTGAACTACTTCATTCATTTACTCTTTGCCGTGAAGCGTTCAAACGAAGAAGTTCATTCGTGAAGTACGGATGCCTGGCGAAGTTGCCCAGTTCGCCGCGGCTACGCTCGCTTCGCCTCGCTCATACAATAAAGCTTCGTAATACTTCATAATTTTATCAACAGATGACCGAACTATGCAGTAACGTGCACGCAACGTTTTACGCTCTTACAGCGTCTGAGTTAACTTAAATAGAGCATGGTCGAAGGGGACAAAGGAAAGATAAACAGCGAAGCCTGTCACATATAAAGAAGGTATTACATTTAATCTTGGTCGACATTTTCTCATGGAGCGCCCAAAATAGTCTTTATCTGCCAAATGAAACATTATTTGTTTTATTCATGGACTGAAAACTAGGGCTACCAACGAAATGCAGTACAATTTTATGTTCGTTTTAAAATTTAATCCAAAATAGAATGAGTATGTTTATCACTGTCACAAAATCTATATACCTAAGATAAGTAATTATTCAGAAGTTTTCCTGTAGATTTTATTTTTGTTGAGAACAATAATCCTCCAGATTCAAAACGTAAGCTGTCACCTGTAGTCGTTGGTACGATTTCAGGTAAAATCCCTCTTTTAGTGTTATTAGTAAACCTTTTATTTTCATATTGGCTGTGCGTGCTCAAACAGCCACCCTCTTCGTTTGTATCTTTAATATTCATTTGTCTGAAAGCGCAGCCAACTGTAGGCTACCCGTAGCGCGAAGTTTAACTGCATAAATAGTCACGGGTAATGATGTCTGCACTACAGGAAGCAGCTGACGCTGCCATCCCCTCGCCCCTCACCTCCCCAACCCCTCGTAAACCTATCGTTCCCCACAAACACCGCGCGATTCGTCGACAGGCAGTAGTGGGAGGACTTAAGGTTGACTGAAGTTAAGGGAGGGTGAGTGACGTAGAGCCGATGCAGTGGGGGAGGGAGAGGGGAAGAGAGAGAGTGAACTAGAAAAAAGTGTGGATTGTGCTATCTGTGAAGAGTTTGAAGTACCAGTTCATTGAAATTGAGTGGTTAGTTCACACTTCACTGGAGTGAAGCGTTCATTTGAACGACTCATTCACGAGCTCCCCATCACTACCTGACAGTAGAACTGTCTTGTGAGCTGTGCAAATACGCAAGACTCTTCTGTGTACAAAACATGGATGTGGAACGACTAATAGAAGAAGTTCATAAGTTTCCTGTTCTTTACGATCAGGGAAGTGAAAACTACAGGAATATCTAGTGCAAAGGCAGAGTTTGTCATCAAGCTAAAAGAGGATTTTTTCCAATTGTACAAGACTTTGAGGTGAAGCAACTCATGAATGACGTATCAGTCCATCAATTCACTCCATCGTCCTCCAATTCCTCAGCAAAATCTGCTTCACCACCATATCCTTCACCTGTGGAAAACGAGTCAACAGAACCTACACAGCAGCTTTTGGATCTGCAAAGGGATTCCCACAATTCGTATATAAATAACCAAAGCGATCATCCTCCAAGTTCCCCTGCATCCTCATCAGCTTCAGAAACTAATTCACTGAATAGTCCTCATTTGTTTTTCTTAGGGTAGTAGAAATTTAACTGTATTATTTACTAACTTATGTATTTATCTTTCAATTACTAAAGTAATAAAATAAAAATGATGTCCTTAAAACTTCATATTTATTTGTGTTCTGTGTACTTTTCTTTAACCTACCTTAAAATTCCAGTCGTTCTTTGGGTGAAACTGATACTCTCCAGAAAGTGTCGTATTTTCTCAGTCTTGGTTCTAGTTTCTTTAAAAGTTCACAGAAGCTGTACTGCGTCATCCTATAATATTCATAAAACTTAGTCTCATCATCTATGAGATGAGAAAATAATGTTCGAAACTCTCCCTGTACTGGTCTTGTTTTCTAGGCACTGTGGATCCATAATTTTCTTCTTTTTTTTTTGCCTTGGTTCTTTTTCCTCTTCGTCTAAAGGAATTGCTATAAGTCCTAATTCACTATTACGAAAATTAGTGAACATGTTTTACAGCTTTCACAATCACAAACACAGATCACCGCGTCCGAGTCACTACAAGGAACAAGAGAGACACGGGCGTGCCCCGGTCATGTGTGGCCCCTGCAGGAACGGACCGGAGCACGGCCGTCACTCGTCCGACGCTCGGCCCTGACACGGCCCGGACGTGTGTGTCCCGACCTTTATGGTTCCAAGGCCCTGGATCCGACCAAGGGTTTTGGGAGGTTATTGGTTGTCAGGCGTAGGCTGAAACTGGTAAGCCGCTCTCATTAATTTCCATTTGAAATACTTCGTTTGTTCCTCTATCATCTTGAATGATAATTGACTGACTAGAACCGCGACTCTTAATGGGTGAACCTCGAACAGACCGCTCCCCTTCTAGGAGTGGGAAAAAGGAAACTAGTCGGACAATGAGCCAATATACAGGGTGTTAGACAACGATACCGCCAAAGTTGAGGGGCTGTAGAGGGTTTCCTGAAGTAAAAACTGAGGATTCGTGTCCGGAAACGTCATCCAATGACGTTACAGGGCGTTGAAGTCATGAGTGCGGGGGCCTGCCCCTAGCCAACCTGTTAGGCAGCAAACGTGACTGTATGCTGGCAATATTTTCTCATGTAGAGATCGCCATGATAGCCAGTAGAGAAGGTGGAGCCAGGTAGCTGTTACATAGACAGGCCAGGGAATGCGATGTTCTGTTGCCTTAGCTGATAACGGTTTCGGGCACAGACTTCCATCCACACTTCATTTTTCTCGTGTACAACCTCTAGTACATCCATAAAACGTAGCAGATTTTAGAGAAAAAATAAACTGCAAATGGAAACACATGTCCAAAACTGTTACCCACTGAGGCAACAGAGCATGACATTCATAGGAAACAAGGGCTCTCTATGCAGCAGCAGGAAGATCCATCTTCTCCACTGGCGAACATGGCGATCAGTCTCAACCTCTGAGTAAACAAACAACGTTGAGAGATGTTCCACCTACGGTGCGTCAGCGTGAAGTCACATTAGCTGTCAAAAGGGTGGCCTAGTGGCAGGCGCCGACGCCTATAACTTTGACACACTGTGGCGTCGTTGCATGACGTTTCCGTACAGGGTATCCTAACCTCAAATTGTTCATCAATACACGCTCTACAACTCATCGAAGTTCGTCGGTATCATTTTGTAACACCCTGAAGAATGCAAATACACTACTGGCCATTAAAACTGCTACACCAAGAAGAAATGTAGATGACAAACAGATATTCATTGAACAAATATATTATACTACAACTGACATGTGATTACATTTTCACGCAATTTGGGTGCATAGATCCTGAGAAATCAGTACCCAGTACAACCACCTCTCGCCGTAATAACAGCCTTGATACGCCTGGGCATTGAGTCAAACAGAGCTTGGATGGCGTGTACAGGTACAGCTCCCCATGCAGCTTCAATACGGTACCATAATTCATCAAGAGTAGTTGTAAGTAGGCTGTTTATGTTTTCTTTATGTAAGTTTGCTGTTTATGTTTTCTTTTTGGCAACGTTATGTAGCGCTCTCTGTATGAAAATCACTGGCTGTGCTGTGTGCAGTATGTGGCTAGTTTGCATTGTTGCCTGCCATTGTTGTCATGAACTGCTATAGCTGGATGTGAACAGCAGATTGCGTTGGGCAGTTGGAGGTGAGCCGCCAGCAGTGGTGGATGTGGGGAGAGAGATGGCGGAGTTTTGATAATCTGTAAGACTGAATGTCAATTATGAATATTAAGGTAAATACATTGTTTGTTCTCTATTAATATCTTTCATTTGCTAACTATCCCTATCAGTAGTTAGTACCTTCAGTAGTTTGAATCTTTTATTTAGCTGGCAGTAGTGGCGCTCGCTGTTTTGCAGTAGCTTGAGTAGCGAAGATTTTTGTGAGGTAAGTGATTTGTAAAAGGTATAGGTTAAAGTTAGTCAGGGCCATTGTTTTGTAGGGGTTATTGAAAGTCAGATTGCGTTGCGCTAAATAATATTGTGGGTCAGGTTAAGCACAGGCTTGTGTAATTGTTCTAAGTGGACGTTTCACATGTAAAATTGTTCTAAGGGGACGTTTCATATGGCGACCCTGCCAGGATACCTCACTGGAATCTTCTGATTTTTTCTTGTAGTTTGTGTATTTAGTGTAGCTTTTGTTTATTGCTAGTGCGTAATTGTAGAGAGAATCTCCTTTGTAGTTGCAGTCTTTCATTGTTGTACAGTAAAACAGTTGTGGCATGCATGTAGCTTTGCGCCAAGTATTTCGCTGCTGCAATTAACTAGATATTATTTTCAGTGCTATGTTAATGTGTTCTCTTATTTTTGCTCTTCAAATTGTGCTTTTGTGTGTTATCGTGTGAAATATTGTCTCAATAATGGCGTGTGAAAAACGTAACACTCGGCTCCAAAGTAAACTAAGAAACGACAGTGAAGACGAAAGCAATGTGTTAGCGCCACTGTGTAATGAGTTAACTAATGTTCAAAGTAGTAATTTGGTAACTGTGCATAGGGAAATGGAGCGGGCGTCAAACAATGGCGTAGACAGTCAAACAGGTAGTGAACAGGGAATCATTATCGATCGATCGGTCGGCAACAGCTCGCCTCAGGAATCCGAAATGGTAGGACACAATTTTGGAGGAGGAGGAGATTAGTATTTAACGTCCCGTCGACAACGAGGTCATTAGAGACGGAGCGCAAGCTCGGGTGAGGGATGGATGGGGAAGGAAATCGGCCGTGCCCTTTCAAAGGAACCATCCCGGCATTTGCCTGAAGCGATTTAGGGAAATCACGGAAAACCTAAATCAGGATGGCCGGAGACGGGATTGAACCGTCGTCCTCCCGAATGCGAGTCCAGTGTGCTAACCACTGCGCCACCTCGCTCGGTACACAATTTTGCAAATACTGTAGATTCAGGTTTTGCGTCCTCACCGGTTTCTCAAATGAGTCAAGACACATTTTCTGCTTGTCAAAATGTGAATGCTGCCGGTGAAAACGCACTGCCAAAGAGCATAGAGAAACAGATTCCAGACACTAATACATTATTATTGCAATTAATGCAAAAAAATGGAACAAAATCAGAAACAAACGCAGCAACAGTTAGATACAATGGGACAAAATCTGCAAAAGTTAGACACAGTGGAACAAAATCAGAGACAAACACAGCAAAAGCTTCAAAAGTTAGACTCATTGGAACAAACGCTTGAACAAACACGTGAAGATTTAACTACTGAGTTACATAAAATCGAATAGAAATGTCAAAAAGTCTGTAATGACGTAAAAACACAAATTTGTGAGCATTTCCAACCTATTTTTTCGCTGCATGAAAATGCATTACAGAATCACGAAGCAGCCATAAAAGAGCTGCAAACCATTGTTCATGAAAATCATGAGACCTTGTGGGCTAAAATTGACTCAGTTGCATCTACCGATTCGGTAACGCAACTTGCAAAAACTCAGGAAAACTTAAAGGACTCAGTAGAAAGACACATGGAGGAAATTAGTTCATTATCAGAGAAAGTAGCCGAACTTTCGGATCAGGTCACTAATTTATCTACAAAGGTAGATGATGATCTGAATGACACAAGACCCGTAGCCTTCACTGACACAGAAGAGTATGAACAAATAAGAAAATTCAAACAAAATCAGAATCAAATTAATACGCAATACAAAAGAGAAATGCGGGAAGTACAAGATCAGCTGACACAGGTAATACAAGAATTACGTATTTCAGAGGACACTCGCGCCCCAATAAGGGAAGAGGGACATAGAAATACGGAACAGCCACAAAATAATAACACAGGGCATTTCGGTAATTATGAAAGAAATTGGCAAGGTACACCGAATTTTGAGATGGAACCGCCGACACGACGTAGCAATGACCGACATGCTACTCGCCGACATGATGATTTTGACTATAAGCTGTTCATTACTACACGTAAATTCAAAACATTTAAGAATTCTGGCAACGACATTCATCCACAAGCATGGCTCCATCAATTCTCTCATTGTTTCCCTCCCAACTGGTCATTGGAGCACAGATTAGAATTTATGTGTGGCTACTTGGAGAATGAACCAGCTGTAAGAATGCGATCGGTCATTCACGATTGCCACAGTGAAGGAGAGTTTTACCATGCCTTCCTCTCAGCATATTGGTCTCAAGCCACACAAGACCGCGTAAAACATAGCATCATGATGATGAAACACTTTGAACAATCTGAATTTTCCAGTCTTGTCAAATATTTTGAAGACATGTTGCACAAGAATCAGTACCTGTCAAACCCATACAGCCCCTCAGAACTCATCCGCATTTGCTTAATCAAACTGCCTGAACATTTACGACATATTATTTTAGCAGGACGTTGCAAAGACGACATTGAAGCTTTTCAGGGACTGTTACAAGAACTGGAAATTGACACAGACAGTCGCGGGATGCGAAAACGGGAAAACAATCACTACAGGGCACATCCGTCACAATTCCGTGACGACAGAAACAATAAATGGCCACGACAAACCTATTCTTACAACGTAAATCTTGACCAAAACAGACACCACCCGTATGACAACCGTTGGCAGAGTAGTAATAATTACAGGGAAAGATCACCTCTCCGCAGTAATGACTATCACAGAGACAATCAGAGAAACAGACAATATGGGAACCAAAATAACTATTATCAAGGGAGACAGAATAACTTTAGACGCAACGGTCCAGCGCGTAGTTACGATTCAAGGAGAAATTCTCCACCACGTGACCGACAAGAAAGAAACTATGGAATCTACCGACAAAACGACAGACGTGAATTTCATCAGAACTGGCGAGCTTTAAACAGAGCTGGGCCCCCTCGGCAAGGCGAATTTGTGGAAGTTAGGCCTCCTAACCCCAATAACGGCGCGCACCAACAAAGAAACAGACAATGACTCACACCGCAGGCAGCTGCGTGCGCCGGCTGGCTCCGAGAAAAATAACATTGACGCTAACCTTGAGCAAAATTCCCGTATTCTTTACGGACGAATACCGCATGATAATTGCGTTGAAGTTGAAACTCTGCGTACTAGGAAGAGTAAAGGTTTACACCACATTTCTCATGTAAAACCATTTATTGACAGATAATCTGCTTTTTAACTTAGTCTTTGCAATTGTCACTTCACGCTACTTGTACAATTTGTCCCACTGAGAAACTGTTAACATGCAACTATGTTTTTAAAGTTAACTAACCATCCAGTCAAGAACATAGGTAACTTAGACAAGTAATTGCGAATGCATTGTTATTGCGAACAGACGACACAGTGTTGTTATTTATACATTCTTCCTTGTTAGTTGCACGATTACATAACGAATATACGGCTTACATACTTAGAACATATACCAGCACTGCTAATGAAATTTTCATGCAACATTTTGGTTTGCTTACGAGTGGATTCTGGATTTGAGGTGCTTTGTGTGAAATGCCAGATGACACAGTGGTTAGTTTATGTGACAGCTACACGATTTTATCACGACGCTGCTAATGCGTGACAATTTACAATGTTGCTTTTGCGGTGTATCTGTTTTATATCTGCACAGTTTTTTCTGAATTCTTCTATAAAGTGAGACATGTTTTAGTAGTAACTTTTGTGGTATAGCTACAATGAGACAGCCTTTTCCGTAGCACAACAATACTTTACAGCACAATAATTCCTTCATCGCGGCAATAAGCGTAATAACTAAGTTATCTATACGCAAAGCATTTCACTTTGTTTATCATGAGGTAAGTACATTGACTTCTGCAGAACTTAGCTTTCGGAGGACAATAACTACGACACTTCCCAGAGATTATCTTACAGCAAGACGCACATTTAGCGCTACAGGACACGTATTTGAGTGATTAATTTTGTACTTAAAACATTTATTTTTACAGATTTTTGAATTACAAAGAAAGTTTTTCGCAATACATTTCATTCCATTGCTGTAATCTGTAACACCTGAGGGTATAATTACAATAAACCTCAGGGGGGTACACGCCTACTTTGTGTACCATGTGTCTGGCAAGCACAAGGAGCCCTAGCTAATATGGTATTTGCTTATACAATTTAACACATCGTTACCATATTTCTCTAACACATAAATTACACACCTATCTGATCATTTAACAGAGAAACAAACATCCTTTTACTACGTCAGTGACACATGTTTACGCAATTACAGAGTTGGATTACTTCACACTTAAGAAATTGTACTTTGTCTGCACTTTGTGAACTGTTCATAATTTTTTTGAAACCATTGTGATACTATGAGAACTTTGAATGATGTATTTGGTAAGGGAGTATGATTTTAAAGTACGTTGGAGGCAGATGACACTTTTGACATGAGCAGAGAATTTTGTTAGGTTTTGAAATTATTGGAGGAAGCTACGACGATTTTGAGATTTGACTGAGGTGTTATGGTGTTATTTTTACGATGACTATGTGTATTATGCTGTTGCGGTATGTTTATGATCAATAAGCTGTTGCTATATGAGTTATTTGAGTATGCTATGTATCTGTTATGATGAAATATTGAAGAAGTGTCGACGAATAAGGTAAGGAATAATGAGTAGTGGTTAGGGACTCTGGTTTGTGAAAAAGGTTGTTGGAAACCAAGAATCGTACTTTAAGAGTTATGAAATGTATGTAAATGCGTGAATGTATTACAATGCCGACGAAAATTTTTTGGACTCTGTTATGTCAATTGGATTTTGTCTCTACAGATTTGTAACGCAAATTCTTGACCTGTGAAATATTTTTATATGAGACTGTCACTGTAGCGGAAACTGCTGTCGTAAATATTTCCGTAAGAAAGTTAAGTGACCACCTGCACATAATGCGACGTGGGCACCCAGGTGTGTCAGACACCTGGAGAACAAGCCTTTTCAGACGCTCAGGTAGAAAAGAAAGCCATTAGGATGTGCCTTTCATCGCTAATGCGACACCCTCGTTACTTAAAAATTTATGATATTTACTGAAATGCCTAACAAAATGACAAGAAATATTTTTACATCTGCACACCTGATTATGACAAGTGTCTTTCTACGAGAGTTGAGAGCCATTAACTTATGAAATGAAATGTCACATAACTACTGAATGATATTTTTATGCTTTGGTTTGTGTAATTGCTTATTTCATTTGATATCTGGTTTCCAGCTGTGTTGCAGCATTGCTTTTATAAAATGAGATGCATTTGCTAATGTGAACTCTTTCTGTCAACAGATCTATTAAATGATAATTTTGTAATCCACATTCTTTAAAAAAGGAGCACTTGGAAAGGAAAGAACAATAAGAAGTAACTAGTAACAGTAACACTTAATTTTCTTTTCAGGTACATGGTAATATTTTTTTTACAATCAGTCGTTATGGTGCACCACTTTAATTACATAGACATTAAGATGTGAATATGCATTTCCCTTGTCTGCATTGTTGTTTTTACTGTAATATTTTTTCTGCTTGAGCTATGTCATGTCTAGATATAAGTTGCTGCTGTTTGCCAGGCATAGTGTTATTGAATTTGACTTTTGCTAATTTCTTAATGCTGCTTGCTTCGCAAATCTGCGTTTTTTTTCATTGCTGTTTATATTAACTGTGTTATGTGATGCTGCATTGCCTCGTCCCTTGGTATATATATCTGAGCTCAGTAGATTTAAGTTAGCTTAAGAGGGGGTAGACTATAAGAAACTGACTATGGAGAATAGGTAAAGAATGCATTGCGAAGAAAGATTTGGGCCCCAATGAGTATTGTACAATCAGAAATAATTATTTTGAAAGAAATATGAATCGAATACAGGAAGGAGGTATAGGTAGGATTTTCTTGGAAATAAATGATGAGGTAAGCAATGTGTGAACATATAAATACAGAAAGCATGCTTAGATAGAATTTTTTTGGTGGAAACAAAGGATGAAATACGAGGAAAGATATATGAAATGAAGTTTTGGGGTGGACTGCAGTACCAAATGTTACACTGAAAACAAACCCTGTCCTTTCCTTTTGTGTTATTCCGCTATATGTTTGTGTACCTTTGTGTATTTGTGTTTTTCCTGTCTTTATGTGTTTAGCTGATGAGAGCTATGCTGTAGAATTTTTCTAATACTCTGTTATTTTCTTTGTAAAGATGTTAGACATTTAGACATTATTTATTCTGTTTTGTTTTAATGCTCATGTGTGAAGTTGACGTTTCAAAAGTGATTCTGATCTTTTATTTTTGTACTCATGTCATCATTCCTGTAACACTGATGTATATGTTTATTTCTATTCTTTTGTAAAGCCCCTATTACTACAAATGTTATCTGTATTATTATGTTTTTAATGATGTATTTTGTACCTTTGTAATTGTATTCTTATGTTATAATATTGTGATTGACACCAGTTCATCTAATCAAGTAACTTGGAAGTTCCATTTCACTGCACACATTTCTGTTGGTCATAGTATATGGACAATATGTGAGAAGTAGGGACTGATAGTGTTTGCACATGTGTTAATAATTCAGCAAGGGACTGGATAACAGCATTGCTGGTTCTAAGGACAATTCCACAAACTTTGTGAGTGCACAAGTGGGGGTATATGGACTTGCTATCTTCTCTGCAAGACTCTTCGATGGTGATTGTGCACCTGCACAGTCGCAGCAGATGGCTGCTGGCCGTCTCTACAAGGACTACAGTGGGTCTGCATCTCTGATGACCCACCAATACCATTATTTCTACAAGGACTGCAGTGGGTCTGCATCTCTGGTGGCCCACCAATACTCTCTACCAGGACTACAGTGGGTCTACTCTGTGATGACCTACCTACCAATATTCTTCGAAACGTCGACTGACTCTGCTGGGGGTTTGCTCTGTTGTGGCCCATTACCTGTCAGCATGTCAAGAGTCAGCACTGTCTTTCCGTTGGAAGGACAACACTACTTCTTCAAGACTGCATGGAAATCCACTACTTCTGTGTGCAATTTCTTTTACTAATGAGACTTTGTGAAAAAAACTGTAATTACTATTATGATGAACGATCAGGACTGTCTTTATGGACTGTGAGAAAATTTTAGCTGTTGACCAACATTGTATCAATAAGTGTGTGCATTGGATATCTTTGTTAGTGTAATTATGAAAAATTTTATCAAATCATTATTGGCCACTGGCCAAAAACATTTGTAAAATTTTTTGTGGGGAGCATGGGGGCTATGTAAGTAGGCTGTTTATGTTTTCTTTATGTAAGTTTGCTGTTTATGTTTTCTTATTGGCAACGTTATGTAGCGCTCTCTGTATGAAAATCACTGGCTGTGCTGTGTGCAGTATGTGGCTAGTTTGCATTGTTGCCTGCCATTGTTGTCATGAACTGCTATAGCTGGATGTGAACAGCAGATTGCGTTGGGCAGTTGGAGGTGAGCCGCCAGCAGTGGTGGACGTGGGGAGAGAGATGGCGGAGTTTTGATAATCTGTAAGACTGAATGTCAATTATGAATATTAAGGTAAATACATTGTTTGTTCTCTATTAATATCTTTCATTTGCTAACTATCCCTATCAGTAGTTAGTACCTTCAGTAGTTTGAATCTTTTATTTAGCTGGCAGTAGTGGCGCTCGCTGTTTTGCAGTAGCTTGAGTAGCGAAGATTTTTGTGAGGTAAGTGATTTGTAAAAGGTATAGGTTAAAGTTAGTCAGGGCCATTGTTTTGTAGGGGTTATTGAAAGTCAGATTGCGTTGCGCTAAATAATATTGTGGGTCAGGTTAAGCACAGGCTTGTGTAATTGTTCTAAGTGGACGTTTCACATGTAAAATTGTTCTAAGGGGACGTTTCATAGTGACTGGCGTATTGTGAAGAGGCAGTTGCTCGGCCACCATTGACCAGACGTTTTCAGTTAGTGAGAGATCTGGAGAATGTTTTGGCCAAGGCAGCAGTCGAACATTTTCTGTATCCAGAAAGGCCCATACAGGACCTACAACATGCGGTCCTACATTATCCTGCTGAAATGTAGGGTTTCGCAGGGATCGAATGAAGGATAGAGCCACGAGTCGTAACACGTCTGAAATGTAACGTCCACTGCTCAAAGTGCCGTCGATTCGAACAAGAGGTGCCCGAGACGTGTAACCAATGGCACTCCATACCATCACACCGGGTGATTCGCCAGTATGGCGATGACGAATACATGCTTAATGTGCGTTCACCGCAATATCGCCAAACACAGATGCGACCATCATGGTGCTGTAAACAGAAACTGGATTCATCCGAAAAAAATGACGTTTTGCCATTCGTGCACCCAGGTTCGTCGTTGAGTACACCATCACAGGCGCTCCTGTCTGTGATGCAGCGTCAAGCGTAACCGCAGCCACGGTCTCCGAGTTGATAGTCCGTGCTGCTGCAAACGTCGTCGAACTGTTCGTGCAGATGGTTGTTGTCTTGTAAACGTCCCCATCTGTTGACTCAAGGACCGAGACGTGGCTGCACGATCCGTTACAGCCATGCGGATAAGATGCCTGTCATCTCGACTGCTAGTGATACGAGGCCTTTGGGATCCAGCACGGAGTTCCATATTACCCTCCTGTACCCACTGATTCCATATTCTGCTAAACAGTCGTTGGATATCGACCAACGCGATAGCAATTAGCAATGTCGTGATACGATAAACCGCAATCGCGATAGGCTACGATCCGACCTTTATCAAAGTCGGAAACGTGGTGGTACACATTTCTCCTCCTTACACGAGGCATCAGAACAACGTTTCACCAGGCAACGCCGGTCAACTGCTGTTTGTGTACGAGAAATCAGTTGGAAACTTTCCTCATGTCAGCACGTTGTAGGTGTCGCCACCGGGACCAACCTTGGGTGAATGCTCTGAAAAGCCAATCATTTGCATATCACAGCATCTTCTTCCTGTCGGTTAAATTTCGCGTCTGTAGCACGTCATCATCGTGGTGTAGCAATTTTAATGGCCAGTAATGTATAACAATGACAATACCTCATTTGAACATTCAGTTTCATAATTATAATAGTATTATCGTAGTTTAACATATAGAGTCATGACACTCCCTGCAGAAAAAACTGTTACTATCTGATAAATCGAGCCAAACCAGCACACTCAGCAGCGAGAAAGCCTGCCTTTTATTAACGAGAAATGTGTCAAAATAATTGTGTTTCTCATTAATTCTTTTTCTACTTCATTTACGAAATAATAGTTCGTTTTTCAATGTCCAGTGGTAATAAAATATCAAGAAACATGAATAACAGTAAAATAACTGCAAACGGAGCAAATAATTACGAATGAAATGATGTAAGCTAATTGTACCTTACACCGAAGTGAATGAGAATATAAACACACTATTTGTTGTAACATAAACATACCTTACACATGTAAAAATGATCGATAGCAAAACGAAGTTTTATAGTGTTTTATAGGGGTTAACATGCCTCCTGCCAAAAATAAAGCTTTTCCTTTTATTATTGTGTGTGTTCTTCCTGTTAAATGTAGAACCTTGATTCAGACTTCGGTGTAACAGATAGAATACATTATAGTTAACAAAACCATACATATTATGTTAATGGTTCTCAGACACTGCATAATGTCCAGCAGGAAAGAGACAAACATTATCTTTAAGGCAAGAAAGAAGTTAGCAGCATAAAAGGAATTAAGTACACACACACGTACCTAACAATTTAGCAGCTTAGATGTGCCAACCTCATCTTTTTATGTGTTTCACTCAAATAGAAAAGTCTCCCTTCTTCGATTGGTTTGTATGATACCACCTTCCAACTCTGATTCTTCGAAGAATCGAACTTCCATGTATAAAACAGCTTTCGTTCCTGATTACGTTAGAAATGAGTTACAGTGATACATATCTGACGTTAAGCTTGTAAAATACTTGTAGTTTTCACTCATCTCAGTGTTTATGACGTCGTATCTCCTGATCTATGAGCTGTACAATGATACAGTTTATAGCTACATTCGGTGATATATATAGATACAGTCTGCAACGTGTTTTGTGAAGTGAACATTGTTTGTAGTAAAGAAAAAATAAAGTAAATCATGATACCTCATGCTGCAGTTTTACTGCATCAACAGCAAAAATGTACAGGGTGTTTCAAAAATGACCTGTATATTTGAAACGGCAATAAAAACTAAACGAGCAGCGATAGAAATACACCGTTTGTTGCAATATGCTTGGGACAACAGTACATTTTCAGGCGAACAAACTTTCGAAATTACAGTAGTTACAATTTTCAACAACAGATGGCGCTGCAAGTGATGTGAAAGATATAGAAGACAACGCAGTCTGAGGGTGCGCCATTCTGTACGTCGTCTTTCTGCTGTAAGCGTGTGCTGTTCACAACGTGCAAGTGTGCTGTGGACAACATGGTTTATTCCTTAGAACAGAGGAATTTTCTGGTGTTGGAATTCCACCGCCTAGAACACAGTGTTGTTGCAACAAGACGAAGTTTTCAAAGGAGGTTTAATGTAACCAAAGGACCTAAAAGCGATACAATAAAGGATCTGTTTGAAAAATTTCAACGGACTGGGAACGTGACGGATGGTTGTGCTGGAAAGGTAGGGCGACCACGTACGGCAACCACAGAGGGCAACGCGCAGCTAGTGCAGCAGGTGATCCAACAGCGGCCTCGGGTTTCCGTTCGCCGTGTTGCAGCTGCGATCCAAATGACGCCAACGTCCACGTATCGTCTCATGCGCCAGAGTTTACACCTCTATCCATACAAAATTCAAACGCGGCAACCCCTCAGCGCCGCTACCATTGCTGCACGAGAGACATTCGCTAACGATATAGTGTACAGGATTGATGACGGCGATATGCATGTGGGCAGCATTTGGTTTACTGACGAAGCTTATTTTTACCTGGACGGCTTCGTCAATAAACAGAACTGGCGCATATGGGGAACCGAAAAGCCCCATGTTGCAGTCCCATCGTCCCTGCATCCTCAAAAAGTACTGGTCTGGGCCGCCATTTCTTCCAGAGAATTCATTGGCCCATTTTTCAGATCCGAAACGATTACTGCATCTCGCTATCTGGACATTCTTCGTGAATTTGTGGCGGTACAAACTGCCTTAGACGACACTGCGAACACCTCGTGGTTTATGCAAGATGGTGCCCGGCCACATCGCACGGCCGACGTCTTTAATTTCCTGAATGAATATTTCGATGATCGTGTGATTGCTTTGGGCTATCCGAAACATACAGGAGGCGGCGTGGATTGGCCTCCCTATTCGCCAGACATGAACCCCTGTGACTTCTTTCTGTGGGGACACGTGAAAGACCAGGTGTACCGCCAGAATCCAGAAACAATTGAACAGCTGAAGCAGTACATCTCATCTGCATGTGAAGCCATTCCGCCAGACACGTTGTCAAAGGTTTCGAGTAATTTCATTCAGAGACTACGCCATATTATTGCTACGCATGGTGGATATGTGGAAAATATCGTACTATAGAGTTTCCCAGACCGCAGCGCCATCTGTTATTGACAATTGTAACTACTGTAATTTCGAAAGTTTGTCTGCCTGAAAATGTACTGTTGTCCCAAGCATATTGCAACAAACGGTGTATTTCTATCGTTGCTCGTTTAGTTTGTATTGCCGTTTCAAATATACCGGTCATTTTTTAAACACCCTGTAGTAAGGGCTTGGCGTTTTCCCTTCCATCATTTTGTGAGTGTGACAACGAGAAAACATTTGCAGAGGTTTTAAATCAGATTTAAGGATTTTTGGCAGTCGCTGTCAAATACTATACGAATATCTTCTTCTTCCTGTAACGTTTCTGTTTATGCAGTTCGTTCACAGAGCCTCTTACAAGTTTCTCTTTTCTCTCACAGTCTGTCACTTAGCATGTCCTCCCACTGAAGCCCTCTGCGGCTCACATCATCCTTTACTTGCTCTCCATCTTGTTCACAGTCTTCCAATTCGCCTTCGTCCAGATTCTGTCCAATCTAGGGCTCTCCTCGGAAGTCTTTCTGGTCCAATTCTCCTGAAGTGGCCAAACCATTCAAGCCTGTTACTCTCCATTGTTTGTTTTAGAGCTTTGATCTGCAGGGTTTTCGTACTATTTTATCTCTTACCCTGATCCTTTTCATCTTACCGCGGAGTGGCCGCGCGGTTTGAGGCACCATGTCACGGACCGCGCGGCCTTCCCGCCGAAGGTTCGAGTGCTCCCTTGGGCTTGGGGAGTTAGTGTGTAAGTCTAGGGACCGATGACCTAAGCAGTTTGATCCCTTAGGAATCCACAAACATTTGAATATTTTTATTACCGAGGATCCCTGGTAGAAAGCGCACCTCTTTTGTTTGTATTCAGCTCAGATCAATAATAAAATTTCGAACAATTTATATGGTCTGCGAAATTCGATTCTTGCTTAATTTACTTCCTAGATACTTCAAAGCATATACCACATATACCAGTATTTCTTCAATAATATTTCCATTGCAATTCATATCCTTCACTTTTTCATTTTTCCTGATGGCTTATTACTTCATTTTTTAAGCTCATTTTCATGCCTGCTTCCTCATTTATTCTCTACCAGGTGTTTAGATGTTCTTTCAATTTCTGCTCATTTTCTTCCCAAATCATCAAATCATTTGTATATGCTATGATTTTCATGTCATCAACTGTTGATCCTTGGCGAACTTTCGTTATGATTTGCACGATTAAAAAAGCTTTCGCAAAAGCACACTTTCTTTCCGAACCTCTCTGTCCTATACAAAGCATCCTGACTTTTGCCGTCTGTTATAACACAATTCAGGCATTTTTGTACATTTTTCTCAAAGAATTCACACTCATTTGAACAATTTGAGTTACACTGCCTCAACATATGCAAACAATTTCTAACAGCAATACTTTCGTTACTGTGTCAAACTTTTAACAAGAGATTATACCTATAAATGAGTAGATTATGACAGAGTTTCATCCGGCCGCTGTGGTTCTAGGCGATTCAGTACGGAACAGAGCGGCTGATATGGTCGCAGGTTCGAATCCTGCCTCGGGCATGGATGTGTGTGATGTCCTTAGTTAGTTTTAAGTAGTTCTATGTCTAGGGGACTGATGACCTCACATGTTAAGTCCCATAGTGCTCAGAGCTATTTGAACCATTTGACAGTGTTTTAAGTTTTTAAACTCGAGCAATATTCGTACGAAATATTGAAAATTAAATGTTTTCTTTTTTGCTCGTGGTGGCCATTAGATAGGCAGCCTGCAAGTAGGATGATGCACCATGATCGCCGCACTACGTTATTAGTTTAGTAACATACATACCATAACTCATAATGTATCTGTCCTGTGGGGGTCACGAAGACAATGATACGTCACACACTGAGGAATTTAGTCAGTAATTCTTCTCGCCTTCCATACGCGAATGGCAAGGGGAGAATGCCCGAATATGCTATGCACTTCACTGCAATTTGAGGACTATATATGTAAATACACCGATGAGCGAAAACGTAATGACCACCTATTTAGTAGCGTCAACTTTTCAACCACAGTACAGCAGCGATTCTGCTTGGATTCCAGAAGTGTGTGGCATCGGATGTCTACCCACAGGTCAAGTAATTCCCGCAAATTATGGGACTTTTGTTTGCGGGCGCCCGATATGTGGTCCACAGGCATTTGCAATTGCAATTGCATTTGCAATCGATGTGAATCCACTATCATGCTCTTCAAACCACTGCAGCTCGATTCTAGCCTTGTGTCGCGGAGGGTTATCCTGCTGGAAAATGTCACCGCCATCAGAGAAGACTTCAACCATCAAAGGGATGCAGGTGGTCTGTAGTAATGTCCACGTAGTTCCCTGCTGTCATGATACCTCTGGTTATCACCACAGAGCCCATGGAATCCCAACACAGTGTATTCTAGAGCATAATGCTGCCCTCGCTGGGCTGAAGCTATAGGGCAGTGCGTGTTCGTGCAGCCATTCGCCTGGATGACGCCGTGTAAGGAATCAGCCATCGACCCGGTGTAACTAGAAATGCGATTCATTTGACAGGCGACACGTTTCTATTGATTCACGCTGGAAACTCAGTGATGCTGTGCCCTCTGCAGTCGTAGCTGGCCATGTGGTTAGGCCAACACAGGAACACTCAGGGGTCGTGTGATGTTGAGCTCCATGTTTGACAAAGACCTTTCAACAGTAAGCTCCGAAACAACCAGCATTGTATTCTATCGTCAGACCTGCTTATGCTGAATTACACAGTGGGTGAACCTCCCATCTTTACGTTTTGTGATGCGTTTTGGACGTCCAGTACATCTACATCTACATCTACATTACTACTCTGCAATTCACATTTAAGTGCTTGGCAGAGGTTTCATCGAACCACAATCATACTATCTCCCTACCATTCCACTCCCGAACAGCGCGCGGGGAAAACGAACACCTAAACCTTTCTGTTCGATCTCTGATTTCTCTTATTTTATTTTGATGATCATTCCTACCTATGTAGAATGTGCTCAACAAAATATTTTCGCATTCGGAAGAGAAAGTCGGTGACTGAAATTTCGTAAATAGACCTCACCGCAACTAAAAACGTCTTTGCTTTAATGACTTCCATCCCAACTCGCGTATCATATCTGCCACACTCTCTCCCCTATTACGTGATAATACAAAACGAGCTGCCCTTTTTTGCACCCTTTCGATGTCCTCCGTCAATCCCACCTGGTAAGGATCCCACACCGCGCAGCAATATTCTAACAGAGGACGAACGAGTGTAGTGTAAGCTGTCTCTTTAGTGGGCTTGTTGCATCTTCTAAGTGTCCTACCAATGAAACGCAACCTTTGGCTCGCCTTCCCCACAATATTATCTATGTGGTCTTTCCAACTGAAGTTGTTCGCAATTTTTACACCCAGGTACTTAGTTGAATTGACAGCCTTGAGAATTGTACTATTTATCGAGTAATCGAATTCCAACGGATTTCTTTTGGAGCTCATGTGGGTCACATACCATACGGCCTACTCGTTATTTGACCTTTCTTTAAGCACGTTCCGTAGGTGCTCACGACAGTAGTACGCAAACACCTAGCCGCAGTGCCACAACAGGTGACCTTTGTGAAAACCGCTCGTATCAGTGCGTCTCAACATTTGTGGCCCGTATCTTCACTATAATAACTGGTTATTCGTCTCTCTTCTGCTTACATTCCTTCCTTCGCATGCCCGGAACACCACCAGAAGCCATTTAACCACGTGGTCGGCGGTGATCATAACGTTTTAGCTTATCACTGTGTAGTCGTACTGAACCTTGGATAAATGCGTTGTAAGTTGCTACGGTGTCTCCTGATCCCCTGGTGGGGAGAAAAAAAACGCATGTCCCCATCGCTTCCTGCGCAGACAGCCAAACGGTAAGAAACGCCTCTCCCTGCTGGAAGGACTTCTCGAATTCGAAAATCTTTTTCACCCGATACATCGCAGCGGGCATTTGACGTAACAACTGCTACTCACATGCCGCTTATTTTTACGCTTTCTTCCTCAGCGTTAACTTCGCTGAAATGTTTACGAATGTCAGCAGCCTCTCTAAATAGACGAGTGAGGTAATCCTCAACTTTAGGCAGGACTCGCGATTGCCACCACACGGTGTACGTTTAGACACGACAGAATTTTTCGCTTGTTCTTGTCAGCGATGTATACTGCGCTCGCGCCAAACTCTTCTGGGGCTTCCAGTTGCGTGAAGCAGTTGATCCCCCACTCCTCGCCCAGATTCCAGTGTCCAGTGTCAAATCACTGTCGTTTCTCCGATGACATTTTGTTTTTGTATACTTATCGATAAAAATGTATTAATTGAAAAGCTCTAGTTTGCTTTTGTTGTGAAGTGTTACTTTTATTGTGTTAACCACTTTTCGGCTTACAAGGCCATCTTCAGACATTTATGAGATGCATTCAAGTTCTAGGGCCTCCGATATTTTTTCTTTGGACTGGAAAGAGATAGAAACCAGCGCATTGCTTTAAAATGAGGCCGCGTTCATTGTCAATACGTCCCAGAGATGGCAGCACCGTACGGCAGATGGAATTTTACCGCCAGCGGCGAGAATGAGAACTGTTTTAAATACTTAAAATGGCACATTTTTCCTTACTTGAACAGCGTGCAATCATTCGTTTTCTGAATTTGCGTGGTGTGAAACAAACTGAAATTCATCGACAGTTGAAGGAGACATGTGGTAATGGAGTTATGGATGTGTCGAAAGTGCGTGCGTGGGTGTGACAGTTTAATGAGGGCAGAACATCGTGTGACAACAAACCGAAACAACCTCGGGCTCGCACAAGTCGGTCTGACGACATGTTCGAGAAAGTGGAGAGAATTGTTTTGGGGGATCGCCGAATGACTGTTGAACAGATCGCCTTCACAGCTGGCATTTCTGTGGGTACTGTGCACACAATCCTGCATGACGACCTGAAAATGCGAAAAGTGTCATCCAGGTGGGTGCCACGAATGCTGACGGACGACCACACGGCTACACGTGTGGCATGTTGCCAAGCAATGTTGATGCGCAACGACAGCACGAATGGGACTTTCTTTTCGTCGGTTGTGACAATGGATGAGACGTGGATGCCATTTTTCAATCCAGAAACAAAGCGCCAGTCAGCTCAATGGAAGCACACAGATTCACCGCCACCAAAAAAATTTCGGGTAACCGCCAGTGCTGAAAAAATGATGGTGTCCATGTTCTGGGACAGCGAGGGCGTAATCCTTACCCATTGCGTTCCAAATGGCACAACGGTAACAGGTGCATCCTACGAAAATGTTTTGAAGAACAAATTCCTTCCTGCACTGCAACAAAAACGTCCGGGAAGGGCTGCGCGTGTGCTGTTTCACCAAGACAACGCACCCGCACATCGAGCTAACGTTACGCAACAGTTTCTTCGTCATGACAAGTTTGAAGTGATTCCTCATGCTCGCTACTCACCTGACCTGGCTCCTAGTGATTTTTGGCTTTTTCCAACAATGAAAGACACTCTCCGTGGCCGCACATTCACCAGCCGTGCTGCTATTGCCTCAGCGATTTTCCAGTGGTCAAAACAGACTCCTAAAGAGGCCTTCGCCACTGCCATGGAATCATGGCGTCAGCGTTGTGAAAAATGTGTACGTCTGCAGGGCGATTACGTCGAGAAGTAACGCCAGTTTCATCGATTTCGGGTGAGTAGTTAATTAGAAAAAAAAAATCGGAGGCCTTAGAACTTGAATGCACCTCGTACTGAGTGGTGTATTACACCACCCGTTCATCTCGAAATTCATGACTCCGAAAACAAAAACTGGTTCTGTGTGTGTGTGTGTGTGTGTGTGTGTGTGTGTGTGTGTGTGTGTGTGTGTGTGTGTGTGTGAAGAACACCACAATTATAATAATAATAATTTGATAACCGCCTCTTCAACCCTTTAGATCACGTAACATCAACAGATACGAAGAAAGTAAATTGGAAAAAGAAAACACTACATGGCAAGCACCCGTATCATCTAACACAGTCACACATCGATCAAGACGCATCCAACACATGGCTAAGAAAAGGCAATATATACAGTGAGACGGAAGGATTCATGATTGCAATACAGTATCAAACAATACACACCAGATATTACAGCAAGCATATTATTAAAGATCCCAATACCACAACAGGTAAATGCAGATTTTGCAAACAACAAATAGAAACAGTAGATCTCAACACAAGCGGATGTAAAATGCTAGCAAATACAGACTACCCCAGAAGACATGACAATGTAGCAAAAATAATACAACATAAACTAATAAAACAACACGTTCCCACATACAAGTATGCACCACAAAATGTACTGGAGAGTAATGAATACTAATTATACTGGAACAGAACCATTATAACAGATAAAACAACACCACATAACAAATCTGACATCATACTCACCAATAAAAAAAGAAATTAACACAACTAATCGAAATATCCATACCCAATACAACAAATATACAGAAGAAAACAGGAGAAAAAATTGAAAAATATGTCCAACTGGCTGCGGAAGTCAAGGACATGTGGCATCAGGATAAAGTTGACATTATACTAATTATACTATCAACTACAGGAGTCATACCACGCAATATCCACCAGTACATCAACGCAATACTGCTACATCCGAACTTATATATACAACTACAGAAATCTGTAATTCTTGATACATGTTCAATTACCTGAAAGTTCCTAAATGCAATGTAACATATACCGCATAATTAAAAAGAAGTCACGCTTGATCAAGGTCCGCGTCGCTTTCCGTTTTTAACCAGACATAACGTCTCAGAAAGGGATGTATAACAATAATAATGAAAAAACACGTTTGTGTAACGAAAAAATAGTCTGTTTCCGACGGGGAGTTCTAGTAGCACTGCTCAGCAACGTCAATAAGAGCTTGATGAACCCAGTGAAGGGAAGCAGGCTTAAATGCGTCGCGGCATACCATCTATGAGAACGTAAAATCGTCCCCGTCTTCAACGGCGATTTTGCGTGCAGAGTACGAGGTCGCTGACGACGTCGACAAGCATCTCGTATCAATCGATCCCACGCATGTTCGATTGGGGTCGTTTCTGGGGAACAGGGAGGTCCACTCGATGCCTGAAGGAGCATGTTCACGAGAACACGAGTTGTCTGTCATCCATCAAGACGAAAGAGTCACCGAAATGTTCTCGACGCGATCTCACTATTGGTTGCACTGCCCTACCGCCGTCACTTTCTCCTCAGCGGGTATGCATGACGTTTGTCTGTCATACGTGGCCACCCATCCTATACCTCCTTCTTTGATGACTCCTTTGATCGCCTGGAGTCCGCTTTCGACTCTTGCTCCTTCAGGCTTCACGCTACCAGCCACTTTCCCGGTGGGTGTGAAGCACCCACCACCTTGGCTTCGTGCGGCTGCCCGTGTGCACTTTGTCTTTCACTTGCTTCCTAGGGACACCACTCCAACCTCGCTCTATCGCCTCCTGTTTCTCGACATTCGCATGGAACTTAGCGATAGTACCTTTGGCTCTCGGACTGACTGCTGTGTTGGATGTGCCTTCGTCACTTGCACCAGTATCTGCTTCCCGAACGCTGCTCAGTATTTACAGCAGTGCTCTTCGCCCTGTATCAAGCCACGGAGTACATCCGGCGGCACAGGCTTCTCAATTGTGCCCTCTGCTCAGACACTCTGTTGTGTACATAGTTCCTCGTAGTCAGCGCGTACACAACTTTCCCACTAGAGCGCGCCCTGCTAAGCACAACAGCGAAGGCGCAGCGCTCGTCCGTCTCTGCACTACGAGATGGCGCTGCTTTAGAGACGGACCAAATTCTGCTTCCGCCGATCCACATATTAATATGTAACGCAGCCAATGAGATTGCTGCTAATGTAGAACCATTTCCCCTCACGGATCACACTCGCGCAGTAATACCTGAAAGCGCGAGGTATTATAACGAGTGTACAGACCTCCGATCAGTCAGTCTGCATTTGTCTGCATTAGTCTGTACCAGTCTGTATTAGTCTGTTCCAGACTATAATCAAGTTTCAGTCTGCGCCTAATAAGATTACCATATTCCTGTATATAGCCATGAAGATAAGTCAATAGACACTTTGTCAAGTATCAGAGATATGTGAGAATAAGATTAACATACCAAAACCAAAGAAACTTCAGATTGTCAATTGTAAACAGCATCCAGAATCAAGTTACGTAAGGTTTATGCTTGTTACTATTTTAATAAATGTATGTGAAAATTAATCAAGTTCTGTTTAAAGTTGGTCACCGTCAGTCTGCTGCTCTAAGCATTCAAGTGGCATTTCTATTGTCTGACCTAACGGCAGAAGATAAACACGCCACGATAAGACCACGAGACATATTGCTGACACTCGCCTACGTCGTTAGAGAGACAAGTCAAATAATCTGATGGTGTGTGTACCGAAGGTCCTACAGTACGCACACCACACACAGCGCCCTTCGAAGTCTTAGTGCGCTGTGCACTGCCCATTCCTTACTGCAACGGGTGCAGGAAGACTGCCACTTGCTCCCTCTTGATGGAGCCACTGTGATGTTTACGTGGGTTCCTGCTCGCGTCAGTCTGATAGGTCACGTCAGGCTGCTGACGCTGTTGCAAAGGCTGCAGGCCTCGCACCTCATCCCACTAGTTCCCATATTCCCTCCAATGACGTGTTTCGGCGTGACAAGAGGTACTGTCACTTCGACATCGCCATTGGCCCTTCCTTCATGGCAATAACGTCCTCAATATTAAGGATCTGCCAGAGGCTTGCACCACCTCCTCTCGGCCCTCCCGCCGGGAGGAGCGTCATTTTAACTACGTCTGAGTTATCGGCTGTTTTAGTGAACGGCGCGCTGGCTGTCGGCTGTCGACCGCGTTTTAGTTTTTATCCTTCGTAGCAGTATGGCGAAGGAATTTAAAATTTTTAGTTATGGACCTCCAGTTCTCTATGGTATATGTTATAGCGCTTTCTCAACGTCCCTGTTTTTAGCTTCTTACGTCGATTGAGATTGACGTAGTCGCTTTTTAATTCCTCTCTGCTCTATAATTTTGACGTTGGGAAAGCGCTATGACATACACCATAGATAACTGGAGGTCCAGAACTAAAAATTAAATTTCGTTCGCCATACTGCTGCGACGGATAAAAAGTAAAACGCGGTCGACAGCCGACAGCCAGCGCGCCGTTCACTAAAACAGCCGATAACTCAGACGTAGTTAAAATGACGCTCCTCCCGGCGGGAGGGCCGAGAGGAGGTGGTGCAAGCCTCTGGCAGATCCTTAATATTGAGGACGTTATTGCCATGAAGGAAGAGCCAATGGCCGTGTCGAATTGACACCACCTCCTGTCAGGCGGAAACACCTCATCGGAGGGAATATAGGAACTAGTGGGATGAGGTGCGAGGACTGCAGCCTTTGCAACAGCGTCAGAAGCCTCGTTTCCTGTCAGACTGACGTGACCAGGAACCCACGTAGACATCACAGTGGCTCCATCAAGAGGGAGCAAGTGGCAGTCTTCCTGGACCCGTTGCAGCAAGGAATGGGCAGTGCACAGCGCACTAAGACTTCGAAGGGCGCTGGGAGTATGTGGTGTGCGTACTGTAAGACCTTCGGTACACTCACCATCAGATTACTTGACTTGTCGGTCTAACGACGTAGGCGAGTGTCAGAAATATGTCTCGTGGTCTTATCGTGGAGTGTTTATCTTCTGCCGTTAGGTCAAACGATAGAAATGCCACTTGAACGCTTAGAGTAGCAGACTGACAGTGACCAACTTTAAACAGAACCTGATTAATTTTCACACACATTTATTAAAATAGTAACAAGCATAAACCTTACGTAACTTGATTCTGGATGCTGTTTACAATTGACAATCTGAAGTTTCTTTGGTTTTGGTATGTTAATCTTATTCTCACATATCTCTGATACTTGACAAAGTGTCTATTGACTTATCTTCATGGCTATATACAGGAATATGGTAATCTTATTAGGCGCAGACTGAAACTTGATTATAGTCTGGAACAGACTAATACAGACTGGTACAGACTAATGCAAACAAATGCAGACTGACTGATCGGAGGTCTGTACACTCGTTATAATACCTCGCGCTTTCACGTATTACTGCGCGAGTGTGATCCGTGAGGGGAAATGGTTCTACATTAGCAGCAATCTCATTGGCTGCGTTACATATTAATACGTGGCTTGGCGGAAGCAGAATTTGGTCCGTTCTAAGGCAGTGCCATCTCGTAGTGAGGAGACGAACGAGCGCTGCTCCTGCGCTGTTGTGCTTAGTGGGGCGCGCTCTAGTGAGAAAGTTGTGTACGCACTGACTACGCGGAACTATGTACACAACAGAGTGTCTGAGCAAAGGGCACAATTGAGAAGCCTGTGCCGCCGGATGTACTCCGTGGCCTGATACAGGGCGAAGAGCACTGCTGTAAATGCTGAGCAGCGTTCGGGAAGCAGATACCGGTAATGGTGCAAGTGACGAAGGCACATCCAACACAGCAGTCAGTCCGAGAGCCATCAGTGTACACAAAGGTACTATCGCTAAGTTCCATGCGAATGTCGAGAAACAGGAGGCGATAGAGAGAGGTTGCAGTGGTGTCCTTAGGAAGCAAGTGAAAGCCAACGTGAACACGGGCAGCCGCACGAAGCCAAGGTGGTGGGTGGTTCACACCCACCGGGAAAGTGGCTGGTAGCGTGAAGTTAAGCTGAAGGAGCAAGAGCCGAAAGCAGAGTCCAGGCGATCAAAGGAGTCATCAAAGAAGGAGGGATAGGATGGATGGCCACGTATGACAGACAAACGTCATGCATACTCGCTGAGGAGAAAGTGACGGCGGTAGGGCAGTGGAACCAATAGTGAGAACGTGTCGATAACTTTTCGGTGACTCTTTCTGTTTGATGGATGATAGACAACTCGTGTTCTCGTGAACATGTTCCTTCAGGCATCGAGTGGACCTCCCTGTTCCCCAGAAACGTCCCCAATCGAACATGCGTGGGATCGATTGATACGACGTCGTCAGCGACCTCGTACTCTGCCCGCAAAATCGCCGTTGAAAACGGGGACGATTTTATGTTCTCATAGATGGTATGCCGCGACGGATTTAAGTCTGCATCCCTTCACGGGGTTCATTCAAGCACGTATTGACGTTGCTGAGCAGTGCTACCAGAACTCTCCGTGGGAAACAGACTATTTTTTCGTTACACAAACGTCGTTTTTTCATTATTATTATTTTTATTATTATTATTCTGGTGTTCTTCAGTCACAAACACAGAGTCAGTTTTTGTTTCCGGAGTCATGAATTAAGAGATGAACGGGTGGTGTAATACACCAGTCAGTAAATGTCTGAAGATGGCCTTGTAAGCCGAAAAGTGGTTAACACAATAACAATAACACTGCAGAACAAAAGCAAACTAGAGCTTTTCATTTAATACATTTTTATCGATAAGTATACAAAAGCAAAAAGTCAACGGAGAAACGACAGTGAGTTGTCACTGGACGCTGGGCGAGGAGTGGCCCTACGACCAGTTGTTTTTACGCGCTAAAACAAAAGAAAACAAACAAACAGAAAATCGTCCCTGTGCCATAGGGCAGTGTGATTACCCTCAACAAACGCTAAAGGTGTACGGTGGCCCCATGTAATGCCACAAGAGAACATTACTCCGCCACCATGATGTACCTGTGGGACAACATGTTGTAGGCGTTCTAAAGTATCGGGTTGTCTCCAAACACGTTGTCTGCGATTATCAGAGTACAAGCAGATCTAAGTTTCGTGTGTATAAGAGGCTTGTTCAAAAAAATTCCAGAACATTCGTAATTTCGCGCCAGTGGTGGGTGTTCTAACAACCCTACCACAACAAAGGTCAAAATTTAACAATGATTGTGGTGTTGCTCACGCTGCTAAATACTGCATTTTAGGGCAACAACAAAGTTATTATGTGGCAGGTGTCATTAGAGCACAGTTAATAAAGTCATTTCATGTAATAATGAATAAACTAAGCACTCATCTTTTCGTGTTTCCCACGCTTGGTCTCGTTGGGAGCTCATGGCTCAATCGTCGAAAATCTAGGTAGTGATGATTCCAAGCTCGGATGCCAAGAGGTCTAGGTGTTATTCTGCTATATACTAAAGTTTTGTAGATGCGCTTTACAAACCATTCTTGAAGATTACACTTTTGCAGGACAATGGTGATGTAAAAAAAGTAATCAGCACTCCGAATTTAAGTTACACTTCCTTTTAATTACTTTTTTTGCAATATCACGTAACACACAAAACATCAGTTCACAATACAAAACATACTTGAAAACATCTTCCTCACTGTTAAAGTTCACATTTTATAAGCTGACTACGTTATGCGTCTTTCCAACATGACGTCCAAGACTTGACTTTTTCAAGGTCCGACTCTAACTAATAATCGCTTACGCGCCCAAAAATCAGAGTTACAAGTACGTCAAAGATCATAGTGACAAAAGAAAGAATACACATAAGAATAATATCATTCCAATATAAACATATCGACGTATCAAAAATGAAATCAAATCTGAATGTTGTCTCAGAAATATGTTAAGTAGTTAACAGAAACACAGTAGAATATTGCTGGTATAGAGAGGTTGAGTTGAGGTGCCGTAATGGTTGCGTAATTCAAGTACCATTACAGTGTGTTGAAGCGAAATGCGGTTGGCATATCTGCACACGCCTGTGTTTAATGTGTAACTGCCGGAAGTTTCATTGTTGTATATCTGTTAGTTATTATTCAATGCTGTACTGAGTAGAACATTATTTCGCATAGTTTGCAAATTTCGAAGAAAAATTTGGAAATTTGTGGTAAGAACTATGGGGACCAAACTGCTGAGGTCATCGGTCCCTAGGCTTACGCACTGCTCAATGTAACTTTAACTTACGCTAAGGACAACACACAGGCACCCATGCCCGAGTGAGGACTCGAAACTCCGACCGGGGAGCCGCGCGAACCGTGACAAGGCCGAACCGCACAATAACCCTGGGTTCAGCGTGGGTCGGCGGTGGGGTGGATGGACTGTTGTTGGGTTGTGAACCACAGAGGCCTACGGCGGGGACGAAGCCTCTCCGTCGTTTCTAGGTCCCCAGTTCCATACAATACAATACCTTTATCTACTTGTACCACTTTAAAACGGACAAATTGACACGAGGAATAGAGTTCTTCAACGTCGATTTCCACCCTTTAGCACTGACTGTTCGCAATGCCCTAAAAGTATTACGCTCCCCGGTTGTAACATGATTCTTGAGCAGAGTTTCAAACAGCTGGAATCAATAGTGAAATACACGGATTTTTTTTTGTACACTCCTGGAAATGGAAAAAAGAACACATTGACACCGGTGTGTCAGACTCACCATACTTGCTCCGGACACTGCGAGAGGGCTGTACAAGCAATGATCACACGCACGGCACAGCGGACACACCAGGAACCGCGGTGTTGGCCGTCGAATGGCGCTAGCTGCGCAGCATTTGTGCACCGCCGCCGTCAGTGTCAGCCAGTTTGCCGTGGCATACGGAGCTCCATCGCAGTCTTTAACACTGGTAGCATGCCGCGACAGCGTGGACGTGAACCGTATGTGCAGTTGACGGACTTTGAGCGAGGGCGTATAGTGGGCATGCGGGAGGCCGGGTGGACGTACCGCCGAATTGCTCAACACGTGGGGCGTGAGATCTCCACAGTACATCGATGTTGTCGCCAGTGGTCGACGGAAGGTGCACGTGCCCGTCGACCTGGGACCGGACCGCAGCGACGCACGGATGCACGCCAAGACCGTAGGATCCTACGCAGTGCCGTAGGGGACCGCACCGCCACTTCCCAGCAAATTAGGGACACTGTTGCTCCTGGGGTATCGGCGAGGACCATTCGCAACCAATGAAGCTGGGCTACGGTCCCGCACACCGTTAGGCCGTCTTCCGCTCACGCCCCAACATCGTGCAGCCCGCCTCCAGTGGTGTCGCGACAGGCGTGAATGGAGGGACGAATGGAGACGTGTCGTCTTCAGCGATAAGAGTCGCTTCTGCCTTGGTGCCAATGATGGTCGTATGCGTGTTTGGCGCCGTGCAGGTGAGCGCCACAATCAGGACTGCATACGACCGAGGCACACAGGGCCAACACCCGGCATCATGGTGTGGGGAGCGATCTCCTACACTGGCCGTACACCACTGGTGATCGTCGAGGGGTCACTGAATAGTGCACGGTACATCCAAACCGTCATCGAACCCATCGTTCTACAATTCCTAGACCGGCAAGGGAACTTGCTGTTCCAACAGGACAATGCACGTCCGCATGTATCCCGTGCCACCCAACGTGCTCTAGAAGGTGTAAGTCAACTACCCTGGCCAGCAAGATCTCCGGATCTGTCCTCCATTGAGCATGTTTGGGACTGGATGAAGCGTCGTCTCACGCGGTCTGCACGTCCAGCACGAACGCTGGTCCAACTGAGGCGCCAGGTGGAAATGGCATGGCAAGCCGTTCCACAGGACTACATCCAGCATCTCTACGATCGTCTCCATGGGAGAATAGCAGCCTGCATAGCTGCGAAAGGTGGATATACACTGTACTAGTGCCGACATTGTGCATGCTCTGTTGCCTGTGTCTATGTGCCTGTGGTTCTGTCAGTGTGATCATGTGATGTATCTGACCCCAGGAATGTGTCAATAAAGTTTCCCCTTCCTGGGACAATGAATTCACGGTGATCTTATTTCAATTTCCGGGAGTGTAGTATTCGTCCTCTAATCACTTTTCGAGAAAAGCACCGAACGTTGAATGGACTAAGTTTCCTTTTATTTTACTATTTAATTTAATATTGTGATTGTATGTGTCTTCAAACTGAGTCAAAATTTTTCAATCTGTGCTCGGTTTCCACGTTTATTGCAGGAAATTATAGTAATACAAAAGCGAAAATTCTGTTAACCTGTTATGTTGAGCGACATTAACAGTCAGATTAAACTGGCGTGGAAAAACCGTTATAACCGAAAAGCGAATGTTTCTGCGATAACCCCCATCCATAGTGTGCAGTCGACGTTCGTAGACAACGTGTGACACTCTTCGTCGACCCCAAATACTGTAGGCTCACCATTTATCAAAACTGATTTCATTATGCCCTATTCTGTCTTTTAATTCGGCAAAGAAGTCGTAGAGCGTTATTTGGAGAGCGCCCCATAGGGTATGTTGAGCCGCTTATTGGGAAAGGGATTTCTTCTTCCGCGCTCAATGGTCCCTTCCCTGACGGTGTGTGGCAGCTGTTACGTAACCTACGACATTTTGAAGATTATGCAAATGTGTAGAACGAAATACTATTTGGAACAAGCTGGAAAAATACTCAAAAAAATGGTTCAAATGGCTCTGAGCACTATGGGACTTAACATCTGTGGTCATCAGTCCCCTAGAACTTAGAACTACTTAAATCTAACTAACCTAAGGACATCACACACATCCATGCCCGAGGCAGGATTCGAACCTGCGACGGTAGCAGTCGCGCGGTTCCGGACTGAGCGCCTAGAACCGCGAGACCACCGCGGCCGGCGAAAAATACTCAGATGTTTGTAAGATTTCAACGCGGTGCAACTTCCTTTAAATGTTACAACTTGCTTTAACGTTCACAAATGTAAAACTGCGCGCTTTAAAAAATGTGAAAATATGATGTCCTACCACTGAAGTAATTATGACTCTCATTTGGAATATTGATATGAGAGAGCTGACGAATACTCTAAAAGCAACAAAGAATAGAAAAACCACTGATTTAGATGGTATTAAAACGAAACTGTACAAATATGGAGAATTATTAGTACATCTAAGGTTTCTTCACATTTTTAACATATGTTGTCGACATAAGAAAATACCAAATGACTGTCTAAAGGCCAGCTAATACCTGTCTTTAAGAAGGGAGATAAAAATAAATTTAATAACTAGAGAGTTAGGCCTGTGGAATACAATATACAAATTATATCCAAAACACTGAATGCAAGACTAAAAATTATCGTGGAAAATCTAATATCTGAAGAACAATCGAGTTTTAGAAAGGAACGATCGACTATTGACAATATTTTTGCACAGCAACAAGTTATAGCAAAGAGGCGAGAATTTAATAGGGAAAAACATCTTGTTTCTATAGATTTTGAAAAGACATTTGATAATGTGAACTGAGAAGTGTTATGCATTACAATGGCTGAACTAGGATAGCCATCACATTTCACAAATGCTATCGAAACACAAATATCGAAACATTAAGGGAAACGAAAACACGAACCTATGAACACAAAGCGGTAAGACGAGGATGAATTGAACAATAGAATTTTGAATACAAAAAGAGCATTTTAAATCATGTCTCTAGACGAAATGCAATTCTATATGCAGGTGACCTGGCATTGACTCCAGAGAATGAAGATAACCTTCTCATGGCATAATGTAAGTTACAACAGGTAGTCTCAGCATTCTACTTAAAATTGGTTGTAGATAAAATGAAAGTCATAGAGTTTCAGGGCCTACTGCTGTAACATCAAAAGTGGTCTTCAATAGTAAAATGTTGGAGCAAATTAAATATTTCAAATACCTACAATGCGACGTCACATATGAAAACAACTATGATCTAGACCAAAAATTAAATGAGTTTACTTCTATATGCGGAATGATTCTAAAAAATTTGAAGAATAAAACAAGGAAATAGAGACGGGTGAATTTCCATAAAATCAAATCAGTCTCCACTCTTAGTCGAGTAAATGAAGCATGGCTGGCAACAAGACACCAAGAAAGTAAACACAGGGAAGAGGAAATCGTAAAAAAAAACGACGATATAAGCAAATATTTAGGAATATATGATCTAAACCAAAAAATAAAAGCAAATAGAGAAAATGGAAGGAACATGAAGACCTGATGGGTAGGCAAAGACTCCCAGTAAAGACACTCAACTATAAGTACACTGGAGGAGTAAGTGTATATGGTCATACGACAAATGGAGTACCACAACATGTAATTCGCCTATTACCTGAAGAAGTAGTTGGAATTAGTCAATTAATGCAAATACCTGAGAATAACGGTTTGTGGGAATCAATAATTGTGGGAATCAATAATTTTATTTTGGAACTCTTCCATGGGTCCGCATTTGCGTACAAAAACAACAGTTAGAGAATTTTCGGTCCACCTTGATGCGAAACACTTTTGTTATTTATTTATTCCCAAAACTAGTTTCAGCAACAAACATCGCCATTATCAGTGGGTTTTTTAATTATAAAACATGCAGAAATAGAATAGTTATAAAATGTTGTAAACCATTATTACGTATGTACTGTTTATTTTGTAAATATAGTTTTCTGTGAATACATTGATAACACTTTTTTTCCTTCGCTTGTGCCCTATCCTGCAGTTTTGGCAGGCAGGGTCGGCATTTTTACAATCAGGTTTGGCATGATTAATTGGAAGGAGTAGCTGGATGTCCTTCCTGCCACCACCCTGTATCCCCTGGGACGGAATCAGTGTATCCTAGCTGTCTGCATCTAGTGTAGATTATGAAATAGTAAGAACGTGTTACAAAGGTCTGCTAGTCGTGTAACTGAGGCGGGACGTGGGGACCAGCCCGGTATTCACCTAGTGGGATGTGTAAAACTGCGTAAAAACCACATCCAGCCTGGCCAGCACACCGTCCCTCGCCGCTAATCCGCTGGGCGGATTCGATCCAGGGCCAGCGCGCCTACCCACTGAATACATTGATAATACTATATTTACTATATATCACAGCATGGTCTTAAGAATTGTTGTCGCTGTTGTGGCATATTTTCTGTATTTTTCTGTTGCCATTTTCTCGGTATACATCGTGTCATCAGCAACAGTGTGAGCGGCTGTTAGTAAACGAACACAAAAACGTGAACCTACACTCAGTATGTTAGCGTCCTACAACTGCGATTACGGTAATGTTGTGGATACAGTTTTGGTGTGTACTAGGTTCTTACGTAGTTTTTCGTGTACTTACGTTCGTTGGACGGTTTGCAGCAATTTTTTGCTCATATACCCCGCATACGGCGACAACAATCTTAAAACTGTGCTGTGACGTACAGTATGTGACAGAAAACGATATATAAAAAACAAACAGTACATACGTAATAATGGTTTACATCCCTTCTTCTAGTCAAGTTGTGCCACAAGCTCCTCTTCTCCCCAATTCTAATCTGTTGTGGCGAAGCAAAACAGCCACGCCACTTTGAGGTAGCCGAAAGGCACGCGTACACACACGCCGGCTGGCGTGAGTTCTGGAACAGGATACTTGATGAATGCTATAGAGAAAAATATGCAGCTCCTTGAATACTTAACTTTAATTCATCCTTGTGGTACATCGCTATTGACGATACAAATGAGTATCTCCAGATACGGTTAATTACAATCACTGTAAGGCTAATGGCGCCTTGCTAGGTCGTAGCCATGGACTTAGCTGAAGGCTATTCAAACTGTCTCTCGGCAAATGAGAGGAAGGCTTCGTACGTCTAGTCGCTAGCAATGTCGTCCGTACAACTGGGGCGAGTGCTAGTCCGCATCTCTACACCTGCCATGTGGTAGCGCTAGGTCTGCAAGTACTGACAGTGGCGACACGCGGGTCCGACATGTACTAATGGACCGCGGCCGATTTAAGCTACCACCTAGCAAGTGTGGTGTCTGGCGGTGACACCACATTCCTCCCCCGCAAATCGGCGAACAGTCGTGTTATAAGGCTTCCGCCCGCCGTGGGGAGGGCCCCATGTTGACGTATGCGATGAGGTGGGGAGCCTAACAACAGGCGAGGCTGTGCCACCCGCACCCGGCCATTCGGTCCGAGGGGAGCTAGGAAACGCCTGGAAACCTACTCCAGGGTGCACGTCAACATGCGGCGTATGCGCCCGTAATGAGACAGGAGGTGCCGAAGGGTCGACCTCCATTGCGTCGGGGTATCCGACGCGCGATGACGCCATGTGGTCCGGAGCGGGCAAGAGTTCAATGGCGGAGGACAGCTGGTCACGGGAAGCGATCGGCGGCGCGTGACCCAGGGAGGCGGCTGGCGGCTGCAGCGAAGCGTCCTCTGTGGGCTGCGCCGGCGGCGGCTGTGGCGGCGGCGCGACGCCATGGAGCAGAATGGAAGGCATCGTCGGTAACACCTGGGGATGAGGCGAGCCAGTACATGGGTCCCCAGGGCGCTGACCGGACGGCTCCGTCGCTGAAAGCAGACGGGGAGCGGCAGAACCCAGGCGACGACAGAGGCGCAGCTGATTGAGATGCCGACGCACCTCACCAGAGGCCCCCAATACCAAATACATCGCGCGGCCGAGGCAGCGAAGAATGCGCCCTGCGAGCCAACGCCGTGAACCGCGATAGAATACAACGTCGCCTGGAGCAAAAGCAGGAGTCTGCCGCTGCACAGGAACCTGATGCGGCGGATGCAGCAAAGACATCAAGGTTCGATGAGGACGACCGTGAAGCAACTCAGCCGGCGAGCGACCATCGCGGGGCTGAGAGCGATACGAAGACAAAAAGAGCAACAACGCGTCCTCCCGAGAATGCGACTCTTTCAACTTCAACATCTGTGACTTGAAAGTCCGGACCAAGCGTTCAGCGGCACCGTTTGACTGAGGCGAAAACGGCGCGGATGTCAGATGTTGAATACCATTGGCCTTGCAGAATGACTGAAATTCTGCGGACATGAATTGTGGGCCATTGTCGGAAACAATAGTCTGTGGAAGACCTTCAATGCAAAAGATAGCGGACAACGCTTGGATGGTGGCAGATGACGTCGTGGAAGACATCCGGACAAGAAAAGGAAAATTACTGAAGGAATCTACAACAACCAACCATCGAGCATTCCAGAATGGACCAGCAAAATCTATGTGTAAGCGTTGCCAAGGGGAAGTGGCTTTTGGCCATGCAAAGAATTTCCGCGGCGGTGCGGATTGTTGTTCGGCACACGCCATGCAAGAAGAGCACATATTCGTAATCGCAGCATCGATTCCCAACCAAGTACAGTGCTGACGAGCAAGTTGTTTCGTACGCACTATACCTCAATGTCCTTGGTGGAGAAGCTTTAAGACAGAGGACTGTAACGAACGTGGGACCACGACCCTAGACTGATCATTATCAGAACGCAACAACAAAACACCACGTCGTACAAAAAGTCTCTCCTTGTGAGCAAAAAATCTGCGAACCAACGGATCCTCGATCCGTGACTTCGACAAGGGCCATTGCGTAGCAACAAAACGCAAAACGGGAGCAAGGACAGGGTCAGCAGCTGTGGCTGTAGCTACACGACGAAAATCAATCGGAAACGATTCGACCACGTCATCGGTTTCCGCATCAATGAACATGCAAGCAAGTTCGGAAGAATCGAATGCTTTATCCTCAGCAACTGGCAAACGGGACAACGCATCTGCGTTTCCGTGCTTAGCAGTGTACCGATACAAGATATCGTAGCGGTACTGCGAGAGGAAAATAGACCAGCAAATGAATTTCTGCGCTGTACGAGGAGGTACAGGCTTGTCCGGATGAAAAAGCGATGTCAAAGGTTTGTGGTCTGTGATGATGGTAAAGTGACGACCATACAAGAAATCGTGAAACTTTGTAACACCAAACACGAGAGCCAAAGCTTCCTTCTCTATCTGGGAATAATTGCGTTGCGCTGACGACAGCAATTTGGACGCAAAGGCAATAGGGCGATCATGCGAACCATCTTTGTGCGCAAGCACAGCACCGATCCCGAAATCCGAGGCATCGACCATCAACAAAAGGGGTTTCTGGGGATCGAATGGCGTAAGGCAAGTATTTGAAAGCAACGCCGATTTCAATTGGCGAAAGGCGCGTTCGCATTCCGTCGACCAGACGAACGGAACACCCTTACGGCGTAAGCGATGAAGCGGAGCTGAAATGGAAGAGGCATGCGGAATAAAGTTATGGTAGTAATTTATTTTTCCCAACACACTCTGTAGCTGCTTCAAATTCTGCGGCGAAGGCAAGTCCTGTATGGCACGGAGGTGCTCCGGACTCGGATGTATGCCTTGGGCATTAATGACATGTCCCAGATATGGCAAGTCACGAGCAAAAAACACACATTTGTCCTTCCTCAAGCGAAGACCATTCTGCCGCAAGACCTGAAATAATGTTCGGAGATTTTGTAAATGTTCCGCTTCTGTCTTTCCGGAGATCACTATATCGTCCAGATAGTTTGCTGCAGTAGGGACCGACGCACAAATAGTTTGTAAATATTGCTGAAACAATGCAGGGGCGGATGCACACCCGAATGGCAGTCTTTTGAATCTGTACAATCCAAGATGCGTGTTAACCACCAATACGCGCTGGGATTCTGCGTCCACCGGTATTTGCAAGTACGCATCGGCTAGGTCCAACTTTGAAAAATATTTTCCCGGGCACAGTTTGTCAAAAAGATCTTCCGGGCGGGGCAAAGGAAAAGTAGCAGTCACTAGTTGTGGATTCACTGTTGCCTTGAAGTCCACGCAAAGTCTCAATTTGCCGGAAGGTTTCTGCAAAATTACTAAGGGTGAGGCCCAGAGAGAAGCCTGCACACGTTCAATGACACCTTGCGATTCTAGATCGTTTAATGTTCTTGCGACCTCATCACGCAATGCGTGGGGAACATTGCGCGCTCTGAAAAAGTTCGGTTGCGCGTTGACTTTTAGTTCCAAATGTGCTTCATAGTTCTTAGCGCAACCAAGGCCCGGTGCAAAAATGTCTGCAAATTCCTCACATAGACGAGAAACACTGGCGGAAGGCACAGTCTGGTTCACTGATAGGACCTGATTTACTATTGACAAGTTAAACAATTGAAATAAATCTAAACCAAACAAATTCACTGCAGCAGAAGAGCGAAGAACGTAAAACGACACAAGTTTTGTTTGTCCCTTGTATGTTGCAAGAAGGCTGCACTGTCCTAACACAGGGATATTCTGTCCTGAATAACTAGTGAGCTGAACTTTTGCGGCACGCAACGGCGGTGCGCCCAGTTGTTTGTACGTGGCGTGATTGAGCAATGAAACTGCAGCTCCGGTATCGAGCTGGAACGGTATCACTTGTCCGGCAAAGTCCAAATCTACAAAAAGTTTATTGTCCTGCTGACGACAAGAGCGCCTGTTTTGTGCAACTTGAACAGACACTGGTACTGAATCACTTGCGACGTGACGGGATTGCCGTCGACGTCGACGCACACTTTTTTTGGGACAAACACAGTCACCGTTAGAGAGAGGAACACTGGGCGGAGTGGCATTAACGACATGAATGTCCATGGGCGATTGTTCCCGAGCCTGAGTGTCCTTGGTTCGATTCCGGCGCGAAGCAAAGGGCCTGGAATAGTTGGTAGGGTCCGATTTAAGCTTTTTCTGGCAAACACTTTGAACATGTCCTTTCCTATTGCAGAAAAAGCAAATAGCTTGGCGTGACGGGCAATTCTCACGCGAATGTCTAGTAGCACACCGCGGGCATGATTTCAGCACTGCATTTGCTCGCTTTCGCGGGACACGTGTTGTTGCACTTGGCGTGCGCGAAGGCTGTTTACAGTTCCTTGCAGCGCTCCCGGCGGGCCGGTTAATGCGACACACAGCTGGCGAAGTGGCAAATGATTCCTGAGCAAAGTCAAGTGTGTCTTGCCTATCCAATATGTCTATCACTTGTTGAAGGGAGGGATTAACTAGTTTCAAAATCTGTTCTCTTATGCGAACATCAGAAACGTTCTGTGCTATTGCATCACGCACCATTGTATCTGAATAAGGAAGGCCACAGTCACATTCAAATGCGCAGTCCCTAGTAAGGCCTTGCAAAGTTGCAACCCACTCCCGATTAGTTTGACCGGCCGTACGTTTTGTACGAAAGAACGTATACCTTTTTGCAACCACATTAACTGTTTCTTTGAAATAGGCATCTAAAGCCGACACAATTTCATCGTAGGACAGTGTAGCGACGTCGCGTCGGGGAAACAATTTCACTATCACACGGTACGTTTGCACGCCGACACAAGACAATAAGTGAGGCTGCCGCTCGTTACCTTGAATTCTGTAGGCGGCGAGATGGAATCCAAACTGGCGTGACCATTCTGGCCAGCTCTCCTGAGTTTGGTCAAACTGGCGAAACTGCGGTGCAACTGCATGTTGTGGCTGCGGGAGCGATGAAGCGGCGGCGGCCGCATCGTTTTGCAGCGCACGTTGACCCTGGACGAGCTGTCCAAGAGCATCCAATAACGCCTGCGTCTGCTGATTCTGCAAGCGATAAAATTCGGACAGTACATCTGGAGATTGTGGCGAAGCCATGACACAAGCAAATCAAATCAGAGCAAGTTACTATCAAAAGGACTGCAACGTGGGCGCGACACTTTTCCTCGTCGCCAATGTGTTGTGGCGTAGCAAAACAGCCACGCCACTTTGAGGTAGCCGAAAGGCACGCGTACACACACGCCGGCTGGCGTGAGTTCTGGAACAGGATACTTGATGAATGCTATAGAGAAAAATATGCAGCTCCTTGAATACTTAACTTTAATTCATCCTTGTGGTACATCGCTATTGACGATACAAATGAGTATCTCCAGATACGGTTAATTACAATCACTGTAAGGCTAATGGCGCCTTGCTAGGTCGTAGCCATGGACTTAGCTGAAGGCTATTCAAACTGTCTCTCGGCAAATGAGAGGAAGGCTTCGTACGTCTAGTCGCTAGCAATGTCGTCCGTACAACTGGGGCGAGTGCTAGTCCGCATCTCTAGACCTGCCATGTGGTGGCGCTAGGTCTGCAAGTACTGACAGTGGCGACACGCGGGTCCGACATGTACTAATGGACCGCGGCCGATTTAAGCTACCACCTAGCAAGTGTGGTGTCTGGCGGTGACACCACATAATCAATACCTCCTCATTAGTTATGTGACCTACCCATCTAATCTTCAGCATTTTTCTGTAGCACCACATTTCGAAAGCTTCTATTCTCTTCTTATCTAAACTATTTATCGTCCAAGTTTCACTTCGATACATGGCTACACTCCATACCAATACTTTCAGAAACGACTTCCTGACATTTAAATCTATACTCGATGTTAACAAATTTTTCTTATCAGAAACGCTTTCCTTGCCATTGCCAGTCTACATTTTATATCCTCTCTACTTCGACCATCATCAGTTATTTTGCTCCGCAAATAGCAAAACTCCTTTACTACTTTAAGTGTCTCATTTCCTAATCTAATTCCCTCAGCATCACCCGACTTAATTCGATTACATTCCATTATCCTCGTTTTGCTTTTGTTGATGTTCATCTTATATCCTCCTTTGAAGACACTGTCGATTCGGTTCAACTGCTCTTCCAAGACCTTTGCTGTCTCTGACGGAATTACAATGTCATCGGTGAACCTCAAAGTTTTTATTTCTTCTCCATGGATTTTAATACCTACTCCGATCTTTTCTTTTGTTTCCTTTATTATGGTAAAAATTGATTAAATGTAGTAATAGTGTGTTGTGTAGTTTAATAACTTCGTTTTACTAAGTGAATGATGTCATGAAAGCAGCTATTCGGATTAGCATTCGTTGATAGCGTTTTTGGATGTCCTGAAAGACATCATGCTAAATTATGTCCAACTGGAGCGTTAAATCGTCAAACTCATGATATGGTTGGAGGGTGCTGCCAATTCTGCGCCAAGCGTTCTCAACTGGGGAGAGATCTGGCGACCTTGCTGGGCGAGGTAGGGTTTGGCAGGCATGAAGTGGAAACTCTCACCATTTGTGGGCAGGCATTATCTTGCTCAAATGTAAGCCTAGGGTAGCTTACAATGAAGGGCAACAAAACGGGGCGTAGAATATCGTAGACGCTCCGCAGTGCCGTAAGGGTGCCGCGTATTGCAACCAAAGAGGTCCTGGTATGACAAGAAGTGGCACCCCAGACCACCAGTGCTGGTTGTCAGGCTGTATGGCAGGCGATGGTCAAGTTGGTATCCCACCGATTTCCTTGAGTCTCCAGGCATGTGTCTGGCATGGAATCTCATTGCCTGGAGTAAAAAGGTCTGGAGTTGTGAGCCCTGCGTCAGACTGCTTCCCAGTGACCAGCAAAGACGTGTCTGGAGATGCCCTCGACCTGAGTGTCGGGCACCATATGACCCAACAACCATGAGTGAGAGTCTGGGGTGGTCAACAATATCGCCAGATCTCTCCCCAAGGTTCTCATGATTTCGACGATCTAACGCGTCAGTTGGAAGGAATTTGGCAAGATATCCCACAGGACGTGTAATGTCGATGCATTGAGTTGTTCTGAAAGCGGTGTTGATATTCAAGATAATAAAAGCGGGTTAAAAGCTGTGAACTATCTGGGGAAGTTATCCTTGCATTATTGAGCAACTGTTTTACCAGGTATCCAGTCTAGCTTACCAAATTACCAACCAGACTAACATTAATTATAATCTTTTAATAGCCATCTTACAACAATATACTATATATATATATATATATATATATATATATATATATATATATATATATATATATATACAGGGTGAGTCACCTAACATTACCGCTGGATATATTTCGTAAACCACATCAAATACTGACGAATCGATTCCACAGACCGAACGTGAGGAGAGGGGCTAGTGTAATTGGTTAATACAAACCATGAAAAAACGCACAGAAGTATGTTTTTTAACACAAACCTACGTTCTTTTAAATGGAACCCCGTTAGTTTTGTTAGCACATCTGAACATATAAACAAATACGTAATCAGTGCCGTTTGTTGCATTGTAAAATGTTAATTACATCCGGAGATATGGTAACCTAAAGTTGACGCTTGAGTACCACTCCTCCGCTGTTCGATCGTGTGTATCGGAGAGCACCGAATTGCGTAGGGATCCAAAGGGAACGGTGATGGACCTTAGGCACAGAAGAGACTGGAACAGCACATTACGTCCACATGCTAACACCTTTTTATTGGTCTTTTTCGCTGACGCACATGTACATTACCATGAGGGGTGAGGTACACGTACACACGTGGTTTCCGTTTTCAATTACGGAGTGGAATAGAGTGTGTACCGACATGTCAGGCCAATAGATGTTCAATGTGGTGGCCATCATTTCCTGCACACAATTGCAATCTCTGGCGTAATGAATGTCGTACACGCCGCAGTACATCTGGTGTAATGTCGCCGCAGGCTGCCACAATACGTTGTTTCATATCCTCTGGGGTTGTAGGCACATCACGGTACACATTCTCCTTTAACGTACCCCACAGAAAGAAGTCCAGAGGTGTAAGATCAGGAGAACGGGCTGACCAATTTATGCGTCCTCCACGTCCTATGAAACGCCCGTCGAACATCCTGTCAAGGATCAGCCTAGTGTTAATTGTGGAATGTGCTGGTGCACCATCATGCTGATACCACATACGTCGACGCGTTTCCAGTGGGACACACTCTATTCCACTCCGTAATTGAAAACGGAAACCACGTGTGTACGTGTACCTCACCCCTCATGGTAATGTACATGTGCGTCAGTGAAAAATACCAATAAAAAGGTGTTAGCATGTGGACGTAATGTGCTGTTCCAGTCTCTTCTGTGCCTAAGGTCCATCACGTTCCCTTTGGATCCCTACGTAATTCGGTGCTCTCCGATACACACGATCGAACAGCGGAGGAGTGGTACTCAAGCGTCAACTTTAGGTTACAATATCTCCGGATGTAATTAACATTTTACAATGCAACAAACGACACTGATTACGTATTTGTTTATATGTTCAGATGTGCTAACAAAACTAACGGGCTTCCATTTAAAGAAACGTAGGTTTGTGTTAAAAAACATACTTCCGTGTATTTTTGTATGGTTTGTATTAAACAATTACACTAGCCCCTCTCCTCACGTTCGGTCTGTGCAATCGATTCGTCAGTATTTGATGTGGTTTACGAAATATATCCAGCGGTAACGTTAGGTGACTCACCCTGTATATAAAGAGAATTTAAATAAAAAGAAATAAATCAATTTATATTTGGACATTTATTTCAACATTGATCATTGTTCCGTTAAAATTTCAGCTTATTAAACTTGATTCATAACTAAACTGGTGCCTTATTTAGGACTGTGAAAATGTGAGTTTGTAATCTTACGGAACACATCAAATATGGAGCCAAGATTGGGAGACTACATACAACACTGCATTCATAAAATAACACACGAAGAACGTTGAAACATATGCAAGAGGAAATTAACCACAACCAACCGATTCAATTTTCACCGAAAGAAGTTACGGTCATAGTGCAATCCTGTCTGTCATGAAATCACCACACACTGGTATACTAAATTCATACTAATTGTCTGTGAAATCTTCTCGAAAAGAATAGCTGAGGGCTACTTTGATGATTACACCACATGCTTCACGTGGTCAACACAAAGAGTAACTGCACAATAATTTTGATAGTTAAAATAAATTACATCGAAACTCAATTTACAAAAGAAAAACCTCGAACTCATTACTATCGTCATCCTATTAACCTGACGGGTCTAACAATTGTATAAGCACGTGGTACTGGTCTCACAAAGTACACCACACGTGGGTTGAACATAAAGAAAAGCTGCTATATTGAAAAATATTGTCAAGAGGAGACGTTATAATCTCATGCACATCCGCATTTAAGATTGACGATCTTAGTTAGAGTTATGGATCATCATGGTTCCACTTTGGTCACAAAGTAGTGACAAAGCAAGTACTGGAAGATATTCTGAACTTCACACTCGAATTACACTGCGTTGCAATTTAAGACAACATTGTGGTGTCACCGCCAGACACCACACTTGCTAGGTGGTAGCCTTTAAATCGGCCGCAGTCCGTTAGTATACGTCGGACCCGCGTGTCGCCACTATCAGTGATTGCAGACCGAGCGCCGCCACACGGCAGGTCTGGAAAGACTTCCTAGCACTCGCCCCAGTTGTACAACCGACTTTGCTAGCGATGGTTCACTGACAAAATACGCTCTCATTTGCCGAGACAGTTAGCATAGCCTTCCGCTACGTCATTTGCAACGACCTAGCAAGGCGCCATTACCAGTTACTATTGATATTATGAATAATGTACAGTCAAGAGCGACGCTCATCATTAATGGATTAAAGTTAAGTATTCCACCTGCTACGTCCGTTTTTCTAAAATCTAATTTCCTTGTCCAGTTCCAGACCTCACGCCAGCCTGCGTGAGCTAAAACGCGTGCCTTTCGGCTTCCTCTAGTACCCGGTGTTGGCTCTCCTGCCAACCCACAACAAACATCAAATATTTTAGATATAAACCTGAAACAACGGTGATTAAATTTTAAGTTGGGCTCAACTTAAGAAATCCATTGTCTTACAGACTTAGCAGAGATGCGCTTAGCTGGAGATCTTGCCACTTCAGATGCTCACCGTGGACAGACTGGCATGGGCCCCTACCGAGGTTGCCTCACATATACAATCGGAAGTGATCAGAGAGGCAGGTTCCTATACCAACATGACAACGGATGGACAGGTAAATACCAAGAATAGAAACCTCTTTGTTTTTAGAAAGCATAGCTACCTGTTCCGAAGTTGGTCCTACTGTTTTCTAGCTGCCATCAAGCATGCAACTAGAAATACATTTGTTCATTCATCCTTTCACACAGAACCGAAGGGGGATGACAGTATCTTATCATATACACTATATAAAAGAAAGCGGATGTAGTTTCCATATGAGACTGTGTGACATGAATTACATATAAACTGTGTTTTAAAGTGTAGTAGTGTGACAGATCATTCTTGTTTGTGTGTAAAAGTCACATGTTCCACTGCTCAGTCTCCTTCCAGATAGTCAGAAACACCACAGTAATTTTATAAGTGGAATGTATGCCATAAATGACAACAGATTTAAGAAATTAACACGAAAGGAATCCAACAGAGGTCTTTCAGTGTCTGGAGATGCTCTGGACAGCGATGGGGTACCAGTCTGAGTGTCGGGCACCATCTGACTCAACAACCATGGGCGAGAGTCTGGAGTGCCAGTTCTTATCATAGCAGAACCCCTCTCATTGTAATGTCCAGCACTCTTACAATACGCTGGTACTTCGGCGACTTTCTACACACCGATTCGTAACCCTTCACAAGGCTCAGTGGGCTTACATTTCAACAAGACTATGCCTGCCCATACACAGCGAGAGTTTCTGTTGCTTGTCTTTTCGTACTCGCCAAATACTACCGTGGTCAACAATTTCGCCAGATCTCTCCCCACGGTTCTCATGATTTCGACGATCTAACGCGTCAATTGGAAGGAATTTGGCAAGATATCCCACAGGACGATATCCCAGTGCCAAGCCGAATAACTGCTTGCATAAGGGCCAGAGGTGAACCAAAGCGATTATTTTGTTCAATTTGTGAAGCTCTTTCCCTTGAGTAAGTCATACAACTTTTCTGAAATGGTGATCATTTGTTTGTGGTGCGTCGTTTTTTTATGTTAGACTGTATACACCTTTTCTTCAGCGTAGTGATGATTTCGGTGTCATCCAGAATCAAGGCGGATTTCCTTGAACAGCCCTTGTCGAGTTCCGGAAAGGAACCAATCCAACACTTTTGCCTCCACATTCCCGCGCCTATTATCAACATAAAATAAGCGTATCTGCTGTATATCTGCCCAGTATTCTATAAGGACACTCCCTCCTCCTACTGCACTGGTTAATCGCAACAGTAGTTTATCATTTGTGCCTCTGGTCAAAGAAGACCTGTCACGGCTTGCTGAGACCAGATTCATTGTTTCAGTCGTAGAGTCATTGTAGAATATTCTGAAGAATTCTATGTTGCTACAAGCAGCAGCGGCGCGTGATCAGAGGAAGCAAGGGAGTCCAGGCCTCCTCACTTTTCTATAGTCAAACTAGTAGTAGGAGTAGTAGTAGTAGCAGTCACTTTCATGATAAACCTTTAATCGCTTTTGTCAGCGAACGAGAAAGATGGTAGCTTTCCTTCGAAACCGCTAGCTGTAGAGAGCAAGTCAAAATGTGAAAGCTTAGACTTAACCGAAAGCAGATGGAAGTGTGAAACATGCAGAGAGAGGGCATAAGTCTGGCCACCTGTAAACTGTCGGTTGCTATGGTAACCGTTTGTTATTGCCTCGAAACAGGAGAGTAGAAATATAGTGCACACAGAATGCCATGGCCGGTTTATTTATTTATTCGTACGTCTAGGGCCCCCTGTTGGGCAGACTGTTCACTGGCTGCCGGTCTTTCAATTGGACATCACTTCAGCGACCTGCAGTCGATGACGATGATAGGATGACGATGAGGACAGCACAACACCCAGTCCCTGAGCGGAGAAAATTCCCCGACCCAGCCGGGAATCGAACCCAGGCCGAAAGGATTGACGATCCGTCACGCTGATCATTCAGCTACCGGGGTCGGAGAACCATGGCTGGTAGATGCGCACTTGGCAGGGCAGGCATGGGGTGAGCAGTAATGGTTGGGGTTACAGGCAGGCGCTGTAAGGGAAATGCTGAATGCTGGATGGAAGGTGCCGTTCTAAACGGAAGCCTATGCTACCTTTTCTTGTAAATGTTAAGTGGAGTTCCTCCACGCCCACACTTGCATGGTGACCAGTCATAAAGACGTGTCACCTCTGTTTTGATTAGTATCTAAAAAGAATTCCTCTGTGTGGTGTGCACACTGTAAGACCTTCGGTACACACACCATCAGATTATTTGACTTGTCGCTCTAACGAAGTAGGCGAGTGTCAGCAATATGTCTCGTGGTCTTATTGTGGCGTGTTTATCTTCTGCCGTTACTTCAGACGATAGAAATGCCACTTGCACGCTTAGAGTAGCAGATTGACGGTGACCAACTTTAAACAGAAATTGATTAATTTTCACACACATTTATTAAAATAATAACAATCATAAACCTTACTTAACTTGATTCTGGATGCTATTTAAAATTGACAATCTGAAGTTCCTTTGGTCTTGGTACGTTAAGCTCATTCTCACATATCTCTGATACTTAAAGTGTGTATACATCTATCTTCATGGCTATGTACAGGAATATGATAATCTTATTAGGCGCAGACTGCATACTGATGCAGACTAATGCAGACTGACTAATCGGAGGTCTGTAGACCTTGCACATTCAGGTATCACTGCGCGAGTGTGATCCGTGAGGAGAAAAGGTTCTACAGTAGCAGCAATCTCATTGGCTGCATTACATATTAATACGCGGATCAGCGGAAGCAGAATTTGGTCCGTCTCTATGGCAGCGCCATCTCCTAGTGCGGAGGCGGACGAGCGCTGCGCCTGCGCTGTTTTGCTTAGCGGGGCGCGCTCTATTGGGAAAGTTGTATACGTGCTGACTAGGAGGACCTATGTACACAACACTCTGAAAATGCAGCGATTTATTTTCAAAATGGTCAAATGGATCTGAGCACTATGGGACTCAACTGCTGTGGTCATAAGTCCCCTAGAACTTAGAACTACTTAAACCTAACTAACCAAAGGACATCACACACATCCATGCCCGAGGCAGGATTCGAACCTGCGTCCGTAGCGGTCGTGCGGTTCCAGACTGTAGCGCCTTTAACCGCTCGGCCACTCCGGCCGGCTGATTTATTTTCGCTGGCTTGTTAACCATTGTAACTTTCAGAAAAGCAAGGTGAGTGACGAATTTTGAGTAAAACTTACGTATTTCTCTTTTCGCCATTTTAAAATCTGTTTTCTTTTTCCGAAACAGTTCAGAGCCACAGTGTACCTCACAAACATGTTTTGTTGACACAATTACTAGAGGATTCTCAAACAGTGGTTTATTACGTTTATTAAGTGAGGAACTGTCGAAAAGTAAGGTCAGTAGCTTATTAAAAAACACATACTCGATAAAAAATAAACGTGTATTGTGTTCACTTATGTCGTTCCGAAATACACAGCATTTTTCGTGTATAACCCTAAAAATTACAGTCTTTCATCGTAAGTCTGTAGTTAGTGGATTAATACTGTAGATAATGGAGTTTTGCCTGGTAACAATACGGGAAAATACTTTCCACTTCGTGTACTGTCATTTGCTAAAACATGAGGAATGTTGTGGATATTTCATGATGGATTCATCGGTGGTGCGGCGCAGTCGCAAATGAGTGTCCTACATCAGATTAGTTTTCTTGAGACTGGTGATAGCTAGTGACCTCAACCCAAGTCTAACGAAAAATTCGATATTTCAGCTCAATGTCATACACGGCAAAGTATTATGTCATTTGCACCAAACGCAAAATCATAGCTACCCCTATTTTTCATTGCAAACTTCTACGAATTTCGATCAGTATGTTAATTCCATGTAAATATCACAATAACTATGACCATATACATGGTTACTATGCAATTCTCACTTAAGTGCCTGGCAGAAGGTTCATCGAACCATTTTCGTACTACTTCTCTACCGTTCCACTCTCCAATGGCGCGTGGGAAAAAGGAACCCCCAAATCTTTCCGTTCGAGCTCTGATTTATTTTATTATGATGATCATTTCTCCCTACGTAGGTGTGTGTCAACAAAATATTTTCGCATTCGGAAGAGAGATTTGGTGATTGAAATTTCGTAAATAGGCCTCGCGCAAAGAAGACCGCCTTTGTTTCAATGACTGCCACCCCAACTCGCGTATCATATCAGTGACTCTCAGCCCTACTAGGCGATAACACGAAACGAGGCCGGCCGAAGTGGCCGCGCGGTTCTGGCGCTGCAGTCTGGAACCGCAAGACCGCTACGGTTGCAGGTTCGAATCCTGCCTCGGGCATGGATGTGCGTGATGTCCTTAGGTTAGTTAGGTTTAAGTAGTTCTAAGTTCTAGGGGACTAATGACCTCAGCAGTTGAGTCCCATAGTGCTCAGAGCCATTTGAACCACGAAACGAGCTGCCCTTCTTCGCACTTTCGATGTCCTCCGTCAATGCTACCTGGTAAGAACCCTACACCACGCAGCAGTATTCCAGCAGAGGACGGAAAAGTGTAATGTAGGCTGTCTCCTTAGTGGGTTTGTCGCATCTTGTATTCTGCCAACAAAGCGCAGTCTTTGTTTCGCCTTCTCCACAATATTATCTATGTGGTCTTCACAATTTAAGTTATTCGTAATTGTATTTAGTCGAATTGACAGCCTTTAGATTTGTGCGATTTATAGTATACCCAAAATTTATCGGATTTCTTCTAGTACCTAAATGGATGACCTCGCACTTTTCTTTGTTTAGTGCTAATTGCCACTTTTCGCGCATACAGAAATTCTCTCTAGATCATTTTGTAATTGGAATTGATCGTCTGATGATTTCAATACACGATAAATTACAGCGTCAACTGAATACAGTCTAAGGGGGCTGCTCAGATTAGCACCTAGATCATTTATGTAAATCAGGAACAGCAGAGGGCCTATGACACTACCTTGCGGAACGCCAGACACCACTTCCTGTCTACTCAATGATTTTTCCCTAGTGTAATTTTTTCTTATGAGGAGTATTTAAACCGGTAGAGAAAGATCTCTCTGGCGGCAAATTAATTAAACCAACAAACACTTTTCCATTTTTTTATGACCAAGAGACAATACATTAATACAACCCAATTTCAATCGCAGTATATTTTCAAAATGCCTCCATTGACACGTAAACAAAGGTTACATCGTCGGATCATGTTCTGTCTGACACGGGCAAAAACCCCAGAGTATCCTGAATTGTTCCTGCTGTTGCTACTATCCAGGTAACCAGATCCTCTTCTGATGCAACAGGTGTTGCGTAAACAAGTTTGCGCATCCCTCCCCACACAAAAAAGTCCAGAGAGGACATATCTGGGGATCGAGCAGGCCATGGTGCAGGACCACCTCTGCCAATCCACGTTTCTGGGTGCCGTCGTTCCAGGAATCGACGCACATGACTGAAATGTGCCGGCGCCCCGTCATGCTGGAACCACATGCGTTGTCTTGTAGGGAGCGGGACGTCTTCCAGCAATTCTGGCAATGCTTTGGTGAGAAAATTGTAACAGTGTCTGCCATTTAATGGCCTAGCTAACAGATACGGCCCAATTAAACAGTCCCCAACAACTCCGACCCACACATTAACGAAGAACCGCAGACGGCCGGAGTGGCCGTGCGGTTCTAGGCGCTACAGTTTGGAACCGCGTGACCGCTACGGTCGCAGGTTCGAATCCTGTCTCGGGCATGGATGTGTGTGATGTCCTTAGGTTAGTTAGGTTTAAGTAGTTCTAAGTTCTAGGGGACTGATGGCCTCAGATGTTGAGTCCCATAGTGCTCAGAGCCATTTTTGAAGAACCGCACTTGATGAGCGCTAGTAACTGTGGCATGTGGGTTATCCTCACTCCAAACATGCGGATTGTGCATGTTGAAGACTCCATCACGCCGGAAAGTTGCTTCATCGGTAAACAACAGAGAGGATAGAAATGTAGATGCATTTGACAGTGTCCCAAATACCACTGCGAAAACTGTGCTCTGGGTTGATAATCAACTGGTTCCAGGTTGTGGACACGCTGTAAGTGAAATGGGCGTAACAATTGCTCTCGAAGGACTTTTCTTACATTGGTCTGATTCGTCCCCATGTTACGTGCAATTGCACGAGTGCTGATTGAAGGATCCCGCTCCACATGCTGCAAGACAGCTTTCTCAAATTGCAGCGTTCTTATCGTGCGACGGCGTCCCTGTCCAGGTAATCTGCTAAATGACCCGGTCTCACGCAGACGCTCGTACACAGCAGTAAAGGTCGTATGATGCGGGATACGGCGAATAGGATATTGTTGTTGATAAACCCACTGTAAAGCCCGTATGTTGTGGTGCGCTACGTAGTACGCACCAACCATACCAGTGTACTCACTCCAGGTACATCGCTCCATTAGAGACAATGCACTACTACACTGGTGGACAGCAGTTGCGTAAAACTGAAGAGCGTAATACGCCCTCTAACAACTGAAGATCGTAATACGGCCTCCACCGGTTTAAATAATCCTCATAGGAAAAAATGACATTAGGTAAAAAGATTTGTTTTGATGTCCCCTACAACCGCCCAGAGTTTGTCGGTTTAAATACTTTTCACCTTGTATAAGGCTATAAGCAACGCAAAAATGACCTTTTTTAGCGAATAGTTTCTGTAAAATCGTTTGAGAAAAATTACAGGGCATGTGCCTCGATTCTGTGACCACTGACCGGCTAAAAGGTGGAAAACATTTGTTGGCCTCCCCTACCCAACAAAATAATGAACTCGCCCAGCACTTAGGACGATTATTGGTGACCGCGCGTCGGCCACCATGCCCTGTGTGAACTGCACAGGCTGCCGTAACCACCTCTGCGCCACCGGAGGCCAGAAGCCGTGGTGCCTCCTCTCTAGCGTTCTCTTCCGTTAGTTGGCGCACATGCAGTGAACATGGCTGAGGCCCAGCTGTGCTGAGCGAGGACATCATTACTTCCTTGTAGGGTCTTCCGTTTTCAAGGGAATATGAGACTGAACAACATGCAAGTTTGAAGAAAGGACGACTGCGTTACACCTTCTTCAGAAAGATAAGATCAAAACAATTGCATTCCAAACTTGCGCCGTATGAGCAGCACAAGTGGTAATGTGCTAGCTATACAAAATGACTATTATTCTGTTGGACATATTTGCTCTGAAGCACTGAGGATTTCGACGCTCTGAGGAACGAGTCTAGAGGTTTGGCGTGACTTGTCTCTTCCAAAGATCATCTAAGTGGTCTTATATCATTTAAAGAACTATCCAAACAAGTGTTTATTATTTGTTGTTGTAAGTTGTGGTCTTCAGTCCTGAGACTGGTTTGATGCAACTCTCCGTGCTACCCTATCCTCCGCAAGCTTCTTCATCTCCCAGTACTTACTGCAACCTATATCCTTCTGATCTGGTTAGTGTATTCATCTCTTGGTCTCCCTCTACGATTTTTACCCTCCACGCTGCCTCCAATACTAAACTGGTCATCCCTTGACGCCTCAGAACATGTCCTACCGGTCCCTTCTTCTAGTCAAGTTGTGCCACAAGCTCCTCTTCTCCCCAATTCTATTCAATACCTCCTCATTAGTTATGTGATCTACCCATCTAATCTTCAGCATTCTTCTGTAACACCACATCTCGAAAGCTTCTATTCTCTTCTTGTCCAAACTATTTATCGTCCATGTTTCACTACCATACATGGCTACACTCCATACAGATACTTTCAGAAACGACTTAAATCAATACTCGATGTTAACAAACTTCACTTCTTCAGAAACGTTTTCCTTGCCATTGCCAGTCTACATTTTATATCCTCTCTACTTCGACCATCATCAGTTATTTTGCTCCCCAAATAGCAAAACTCCTTTACTACTTTAAGTGTCTCATTTCCTAATCTGATTCCCTCAGCATCACCCGACTTAACTCGACTACATTCCATTATCCTTGTTTTGCTTTTGTTGATGTTCATCTTATATCCTCCTTTCAAGACACTGTCCATTCCGTTCAACTGCTCTTCCAAGTCCTTTGCTGTCTCTCACAGAATTACAATGTCATCGGCGAACCTCAAAGTTTTTATTTCTTCTCCATGGATTTTAATACCTACTCCGAACTTTTCTTTTGTTTCCTTTACTGATTGCTCAATATACAGATTGAATAACATCGGGGAGAGGCTACAACCCTGTCTCACTCCCTTCCGAACCACTGCTTCACTTTCATGTCCCTCGACTCTTATAACTGCTATCTGGTTTCTGTACAAATTGTAAATAGCCTTTCGCTCCCTGTATTTTACCCCTGCCACCTTTAGAATTTGAAAGAGAGTATTCCAGTCAACATTGTCAAAAGCTTTCTCTAAGTCTACAAATGCTAGAAACGTGGGTTTGCCTTTCCTTTGGCTTTCTTCTAAGATAAGTCGTAGGGTCAGTATTGCCTCACGTGTTCCAACATTTCTACGGAATCCAAACTGATCTTCCCCGAGGTCGGCTTCTACCAGTTTTTCCATTCGTCTGTAAAGAATTCGCGTTAGTATTTTGCAGCTGTGACTTATTAAACTGATAGTTCTGTAATTTTTACATCTGTCAACACCTGCTTTCTTTGGGATTGGAATTATTATATTTTTCTTGAAGTCTGAGGGAATTTCACCTGTCTCACACATCTTGCTCACGAGATGGTAGAGTTTGGTCAGGACTGACTCTCCCAAGGCTGTCAGTAGTTCTAGTGGAATGTTGTCTACTCCTGGGGTCTTGTTCAGGAGATATGTCATCATCAACAATGAGACGCCTGAAAGACTAGCTTCTCTAAAAACGCAGGAGATGAATTTCTTTAAATTTTTTTTTGAGGGGGGGGGGGGGGGACATGTTACATGCCTGGTATCTGTGTAGCGAAGGAAGTAACATTTAGTTTCTGCACTTCATAAAACTGCGATAGAACGAATAAACTCCAATATTTTGGAGTGGAACAGCTAAATCTCGTTACATTCGCTTATTAATGCCAACAATGTTCTACTTACGGGCCAGCAACAACGTATTTTCAACGCCTACCATTTGACATTTACTGCTAGATAACAGCGACTACTATGCGACTTCAGCGCTTAAACTTTGTACAGGGGCTGAACAAAAGTACGGAAACACCAAAAAACACAACACATTACCATGCTTAATATGGTGCAGGAAAAACGTTAAAACGTTGGTATTCAAAACACTTTCCATCGCCTTGGAATGTATAAATAGGTCTTGTATTGCTTTCAAGGGAGTGTGATACGACTCTTTTTCTTATTTATATGACATTCCGAGAAGCAACTCGATTTAACCACCAATAACACATAGGTACAATGTACATACAATTGAATGAAATAAAACAGAAATGCATATTTACAAGTAGAGAAATCTCAAACCGTCACAGCTGTCTCCATTATATTTTTACAACAACTATATTAAAAGGTAGCTAAAATTCTGTCGAGCTACAGTTCACACCATTACTGAAATATCTCCAGAGGCAGAACAGAAAAATAGAATATGAACACCATTAAAACCTACAGATTATGCCCTGTACTCTTAAGGAAGTTGACAATTACTTTATAAAGGCCAATGTCTTTGGTAAATGAAAGAGAAGTAGCTGATTGAGGAAGGTGGTATTCCGTACTCAGCAACGTCACCAGAAAGTCCAACCGTTCGCAGTCAGATCTGAGACACACAAACATGTGGTGGTTGGCATCGATTCAGACACCCACGTTGATGCGATGTAGATGTTGAGGAAAAGAGGCGTGACTGAAGCGACGTCCTATGATATTAGAAAGCGTGGATCGATCCAAATAGGCCCTCATGAACCTCGGGTGTGAAGAAATCCAAGGTTGGAGCACTGCGTAAAAACCGCCTTTCGTTTGCTGGGAAGCGTTCCACATCTCTTGCCATTGTTGGTTTGCGTGACCCTTGACATCACATAAGTAGTCTCAGTAACGTAATTCCAGGTCCAGGACAGTGCCAAAGCATATCGCTTGCTTGGCTAATGCGTCAATTTCCTCATTATATAGGATACCTGCGGGGGAAGGCACCGACTGAAAGTGGATGGTCCGGCCCATCAGTATGCTGCGAATATATTCCGAAACAACATCCTAGATATAGCGGTTATTTGTCTTGTTCCATCTCCTGTGTTGAATGTTGTGAAGGACGCTTGAGAGTAGTGGCGGATACAAAAAAACCTCAAGCAGGGTATGCTAAGGAGATCTTGAGCTACCTTTTGTTTTACTGTAATCAAAAATAATCAAGTAGCATGCAAAGTTTAAGACAGCTTTATTTAAACTGGTTATACAGTTACACAAGACAATGTCATCTTATGATATAAGAAAGTGGCAATTGTAGTTCCCTTCCTTAAATGATAAATTCTATGCGTCTATTCTTACTGGCAAATTGGTTAATTACTTCGTCAATAGGACAATCAATGTCAGGGTGAGTGTTCAACAGAGCTACGCCATTACGTCGATCCTCCTCCATTGTAGACCTCAGCCATGTCTTTTTACGTCGCAATCTTGAAAAAATTCTTTCTACAATAGAGTAAAGGCAGGTAGACAAGCAAATATTTTGTACAGCATGTGCAAAATAGGACAGTCAGATCTAGGACAAACAGGCAACGTGATCACTCTCACTCTTCACTAATCTTCACACTTGCACTTGCCACAACTAGGACTTTTTACTGATTCATTCTTCGGTCTAAATTTTTCTGCTTCTGAATGTAAACCAGCTGTCTATTCGGCGAAGAGTCCGTATTCATAACGCTTCGTATCGAAGGTTCTCTGTACAAGAAAATAGCAGAATATTCGCGGGTTTTTTCAGACGAGTACCAGACAGAATAACGATTCAAGATCACTACAATGGCCACAACTTTTCACGTCCGTTTGTGTTAACTACCTACACTACTGGCCATTAAAAATTGCTACACCAAGAAGAAATGCAGATGATAAACGGGTATCCATTGGACAAATATATTATACTAGAATTGACACGTGATTACATTTTCACGAAATTTGGGTGCATAGATCCTGAGAAATCAGTACCCAGAACAACCACGTCTGGCCGTAATAACGGCCTTGATACGCCTGGGCATTAACAGAGCTTGGATGGCGTGTACAGGTACAGCTGCACATGCGGCTTAACACGATACCACAGTCCATCAAGAGTAGTGACTGGCGTATTGTGACGACCCAGTTGCTCGGCCACCATTGACCAGACGTTTTCAATTGGTGAGAGATCTGGAGAATGTGCTGGCCAGGGCAGCAGTCGTACATTTTCTGTATCCAGATAGGCCCGTACAGGACCTGCAACACGCGGTCGTGCATTATCTTGCTGAAATGTAGGGTTTCGCAGTGATCGAATGAAGGGTAGAGCCACGGGTCGTAACACGTCTGAAATGTAACGTCCACTGTTCAGAGTGCCGTCAATACGAACAAGAGGCGACCGAGACGTGTAACCAATGGCACCCCATATCATCACGCTGGGTGACACGCCAGTATGGCGATGACGAATACTCGCTTCCAGTGTGCGTTCACCGCGATGTCGCCAAACACGGATGCGACCATCGTGATGCTGTAAGCAGAACCTGGATTCATCCGAAAACATGACGTTTTGCCACTCGTGCACCCAGATTCGTTTATGAGTACACCATCGCAGGCGCTCGTGTCTGTGATGCAGCGTCACGGGTAACCGCAGCCGTGGTCTCCGAGCTGATAGTCCATGCTGCTGCAAACGTCGTCGAATTGCTCGTGCAGATGGTTGTTGTCTTGCAAACGTCCCCATCTGTTGATTCAGGGATCGAAACGTGGCTGCATGATCCGTTACAGCCATGCGGATAAGATGCCTGTCATCTCGACTGCTAGTGATTCGAGGCCGTTGGGATCCAGCACGGCGTTCCGTATTACCCTCCTGAACCCACCGATTCCATATTCTGGTAACAGTCATTGGATCTCGACCAACGCGAGCAGCTATGTCGGGATACGATAAACCGCAAACGCGATAGGCTACAATCCGACCTTTATCAAAGTGGGAAACGTGATGGTACGCATTTCTCCTCCTTACACGAGGCATCACAACAACGTTTCAGCAGGCAACGCCGGTCAACTGCTGTTTGTTTATGAGAAATCGGTTGGAAACTTTCCACATGTCAGCACGTTGTAGGTGTCGCCACCGGCGCTAACCTTGTGTGAATGCTCTGAAAAGCAAGCATCTTCTTCTTGTTAGTTAAATTTCGCGTCTGTAGCACATCATCTTCGTGTTGTAGCAATTTATTGGCCAGTAGCGTATGTGACAGAGAGAAACGTATAAGATACGATGACGCAGAAGCGCGTGCTACATAGGAAAGCACAACTACTCGATTCAGTCGAGTAGACTGACGAAAGAAACGAACGAGCAGCAATGCGGGCTGCCCCGCAAGGGGGTCGGGGCGCCCCCCCCCCCCCCCTCCATATGTATCCGCCACTATTTGACAGTGACAAAGAATATTTTGGAGAAGGAAGTGGAAGACACAAACTTACGAGCTTTCAGAAGTGCCACTATCTCCGTCGTAAAAACAGAAGCGCCTGACGGCAGTTTGAAGGTTTTCCGGATCTGACGGAGAAATGCACATCCCGCATAATCTTCTTGCGGCCTTTTGGATCCGTCGGTATATACACGGAAAACCAGGCTGCTGAGCTACACCTAGATCACTGGATCCACTACTGACATTAGCGCTTTCCTAACAGTTTGTATTAAAATCATAAACTGGAATGTGACAGCTGAGTGTGTGAGTAACGTAGTACAAAAGAGGCAAACGCGATGAGCATCGTATAGAACATACAGTGGGTGATTAAATGTCAAAGCTGGTACAAACACCCGGAGCTTTATTCCGTCTGTAGGAGGCAGTCCATAACCGGTAAACGCAGTCCTTAGTTTGGTAAGCAGAACTGTCCACAAAGGCCATGCCTTGACTGTAGAATTTATCAGATAACGTTTGATGTCTAATGCTCCAGGGCATCTCCGCTGCTTCTACGAGGTGCATTTAAGTTCTAAGGCCTGCGATTTTTTTTCTCCGGACTGGAAAGAAATAGAAACATGCGCATTGTTTTAAAATGAGGCCGCGTTCATTGTCAATACGTCCCAGACATGGCAGCACCGTACGGCAGATGGAATTTTACCGCCAGCGGCGAGAATGAGAATTTTAAATACTTAAAATGGCGACGTTTTCCTTACTTGAACAGTGTGCAATCATTCGTTTTCTGAATTTGCGTGGTGTGAAACCAACTGAAATTCATCGACAGTTGAAGGAGACATGTGGTGATGGAGTTATGGATGTGTTGAAAGTGCGTTCTTGGGTGCGACAGTTTAATGAAGGCAGAACATCGTGTGACAACAAACCGAAACAACCTCGGGCTCGCACAAGCCGGTGTGACGACACGATTGAGAAAGTGAAGAGAATTGTTTTGGGGGATCGCCGAATGACTGTTGAACAGATCGCCTCCAGAGTTAGCGTTTCTGTGGGTTCTGTGCACACAATCCTCCATAACGACCTGAAAATGCGAAAAGTGTCATCCAGGTGGGTGCCACGAATGCTGACGGACGACCACATGGCCGCCCGTGTGGCATGTTGCCGAGCAATGTTGATGCGCGATGACAGCATGAATGGGACTTTCTTTTCGTCGGTTGTGACATTGGATGAGACGTGGATGCCATTTTTCAATCCAGAAACAAAGCGCCAGTTAGCTCAATGGAAGCACACAGATTCACCGCCACGGAAAAAATTTCGGGTAACCGCCAGTGCTGAAAAAATAATGGTGTCCATGCTCTGGGACAGCGAGGGCGTCATCCTTACCCATTGCGTTCCAAAGGGCACTACGGTAACAGGTGCATCCCACGAAAATGTTTTGAAGAACGAATTCCTTCCTGCACTGCAACAAAAACGTCCGGGAAGGGCTGCGCGTGTGCTGTTTCACCAAGACAACGCACCCTCACATCGAGCTAACGTTACGCAACAGTTTCTTCATGATAACAACTTTTAAGTGATTCCTCATGCTCCCTACTCACCTGACCTGGCTCCTAGTGACTTTTGGCTTTTTCCAACAATGAAAGACACTCTCTGTGGCCGCACATTCACCAGCCGTGCTGCTATTGCCTCAGCGATTTTCCAGTGGTCAAAACAGACTCCTAAAGAAGCCTTCGCCGTTGCCATGGAATCATGGCGTCAGCGTTGTGAAAAATGTGTACGTCTGCAGGGCGATTACGTCGAGAAGTAACGCCAGTTTCATCGATTTCGGGTGAGTAGTTAATTAGAAAAAAAATCGGTGGCCTTAGAACTTGAATGCACCTCGTACTAAAAGAGTTGGTGTGCGTCGATCGCATGGCTCTAACAAGGAGACAGCACGACTGGTGAAAGAGGACCCCTAACACCTCACGTGGTTAAAATATTGGGACGCACTACTTGGAAAATCCCTAGAAAAATTGATCCAGAGTTTCTTAGGTGCCTTATGAGTATAAAATGTTAGCACCTTGACGAGCCGCCGTTTGGCCTACATGGTTAGCGTTCGGACTATTATGCCATAGGTCTCGGGTTCGATCCCTCGTCCAGCACATTCTTTTTCTTCTGTTGCTTGCAAAGATGCAGCGCATGGTTACAGGAGAATCATGAAATTAATTCCCGGGAAGATTGTATAAAAATTCGTTCTATAATTCACCATCAATTATTGTCACCAATATTCCGAGACATGATTCAGTATTCCTGGTTTGCCTCAAAATTATCAGAAACTCAAAACATTTTCGTAAATGTTAATGGGGCTTGTTTTTGTACAGATTTATTGCAAACGCCCTGTGATTGTAAAAAATCCACTTTCGTATGTTGTGCAAGATGTCACAAAAACTATTGCTTTGTTTGTTTTTAGTATAATTACCACTGCGGTTCTTGTTTATAATTATTATATGTATAAAAAACGAATGTTTCTCAATCGACTTTGTTATTCTGATTAAAAACCCAATGTTTCTTGTCATATACTTTACAATGAAAAATGGAAAACTCCACCGCCATGAATTATGTTGTTGGACAAAAACAAAATAATTTTTATTCAATAATGTAACTAATTTGTTAAAGATAACGTAGGTTTGGGAAACTTTCTGAATAATTGGTGGAATAACAAAAGAAAATGAAACAGAAGGGAAAAAAGTGCCAGAGGAGGAATCGAACCCGAGACCTGTGGCGTAAGAGTCCTAAACATGTAGGCCAGATGGCACCAAGGTAATGCACTAACATTTATACTCATAGGGCACCTAAGAAACTTTGGATCGATTTTTTCCGGGATTTTCCGGAAATTTTATTTTAACCACGTGAGGTGTTAGGGGTCCTCTTTCACCACACAAAATTTCAGACCAATCCCCGACCCCACGATCGTGCCGTCTCCTTGTAAGACAGGTACGGATGGCTCTGTTTTGAAGAGTATCCAGTTTTGTGAGATGAACCTGGGCGCATTGTGGTACAGTGGACAGCCGTGGTCTAGAGCGAATAATCCCCCGGTACGTGGCGAGTGCGCTCCACACACACACGGGTTACATTTAAGCCGTCTTCGCACTTCGTAACAGTGGGTCGAATGTGAGGCGCCCAGCTTAACCGACAGTCAACAATCGAGCATGTGCTTTTATGTGGTAAGTGTACATTCCGAAGGTAGTGTGACCATCAATGCGAGCCGATGTCGACTTGTAAGAAGGACGATTATTGATTTCATGTTTTCTTCAGCTTGTTGTTGTTGTGGTCTTCAGTCCTGAGACTGGTTTGACGCAGCTGTCCATGCTACTCTATCCTGTGCAAGCTTCTTCATCTCTCAGTACCTACTGCAGACTACATCCTTCTGAATCTGCTTAGTGTATTCATCTCTTGGTCTCCCTCTACAATTTTTACCCTCCACGCTGCCCTCCAGTACTAAATTGGTGATCCCTTGATGTCTCAGAACATGTCCTACCAACCGATCCCTTCTTCTAGTCAAGTTGTGCCACAAACTCCTCTTCTCCCCAATCCTATTCAATACCTCCTTATTAGTTATGTGATCTACCCATCTAATCTTCAGCATTCTTCTGTAGCACCATATTTCGAAATCTTCTATTCTCTTCTTGTCTAAACTATTTATCGTCCACGTTTCACTTCCATGCATGGCTACACTCCATACAAATACTTTCAGAAACGACTTCCTGACACTTCAATCAATACTCGACGTTAACAAATTTCTTTTCTTCAGAAACGGTTACCTTGCCATTGCAAGTCTACATTGTATATCCTCTCTACTTCGACCATGTTATTTTGCTCCCCAAATAGCAAACCTCCTTTACTACTTTAAGTGTCTCATTTCCTGATCTAATTCCCTCAGCATCACCCGACTTAATTCGACTACATTCCTTAATCCTCGTTTTGCTTTTGTTGATGTTCATCTTATATCCTCCTTTCAAGACACTGTCCATTCCGTTCAAGTGCTCTTCCAAGTCCTTTGCTGTCTCTGACAGAAATACAATGTCATCGGCGAACCTCAAAGTTTTTATTTCTTCTCCATGGATTTTAATACCAACTCCGAATTTTTCTTTTGTTTCCTTTACTGCTTGCTCAATATACAGATTGAATAGCATCGGGGAGGGGCTACAACCCCGTCTCACTCCCTTCCCAACCACTGCTTCCCTTTCATGCCCCCAGACTCCCCTGCCACCTCCAGAATTTGAAAGAAAGTAGTCCAGTCAACATTGTCAAAAGCTTTCTCTAAGTCTACAAATGCTAGAAACGTGGGTTTCCCTTTTGCTTAATCTTTCTTCTAAGATAATTCGTTAGGTCAGTATTGCCTCGCGTGTTCCAATATTCCAACGGATTCCAAACTGATCTCCCCGAGGTCGGCTTCTACCAGTTTTTCCATTCGTCTGTAAAGAATTCGCGTTAGTATTTTGCAGCTGTGACTTATTAAACCGATATTTCTGCAATTTTCACATCTGTTAACACCTGCTTTCTTTGGGACTGGAATTATTATATTCTTCTTGAAGGCTGAGGGAATTTCGCCTGTCTCATACATCTTGCTCACCAGATGGTAGAGTTTTGTCAGGACTGGCTCTCCCAAGGCTGTCAGTAGTTCTAATGGAATGTTGTCTACTCCCGGGGCCTTGGTTCGACTTAGGTAGGCAGGAATTGCCTGTTACGGTACGCATCACTGTCAGGGTCTTCTTCTGTTTCTTCTCCCATGGCACTTATAATTTATTGCCTTTGAGAGAAGTCTCTCACTCTCCATTCTTCGTAGATGTTCGTTCCATTTTCTTCTCCAATGTCGAATTTTATCATTGTGACTAAAGAGTCGCAGTTCTTCTCTAATATCTTGATTTCTTAGCCTGTCTTCTCTTGTGCAACCTTTAACACCTCTAAGGAATTTCATTTCTCGTGCCTGTATCGCGCCTTCTTGCTTCTGGGTAATCACCCAGGTCTCACTTCCATAGAGCAGTATGGGAACTGCAACACTTCTGGAAAATTTAATTTGAGTGTGTCTCCTGGTTTTGCTTTTTGGGATTCTATTAATTGTTCCGCATACTTGGCTGAATTTACTAAGCATAATTTCAATATCCCTGCTGTAGCCATATGTCATTTCACATCTGAGGTAACTGAAATCGTTTACTTGCACTAAAATCTTCTGAGCTATCACTATTTTGGTTCTGATTGGTTCTTTCCCCATGAAGGTCATTGTCTTAATTTTTCCTTCTGAAATTTCCATGTTAAATTTTGATAATTGACTAAGCCGAAATGTCCAGCCCGTTAGCAAATCATTGTATGCAATGGTTGTAAAAAATGTCGTTTTAGCCTGAAGACACTAAACGAGTGTCGAATAAACACAGACGTTATCTACATAGCGCAATATTTTTGGGATGGGGAGTGATGATGCCCAGTAGATCATTTGAATACAGAGGAGGCTTAAAATTGCAAATACAACTCTTCGTGCTAAATAGTGGCAGGTTCAGATAATTTGGCCTGCAATTGGAAACGGTATGAAACAAGACCCATCTGACCAAATGACTTTCTTCAATTCCTTCATGGGCTAGGTCTTACGGATTCCGCACCACATTTTCCTGTTAATGGCATTTGCACCACTGATGGGGTAGCTTTCGAATTGCAGCTCGCCCTGCATTTCGCTTCTTATGGAGCTCCATTCGTATTATTTTCGTACTGACAGGATCCGCGAGTGCGACATCCAGTTCTGCAGTGATTTTTACAGCTGTTGTGCTCTTGTTTTTCGTCACAATACTCTTCAATGAACTTCGTTCCCGATCAGTCAACGCATACTTTCGCCCATGTTGTGACGTAGGGGATCCGCTTTCCGAGGATGCGGTGTAAATCTTCGATACGGTGCCTCTTGAGACACCAAACACCTTGGCTACTGTTGCAACGTATTGAGACAATTCACAAGTGACGGTGGTGAAACGCAACAGCACAAAATCCATGCTTGAATAGCAGCGGTTATATGTTCATGCATAAGTGACTTCAACTCTCTTATGTGCAGTTACTTCTCCATTAATTTTGCCTGGTAAATAGTGTAAATCTGCAAGACTACACCAGCTCCGTTATGAGTGAATGCACTGTCCCGCCCCATTGCAAAAAAGGGAAAGTAATTATTTTGACAAGCGTGTTAGTCCTCGTTAGTTTTCTGCAACTGCTCCATCGCTGACGACCTTGACGTCGACAGGATGTTGAGACGTAAACATTCTGTTTCTACCAGCGCCTTACTATACACTGTAACCCTATTCTAAGCGCCGGTGTGTTGACTCGTCTGCCATCTCTTGGCGGTGGATCGCAAGATGACTCTCCGCAGCAGACGGGTCATGTCCGCCATCTAGCGCTCAAAATGTACACCACTACCTCCCAAAGTCGCCGAGAGGTAGCTCTGCAGTCCGAACCGATCTAAATTCGGTGAGTAGGTTGCTTGTAGGTCGTGACGCACGAAAATACAATGTTGAGTAGGGCTACGGGCTTTGTAAAACAAACAAGGAGAAAAAAGTTCTGGTAGCTGCAGTCAGGCAGATGATAAAACTAAAAATTTGGTACATCTACATGAATACTCCGCAATTCACACTTAATTGCCTGGCAGATGGTTCAAGGAGTTACCTTCACAATAATTCTCTATCACTTCAATCTCGGGCAGTGCGCGGAAAAACAAACGCCTATATTCTTCTGAGGGAGCTCTAATTTCCCTTATTTTATTATGATGATCGTTTGTCCCTAATTAGGTAGATATTAGCAAAACATTTTCGCGTTCGGAGAAAAAAGTTAGTGATTTAAACTTCGTGAGAAGGCTCCGCCGCAAAGAAAAACGCATTTGGTTTATTAATGTCCACCCCAACCGCTTCATCATGTCAGTGACACACTCCCCTATTTCGCGATAATACAACACGTTCCACCCTATTTTGAACTTAAGCTAGTGTAGACAGTCTCTTTAGTAGATCTGTTACATTTTCTAAGGGTTCTGCCAATAAAACGCAATCTTTGGTTTGTTCTATGTGTTCTTTCCAACTTAAGTTGTCCGTGATTGTATTTCCTAGGTATTTTGTTGATTGACTATTCGTGTAACCGAAGTTTAACGGATTCCTTTTAAGGCTCATGTGGATGACCTCACACTTTCCATTATTTACAGTCAATTGCCGATTTTCGCACGGTATATTTTCTAAATTGTTTTGCAGTTTGCTTTGATGTTCTGATGAGGTTACTAGACGATAAAACAACCTAACAACCTAAGACGTCTGCACAGATTTTCTCCTAAATCATTTCTATACAGGGTGTTACAAAAAGGTACGGCCAAACTTTCAGGAAACATTCCTCACACACAAATAAAGAAAAGATGTTATGTGGACATGTGTCCGGAAACGCTTAATTTCCATGTTAGACCTCATTTTAGCTTCGTCGGTATGTACTGTACTTCCTCGATTCACCGCCGGTTGGCCCAATTGAAGGAAGGTAATGTTGACTTCGGTGCTTGTGTTGACATGCGACTCATTGCTCTACAGTACTAGCATCAAGCACATCAGTACGTAGCATCAACAGGTTAGTGTTCATCATGAACGTGGTTTTGCAGTCAGTGCAATGTTTACAAATGCGGAGTTGGCAGGTGCCCATTTGATGTATGGATTGGCATGGGGCAATAGCCGTGGCTCGGTATGTTTGTATCGAGACAGATTTCCAGAACGAAGGTGTCCCGACAGGAAGACGTTCGAAGCAATTGATCGGCGTCTTAGGGAGCTCGGAACATTCCAGCCTATGACTCGCGACTGGGGAAGACCTAGAACGACGAGGACACCTGCAATGGACGAGGCAATTCTTCGTGCAGTTGACGATAACCGTAATGTCAGCGTCAGAGAAGTTGCTGCTGTACAAGGTAACGTTGACCACGTCACTGTATGGAGAGTGCTACGGGAGAACCAGTTGTTTCCACACCATGTACAGCGTGTGCTGGCACTATCAGCAGCTGATCGGCCTCCACGGGTACACTTCTACGAATGGTTCATCCAACAATGAGTCAATCCTCATTTCAGTGCAAATGTTCTCTTTACGGATGAGGCTTCATTCCAAGGTGATCAAATTGAAAATTTTCACATTTGTGGGCTGACGAGAATCCACACGCAATTGTGCAATCACGTCATCAACACAGATTTTCTGTGAACGTTTGGGCAGGCATTGTTGGTGATGTCTTGATTGGGCCCCATGTTCTTCCACCTACGCTCAATGGACCACGTTATCATGATTTCATACGGGATACTCTACCTGTGCTGCCTTTACAAGTACGATACAACATGTTGTTGATGCACGATGCAGCTGCTGCAGATTTCAGTCGAAGTGTTCGTACGCTTCTCAACAACAGATTCGGTGACCGATGGATTGGTAGAGGCGGACCAATTCCATGGCCTCCACGCTCTCCTGACCTCAACCCTCATGACTTATTTATGGGGGCATTTGAAAGCTCTTGTCTACGCAACCCCGGTACCAAATGTAGAGACTCTTCGCGCTCGTATTGTGGACGGCTGTGATACAATACGCCATTCTGCAGGGCTGCACCAGCGCATCAGGGATTCCATGCGAGGGAGGGTGGATGCATGTATTCTCGCTAACGGATGACATTTTGAACATTTCCTGTAACAAAGTGTTTGAAGTCACGCTGGTACGTTCTATTGCTGTGTGTTTCCATTCCATGATTGATGTGATTTGAAGAGGAGTAATAAAATGAGCTCTAACATGGAAAGTAAGCATTTCCGAACACATGTCCACATAACATATTTTCTTCCTTTGTGTGTGAGGAATGTTTCCTGAAAGTTTGGCCGTACCTTTTGTAACACCCTGTAGATAAGGAACAGCAGAGGGCCTGGAAGACTACCTTGGGGAACGTCAGAAATTACTTCTGTTTTACTCGATGACTTCTGTCAATTACCACGAACTGTGACCTCTCTGATTGGAAATCACGAAACCAGTCACATAGCTACAATGTACCGAATCTATGAATGACTTCCACAGGAAAGGAATAGTAATCTTCAAGAAGTAGTTGCTAAACTGTACATACCAGCATAGAAACCGTCATCATACTAAGTACCCACAGCTGACATGGAGTGTTCCCTGCGCTATGCACGCGAGCCATTTGAGAAATGATTCCAGGTTGGAGATGGCACATGCTGTAATACCAAACATTTTCCCCTCGTTATTATAAATTTATTCAAATCTATACTTTTGTGACACACACCGTGGTTACGGTTACTACAAGCCACACCACAAGTTGGGGAACGGGGCCAAATTTCTAGTAGTTTACTGTACAGTTGGGATTTTCACAAACGTTTTATTGGTATCTTACAGAAACTAGCAGTACGGCAATAAACAGCCTTTTAAACACGCCGTTAATGGCATTCAAGTAATTTATAGCAAAACAACAATTTAAAAACAATAAAAAAACACACACACACAGAAGCTAGCACCTTTTAAAACACGCCGCTAACGCCAATCAAAGTAATTTATAGCAATACAACAATTTAAAAAAAATTTAAAGAACATTAGTAAACAGGCTACTAAAGTAAATACAGAACTTTGTTAATAAGGTACGGTGAGGTAGTGAAGCTGTAAGTAGGCTGTTTATGTTTTCTTATTGGTAACGTTACGTAGCGCTCTATATGAAAATCACTGGCTGTGCTGTGTGCAGTCTGTGGCTAGTTTGCATTGTTGTCTGCCATTGTAGTGTTGGGCAGCGGCAGCTGGATGTTAACAGCGCGTAGCGTTGCGCAGTTGGAGGTGAGCCGCCAGCAGTGGTGGATGTGGGGAGAGAGATGGCGGAGATTTGAAATTTGTAAGACTGGATGGCATGAATTGCTATATATATTATTATTATTAAGGTAAATACATTGTTTGTTCTCAATTAAAATCTTTCATTCGCTAACTATGCCTATCAGTAGTTAGTGCCTTCAGTAGTTTGAATCTTTTATTTAGCTGGCAGTAGTGGCGCTCGCTGTATTGCTGTAGCTCGAGTAGCGAAGATTTTTGTGAGGTAAGTGATTTGTGAAAGGTATAGGTTAATGTTAGTCAGGGCCATTCTTTTGTAGGGATTATTGAAAGTCAGATTGCGTTGCGCTAAAAAATATTGTATGTCAGTGTAAGCACAGTCATGTATAATTGTTGAAAGGGGACGGTTTCAAAGCTACCTATACAGCCATAAAAAAAATTAAACAGGTCTTAGCAAACACACGATTAATGGCAATAAAAGGAATTTACAAACTTGGAAGCATTTAAAAAACATTTTAAACAAAAGTGTCCTGGAATATCATCAGAACATAACAGATATGACGGACCCGTGTAAGGCGGCCACAAATCACCCATTCAGGGATGCTCAGGCTAGACAGAATACTGACCAATTTAAATACGCCCGTAAACACAATTGCCACTCTCAGGCTGGTCACTGCACCGACTTTTAGCCAGCGAAAACTTGTTATAAGATGGCTTAACTTGCTGACAGAATTAGAGCTAACCTCGTGCAAGGAAACATTACACCACACAGTCCTGAATGAGCGACCACGTGATCAACCAACAAGAAGCATGATACTCATAACACACGACAGAATAGCGAAACAAACTGTCAAAACTACACCTCCCATCGGACAGTGACGAGAAGAGGAGGAAAGATCACTGTCTTCAATTACACCGGTGCCACGGACAGGAAACCCGGTCGCCGGAGGCCACAAGGCAGAAGAGACGCTGCTTACGCAAAATTATTACTTAATGATTAGACCTTCCACTAAGTTAAATTGCAATTATGCTCGAACAAGCAGTACACGACCTCCGATGGCAAGGATCCACACATCCGACCGCGCACGCGTCGCCAGCGTACCCAACACTCCACGGTCACGCGACAACACGCTCTGTCACCGGAGTTCACGTCTTCTCTACAATCTTGACGGGTGGTGACCGCTCCTTCATGTTAGGTGTCTCCTTTTAAACTCCAGTGTGGAACGGAGGATTTAAAGACGCTTGTTAACGTCCCACCAAGGCGAAATGAACAGCAACTACTCGTGGGGCGATTCTGTATACAACCAACACGCGGGGAGCTCTTCCGTCAACTCGACCCGCTCGTTACACACAACCGACACACATCACGTGGCGACTCGGTACAACCGACCACGCCTGCTTCGCGCTGGAGAGCCACACTGCCCTCCCGTGTCCACCACACTCTCTGCGCGCAACGCCCCTACTTCCGCGCCACCACACGAGGTTACAACCCCGGTCAAAAATCTCACTTCCTCCATAGCAGTTTCCCGGAAGCAAAAACGCAGATATCGATAGCAGAGAGAAAAGACAACCAAGCAGCCACTTAATGACAGACAACATATCAAACAAACATGTCAGGGGAAGAAAAGGAAAACCAATGCAATCTAAACACAAGGTGTAGCACGAGTCGATACGCGGCTCATTTTGTATTAGGCTAAAACGGTGAACAAATTTAGTTGCAGGCGGGCTGTCTATGTCCAGCTACAGCAAAAACTATGATTTTTCAATACAATATTATTGATTGAACTTCAGAATTTCCAAAGCTGTCATAATCTACTCATTAACAGAAATAATCTTACGTTAAATGTTTAGCACAATAAGTCAGATATTGCCGTTAGAAACTTCGTATATTTGTTGAGGGAGTGTGGCCTGTGGCACACAGCTTACCTGGACTAAGCATGGTAAGACAGCTAAGACAGGACACCCTAAATACATCCAGAGTGGAAAAATGAATGACATCATGTCACTTGTAGATAAACCTCATTGTCGACGTCCATAAACTGCCCGAATCGACGAAAATACTGAAAAAATTCGAGATCTTTTGCTTACAGGCCATAGACAGACAAGTGATCAACTGTCAGAGGTTAATGGGTCATCTTGGAGCTCGGTTCAGCGAATTTCAACGGGAAATTCGGGAATGAAAGGGTTTGCTACCAAATTTGTTCCTCGAGTGCTGACAATCGAAAGGAACGTCGAGTTGAAACACGTCGTTCTTTGAAACAACAGCTTGAAACTGATCCAAATTTTCTGTCAAAGGTTATTACTGGTGATGCGTCAAGATGCTATGGTTACTACTCAGAAACTACTGCGAAAGCAAAGAGAGCTTCACTGCAAGTTTAAACGCAGCCAAAACCTCTCAGACAAACAGAAGGTAAAGGATGTTAAAGTTAGCGTAAGGAGGGCTATGGGTGAAGCGTTCAGTGAATTAGAAAGTAAAATTCTATGTACTGACTTGACAGAAAATCGTAGGAAGTTCTGGTCTTACGTTAAATCAGTAAGTGGCTCGAAACAGCATATCCAGACACTCCGGGATGATGATCGCATTGAAACAGAGGATGAACTCGTAAAGCTGAAATACTAAACACCTTTTTCCAAAGCTGTTCCACAGAGGAACACCGCACTGCAGTTCCTTCTCTAAATCCTCGCACAAATGAAAAAATGGCTGACATCGAAATAAGTGTCCAAGGAATAGAAAATCAACTGAAATCACTCAACAGAGGAAAGTCCACTGGACCTGACGGGATACCAATTTGATTCTGCACAGAGTACACGAAAGAACTTGCCCCCCTTCTAACAGCCGTGTACCGCAAGTCTCTAGAGGAACGGAAGGTTCCAAATGATTGGGAAAGAGCACAGGTAGTCCCAGTCTTCAAGAAGGGTCTTCGAGGAGATGCGCAAAACTATAGACCTATATCACTGACATCGATCTATTGTAGAAATTTAGAACATGTTTTTTGCTCGCGTATGATGTCATGTCTAGAAACCCAGAATCTACTCCGTAGGAATCAACATGGATTCCGGAAACGACGATCGTGTGAGACCCAACCCGCTTTATTTGTTCATGAGACCCAGAAAATATTGGATACAGGCTCCCAGGTAGATGCCATTTTCCTTGACTTCCGGAAGGCGTTCGATACAGTTTCGCACTGTCGCCTGATAAACAAAGTAAGAGCCTACAGAATATCAGACCAGCTGCGTGGCTGGATTGAAGAGTTATTAGCAAACAGAACACAGCATGTTGTTCTCAATGGAGAGACGTCTACAGACGTTAAAGTAACCTCTGGCGTGCCACAGGGGAGTGTTATGGGACCGTTGCTTTTCACAATATATGTAAATGACCTAGTAAATAGTGTCGGAAGTTCCATACGGATTTTCGCGGATGATGCTGTAGTATACAGAGAAGTTGCAGCATTAGGAAATTGCAGCGAAATGCAGGAAGATCTGCAGCGGATAGGCACTTGGTGCAGGGAGTGGCAACCGACCCTTAACATAGGCAAATGTAATGTATTGCGTATACATAGAAAGAAGGATCCTTTATTGTATGATTATATGATAGCGGAACAAACACTGGTAGCAGTTACTTCAGTAAAATATCTGGGAGTATGCGTGCGGGACGATTTGAAGTGGAATGATCATATAAATTTAATTGTTGGTAAGGCGGGTACCAGAGTCCTTAGAAAATGTAGTCCATCAACAAAGGAGGTGGCTTACAAAACACCTATACTTGAGTATTGATCATCAGTGTGGGATCCGTACCAGGTCGGGTTGACGGAGGAGACAGAGAAGATCCAAAGAAGAGCGGCGCGTTTCGTCACAGGGTTATTTGGTAAGCATGATAGCGTTACGGAGATGTTTAGCAAACTCAAGTGGCAGACTCTGCAAGAGAGGCGCTCTGCATCGTGATGTAGCTTGTTGTCAAGGTTTCGAGAGGGTGCGTTTCTGGATGAGGTATCGGATATATTGCTTCCCCCTACTTATACCTCCCGAGGAGATCACGAATGTAAGATTAGAGAGATTCGAGCGCGCACGGAGGCTTTCCGGCAGTCGTTCTTCCCGCGAACCATACGCGACTGGAACAGGAAAGGGAGGTAATGACAGTGGCACGTAAAGTGCCCTCCACAACACACCGTTGGGTGGCTTGCGGAGTAAAAATGTAGATGTAGATATAGAAGCCAATGGAAGACGTTATCGTCACCCCATCCAAAAAAATGTTGTCAAGTCAAATCAAACATCAAGCAATGCTAATTTGCGTTTTTGATGACGAGGGCGTAGTTCATTCAGAATTTGTTCCCCCACGTGATACCACCAATCAAAATTTTTATTTGAAAGTTTTGAGAACATTGCCCAATAGCGTTCATCTAAAAAGACTCGATTGGTTTTTCCACCACGACAACGCACCTGTACAGATAGGCATCTCTAGAAGACAGTTCTTGGTTAAAAATGGCGTGGTTCCGCTGCCCCACTCAACTTAGTCGCCTGACCCATTCCGTGCGACTTTTTCTTATTTGCACCCATGAAAAGGACACCGATTTGACAACATTGAAGAAGTCCAGAAAAAAACCGAGGGAGAAGCTGTCAACCATTTCTAAAGATGAATACGAAAAAACTGGTTCAAATCGCTGTGAGCACTATGGGACTTAACATCTGAAATCCTCAGTCCCCTAGACTTCCCCATCGCACCCCCCTCAGATTTAGTTATAAGTTGGCACAGTGGATAGGCCTTGAAAAACTGAACACAGATCAATCGAGAAAACAAGAAGAATTTGTGTGGAACTGTGAAAAAAATTAGCAAAATATGCAAACTGAGTAGTCCATGCGCAAGATAGGCAACATCAAGGACAGTATAAGCTTAGGAGCGCCGTTGTCTCGTGGTTAGCGTGAGCAGCTACTGAACGTAACGCCCTTGGTTCAAGCCTTCCGTCGACTGAAAAGTTTAATTTTTTATTTTCAGACAATTATTAATCTGTCCGTCCGTCCCCCCGATGCGATCACTTTTTTGGGAGTGATTATCACATTCATAAGAAAACCTAAATCGGGCGAGGTAGAAGTATCTTTTTACCCATTCGCCAAGTGTACAAGTTAGGTGGGTCGACAACATATTCCTGTCATGTGACGCACATGCTGCCACCAGTGTGGTATAGAATATGTCAGCCGTGTTTTCCTGTGGAGTAATCGGTTGACCTATGACCTTTCAATCAAATGTTTTCGGTTCGCATTGGAGAGGCACGTCCTTTCGTCTACTAAACGCACGGTTTTGCGGTGCGGTCTCAAAACACAGACACTAAACTTATGAACAGAGACGTCAATGAACGAACGGACAGATCATAACTTTGCGAAAATAAAGACAGTATACTTTTCACTCGAGGGAAGACTTGAACCAAGGACCTCTCGATTCGCAGCTGCTCAAGCTAACCACGGGACCACGGCGCTCCTGAGCTCATACTCTCCTTTATGTTGCCTATCTTGCACATGGACTACTCAGTTTGTATATTTTGCTAATTTTTTTCATAGTACCACACAACTTCTTCCTGTTTTCTCGATTGATCTGTGTTCAGTTTTTCAAGGCCTATCCACAGTGCCAACTTACAAGCAAATCTCAAGGGGGTGCGATGGGGAGGTTCCCTTGTTAGAACTATTTAAACCTAACTAACCTAAGGACGTCAAACACATCCATGCCTGAGGCAGGATTCGAACCTGCGACCATAGCAGCAGCCCGGTTCCGGACTGAAGCGACCAAAACGGCTCGGCCACAGCGGCCGGCTTTGGTTCTCATTTTGTTCATTATTGTTCGTTGTATTTGTTTGGGGCGGACGTCTCATGACGCTTGTTCAAATTCATCGTTGATCCATTAACTCAGGTTTTTATTATTTTTTTATTATTGCAGAGGGCAGCTATCCCTCTGACCGAACACGCTGAGCTACCGTGCTCGGCCACAGCGGCCGGCTAAAGATGGCCACAAAAAAATATTTCGAACAGTGGAAGCACCGATGGGACAAACGTGTTATTTGTAATGGAGAGTAGTTTGAAGGGGATACGGTTGTTTTCGTCAAACTGTAACGGACAATATGACGAATTTCCTGGCGTTCGCAAGCAATTTTTATCGTTCACAGGCTCGGAAGTACGACACCGATGTAGGTTTTATCTGATGGAATTATGTACCTTTTTTCTGTGCATTTGTAAGGAGCTTCTAAGAGAAATTCAACGACATAACATTTATGGAACTTGATCAAATAGTTTCAATATAAAAGCGGCCGCAAACCACAGCAGAAGAAGAGCTTCCAGTAACGTCTGCCATATTATACCAAATGTAAGGAAACACGTAACTCAGTTATGGGTCATGTGTTTACCCGTGTCGCATCAGTCTGTGGTCTGCTGCTGTAGCCAGCACATTACTTGCTCGTAAAGGTGTTGACACATTCACAATGTATACGAGAGTCGAAAAAGTTAATACTGTGTGTGGTGAATGTCGCCAAACTATTGGAACAGCGGGCGGTTGTATGCTGAGCAGCGTCCAGATCGTACCAAGCACTCATGATCTGTCTTTGCAAACATTTTAGAAACTGGAAGTGTGGAGAGCAAAATACACCAAGGTAAACGAAGAGCAACTGATGGAAGAAATGAAATATTTTAGCAGCAGAAACACATAATGGAAAGTCGCTAAGAGACGTCTTGTAAGTGCGACAGGGATCTACATCTACTACAGGGTTATTCTGCAATTCAAAATGGTTTAAATGTGTCTCTGCACTGTGGGACTTAACATCTATGGTCATCAGTCCCCTAGAACTTAGAACTACTTAAACCTAATTAACCTAAGAACATCACACACGTCCATGCCCAATGCAGTATTCGAACCTGCGACCGCAGCGGTCGCGCGGTTCCAGACTGAAGCGCCTAGAACCGCTCGGCCACAGCGGCCGGCTCTGCAATTCACACTTAAGTGCCTGGCAGAGGGTTCATCAAACCATTTTCATACTACTACTCTACCATTCCACTCTCGAATGGCGCGTGGGAAAAAGGAACACCTAAATCTTTCCGTTCGAGCTCTGATATATTTTATTATGATGACCATTTCTCCCTACGTAGGTGGGTGTCAACAACATATTTTCACATTCGGAAGAGAAGTTGGTGATTGGAATTTCGTAAATAGATATCGCGCAAAGAAGACCGCCTTTGTTTCAATGACTGCCATCCCAACTCGCGTATCATATCAGTGACACTCTCACCCCTATTGCGCGATAACATTAAACGAGCAGCCCTTCTTTGCACTTTTTCGATGTCCTCCGTCAATACTACCTGCTAAGAATCCCACACAGTGCAGCAATATTCCAGCAGAGGCCGAACAAGTGTAATGTAGGCTGTCTCTTTAGTGGGTTTGTTGCATCTTGTAAGTATTCTGCCAACAAAACGCAATCTTTGTTTCGCCTTCCCCACAATATTATCTATGTGGTCTTCGCAATTTAAGTTGCTCGTAATTGTATTTAGTCGAATTGACAGCCTTTAGATTTGTGCGATTTATAGTATACCCTAAATTTATCGGATTTCTTTTAGTACCCAAATGGATGACCTCGCACTTTTCTTTGTTTAGTGCTAAATGCCACTTTTCGCACCATACAGATATTCTCTCTAGATCATTCTGTAATTGGAATTGATCGTCTGATGATTTCACTAGACGATAAATTACAGCGTCATCTGAAAACAATCTAAGGGGGCCTCTCAGATTATCACCTAGATCATTTACGTAAATCATAAACAGCAGAGGGTCTACGACACTACCTTGCAGACACGAGATATCACTTCTGTTCTACTCGATGATATACCGTCTATCACTACGAACTGTGACCTCTTTGACAGGAAATGACGAATCCAGTCACAAAACTGAAACGAGACTGCATATGCAAGCAATTTGATTAATATTCGCTTGTGAAGAACGGTATCAAAAGCCTCTTGGAAATCTAGGAATATGGAATCGACCTGAGATCCCTTGTCGACAGCACTCATTACTTTATGGGAATAAAGAGCTAGCTGTGTTGCACAAGAACGATATTTGCTGAACCCATGTTGGTTATAAATCAAAAGTCATCTTCTTCAAGGTGGTTCATAATCTTTGAGTACAGTATATGCTCCAAAATCTTACGGCAAATTGAGGTCAGTGATACAGGTCTGCAATTCAATGTGTTACTCCTATTTCCTTTCTTGAATATTGGTGTGACCTGTGCTACTTTCTAGTCTTTAGGAATAGACCTTTTGTCAAATGAGCGGTTGTATATGATTGCTAAGAAAGTCGCTATTGTGTCTGCATACTATGAAAGGAACCTGATTGGTATACCATCTGGACCGGAAGACTTGCCTTTCTTAACGAATGTTCTGTCAACACTACACTGATACATACAAAGAGCTTACAAACATATGAGTGTCACAGATCCTATGATATATCGTAAGATTTGACGATGATGTCCTACTTTTGGAAAGGATCATATATTCATTTACGCAACTGTAATACCTTTTACACTAGTACAGAGACACTGAATTTTTGAGCTGATATTGTTATATATATATATATATATATATATACAGGGTGAGTCACCTAACATTACCGCTGGATATATTCCGTAAACCACATCAAATACTGACGAATCGATTCCACAGAGCGAACGTGAGGAGAGGGGCTAGTGTAATTGGTTTATACAAACCATAAAAAAAATGTACGGAAGTATGTTTTTAACACAAACCTACGTTTTTTTTAAATGGAACCCCGTTAGTTTTGTTAGCACAACTGAACATATAAACAAATACGTAATCAGTGCCGTTTGTTGCATTGTAAAATGTTAATTACATCCGGAGATATTGTAACCTAAAATTGACGCTTGAGTACCACTCCTCCGCTGTTCGATCGTGTGTATCGGAGAGCACCGAATTACGTAGGGATCCAAAGGGAACGATGATGGACCTTAGGTACAGAAGAGACTGGAACAGCACATTACGTCCACATGCTAACACCTTTTAATTGGTCTTTTTCACTGACGCACATGTACATTACCATGAGGGGTGAGGTACACGTACATACGTGGTTTCCGTTTTCAATTACGGAGTGGAATAGAGTGTGTCCCGACATGTCAGGCCAATAGATGTTCAATGTGGTGGCCATCATTTGCTGCACACAATTGCAATCTCTGGTGTAATGAATGTCGTACACGCCGCAGTACATCTGGTGTAATGTCGCCGCAGGCTGCCACAATACGTTGTTTCATATCCTCTGGGGTTGTAGGCGCATCACGGTACACATTCTCCTTTAACGTACCCCACAGAAAGAAATCCAGAGGTGTAAGAACAGGAGAACGGGCTGGCCAATTTATGCGTCCTCCACGTCCTATGAAACGCCCGTCGAACATCCTGTCAAGGGTCAGCCTAGTGTTAATTGCGGAATGTGCAGGTGCACCATCATGCAGATACCACATACGTCGACGCGTTTCCAGTGGGACACACTCTATTCCACTCCGTAATTGAAAACGGAAACCACGTGTGTACCTTTACCTCACTCCTCATGGTAATGTACATGTGCGTCAGTGAAAAAGACCAATAAAAAGGTGTTAGCATGTGGACGTAATGTGCTGTTCCAGTCTCTTCTGTACCTAAGATCCATCACCGTTCCCTTTGGATCCCTACGTAATTCGGTGCTCTCCGATGCACACGATCGAACAGCGGAGGAGTGGTACTCAAGCGTCAACTTTAGGTTACAATATCTCCGGATGTAGTTAACATTTTACAATGCAACAAACGGAACTGATTACGTATTTGTTTATATGTTCAGTTGTGCTAACAAAACTAACGGGGTTCCATTTAAAAAAACGTAGGTTTGTGTTAAAAAACATCCGTGCATTTTTTTATGGTTTGTATTAACCAATTACACTAGCCCCTCTCCTCACGTTCGGTCTGTGGAATCGATTCGTCAGTATTTGATGTGGTTTAGGAAATATATCCAGCGGTAACGTTAGGTGACTCACCCTGTATATATATATATATATATATATATATATATATATATATATATATATATATATATATATATATATATAGTACTGTATAGGTAAAATAGTATATTATTTAATTACATTTAGCATAATGAGAATTATAGTAACATACAAATTTGCTACTTGATCTGCAGATAGGTGTACTAATATTATTTGCTTTGATTTGCTTTGGAGGTTGGAAAGTAATTTTTGGAAATTTTTCAGGAAAGGAGCGTTAGCTAACTCTGTTTGTTCGTTAAGGAGTCTGTCTGGGGTGCTGTTTTGTGTGTGTGTGTGTGTGTGTGTGTGTGTGTGTGTGTGTGTGTGTGTGTGTATTTCACTTTCTTATAGTATATTCATAGTGGCTCCTTTTTCTGCTAGATGACAAATTTTTAAGTTGTCCTCAATGTTTCCCACTGAATGGTTTTCTTCAGCAATATGGGCTGCAAATGCTGATTTTTCAAGTTACCAAGTGTTAAAGCATCAATATGTTTTTTGTATCTAATCTCAAAACTTCTGCCTGTCTATCCAATGTAGAATTTTGGGCATGTATCGCATTTTAGTGTGTATATTCCTGATTTACGGTAGGGACTCTTGGAGGTATTTACATCGTTGATTACTTTTTGTAGTAATTTATTATTTGTGGAGAAGTTGATTGTGACATTTTTCTTCTTTTTAAATAAGTTTGCTATTTGGTATGAAAGTGAACCTATGTATGGGAGAGTACAGCATATTTAGGTTTGGCTTCTGTGGCACACTGATTTGGCTTGAAGTGACTGCTGTGAAGTGGATCTGTGGTTTTTGTCTGCATTTTGTTGTGGAGTTTTTCTATTATTGTGGGTTTATATCCATTATTATGAGCAACTGTTTTAATTATGAAACTTCCTGGCAGATTAAAACTATGTGCCGGACCGAGACTGGATCTCGGGACCTTTGCCTTTCGCGGGCAAGTGCTCTACCAACTGAGGTACCCAAGCACGACTCACGACCCGTCCTCACAGCTTTACTTCTGCCAGTTCCTCGTCTCCTACCTTCCAAACTTTTCAGAAGCTCTCCTGCGAACCTTGCAAAAATTGTTTTAATTATATTGATTTCATTTTGTTGGTCTGTGTCACTGATTGGTAATTTTTTAATTCGGTGTAGCATCGTTCTGAAATATACCATTTTTTGTTGGCGGGGTAACGAATGTTACGCAAACAAACACTCCAAACCAACGTTTCACGTAAGTCACATGCAACGAAAATCTGTAACGCAACCATCTGTCTGTGTCGTGTTTATAATTATTTATTATTTATATTTTAGGACAATTAATCTGAAAAAACACACCACATGTCATAAAGAAAACGTGTAAACAGTCTGAGGATGAATCACAACGATTCGAAACCGGCAACGGTATCCTTTGAATAAAGGAACTGAAAGTAAATTTGTGGCTGGTTGCTGTCCTAACACTATAAACATTTGTCTTCAAACAACAGTCACGGTCTCCATCATGTCATCATATGACAAAATTCCATCTCTGGAAATTATCTACAGTCAGTGTAGAGTTATGTGGCATACCTATGCAACATTTTGTATCAGGAAAAAGCATCGTTTACGAAGTGGTACCCCAAAAAAGCTAAATTCTTGCTTAAAAGTTATATATTTTCAAATTGTTTACGAAACGTCCTTATTCCCTTGAAGACGCTCTGCAATACAAATAGTACATTTGCTCCACCAGCGCTTCTATTACTCACAACATTTTTTGTAGTCTTCTTTGGAAATGGCTCACAGCTCCTCCCTTATTTTCTTCTTGACTTCTTCAATGTTGTCAAATCGGTGGCCTTTCATGCCGCTTTTCATGCGTGGTAATAAGAATAAGTCGCAGGGAGCCAGGTCAGGGGAGCTATGTGCGTGGGTAAGCGGAACCGTGCCATTTTTAGCCAAAAACTGTCTAACAGAGATGGCTGGATGTGCAGATGCGTTGTCGCTGTGGAAGAACCAGTCTCGTGTATGCAGGAAATCGGGTCTTTGTCGACGAACACAGTTGCGCAATCTTCTTAAAACTTTCAAATAAAAGGTCTGATTGACGGTCTGACCTAGGGGGACAAACTCTGAATGAACCATGCCCTTGGGATCAAGAAAGCAGATCAACATTGTCCGATGTTTAATTTCACTCGATGACATTTTGTTTTTGAACGGGGCGACGACAGCGTTTTCAATTGGCATGACTGTTACGTTGTTTCTGGGTCGTAACCATAGCACCATAACTCATTACCAGTAATGAGTTTTGACAGAACATCTGGAACAGTTTCAAGCTGTTACTTTAAAGCATGAAATGTTTCAACTCGATGTTCGTTTTGATTGTCACAACCTGAGGAAAAAACTTGGCAGCTACCTTTTTCATTCCCAAATCTTCCGTTAAAATTCGCTGAACCGAGCTCCAAGATAACCCACTAATTTCTGACACTTGATCAATTGTCTGTTGATGGTCTGTGAGGACCACCCTTTCGAATTTTTTCAATATTTACGTCGATTCGGGCAGTTGATGGAGGTCCAAAAATGAGATTCGTGTACAATAGACATGTCGCCATTTTTAAATCGAGCAAAGCATTGGCACACTTGAGTTTTTCCCATAGTGTCATCGTGTACAGCTGTTTTCAACATTAAAAGAGTTCCAGCAGCATTTTTACCGAGTAGGAAAAAATTTTACAGCTGCGCATTGTTCACTTAAACTTTCCATAATAAAACAACGAAACGAGAACAAAACAGCGCTAACAAAAACAATCACTGCAAAGGAACAGAACAGTTCAAGTGTGTGAGTGCCTCGAAGACTTCTTAAGTAACAGAACCCAGTACGTTGTCCTCGATGGTGAGTGTTCATCATGTGGAGTGCCCCAGGGAAGTGTGGTAGGTCCGCAGTTGTTTTCTATCTACATAAATGATCTTTTGGATAGGGTGGATAGCAATGTGCGGCTGTTTGCTGATGATGCTGTGGTGTACGGGAAGGTGTCGTCGTTGAGTGACTGTAGGAGGATACAAGATGACTTGGACAGGATTTGTGATTGGTGTAAAGAATGGCAGCTAACTCTAAATATAGATAAATGTAAATTAATGCAGATGAATAGGAAAAAGAATCCTGTACTGTTTAAATGCTCCATTAGTAGTGTAGCGCTTGACACAGTCACGTCGATTAAATACACTCCTGGAAATTGAAATAAGAACACCGTAAATTCATTGTCCCAGGAAGGGGAAACTTTATTGACACATTCCTGGGGTCAGATACATCACATGATCACACTGACAGAACCACAGGCACATAGACACAGGCAACAGAGCATGCACAATGTCGGCACTAGTACAGTGTATATCCACCTTTCGCAGCAATGCAGGCTGCTATTCTCCCATGGAGACGATCGTAGAGATGCTGGATGTAGTCCCGTGGAACGGCTTGCCGTGCCATTTCCACCTGGCGCCTCAGATGGACCAGCGTTCGTGCTGGACGTGCAGACCGCGTGAGACGACGCTTCATCCAGTCCCAAACATGCTCAATGGGGGACAGATCCGGAGATCTTGCTGGCCAGGGTAGTTGACTTACACCTTCTAGAGCACGTTGGGTGGCACGGGATACATGCGGACGTGCATTGTCGGAACAGCAAGTTCCCTTGCCGGTCTAGGAATGGTAGAACGATGGGTTCGATGACGGTTTGGATGTACCGTGCACTATTCAGTGTCCCCTCGACGATCACCAGTGGTGTACGGCCAGTGTAGGAGATCGCTCCCCACACCATGATGCCGGGTGTTGCCCCTGTGTGCCTCGGTCGTATGCAGTCCTGATTGTGGCGCTCACCTGCACGGCGCCAAACACGCACACGACCATCATTGGCACCAAAGCAGAAGCGACTCTCATCGCTGAAGACGACACGTCTCCATTCGTCCCTCCATTCACGCCTGTCGCGACACCACTGGAGGCGGGCTGCACGATGTTGGGGCGTGAGCGGAAGACGGCCTAACGGTGTGCGGGACCGTAGCCCAGCTTCATGGAGACGGTTGCGAATGGTCCTCGCCGATACCCCAGGAGCAACAGTGTCCCTAATTTGCTGGGAAGTGGCGGTGCGGTCCCCTACGGCACTGCGTAGGTTCCTACGGTCTTGGCGTGCATCCGTGCGTCGCTGCGGTCCGGTCCCAGGTCGACGGGCACGTGCACCTTCCGCCGACCACTGGCGACAACATCGATGTACTGTGGAGACCTCACGCCCCACGTGTTGAGCAATTCGGCGGTACGTCCACCCGGCCTCCCGCATGCCCACTATACGCCCTCGCTCAAAGTCCGTCAACTGCACATACGGTTCACGTCCACGCTGTCGCGGCATGCTACCAGTGTTAAAGACTGCGATGGAGGTCCGTATGCCACGGCAAACTGGCTGACACTGACGTCGGCGGTGCACAAATGCTGCGCAGCTAGCGCCATTCGACGGCCAACACCGCGGTTCCTGGTGTGTCCGCTGTGCCGTGCGTGTGGTCATTGCTTGTACAGCCCTCTCGCAGTGTCCGGAGCAAGTATGGTGGGTCTGACACACCGGTGTCAATGTGTTCTTTTTTCCATTTCCAGGAGTGTATTTAGGCGTAACATTGCAGACCGATATGAAGTGGGACAAACATGTCATGGCAGATGTGGGGAAGGCGGATAGTCGTCTTCGGTTCATTGGTAGAATTTTGGGAAGATGTGGCTCATCTGTAAAGGAGACCGCTTATAAAACACTAATACACCCTATTCTTGAGTACTGCTCGAGCGTTTGGGATCCCTATCAGGTCGGATTGAGGGAGGACATAGAAGCAATTTAGAGGCGAGCTGCTAGATTTGTTTCATCACACGAGTGTTACGGAAGTCGGGTGGGGGTCTCTAGAGGAAAGGAGGCGCACTTTTCGTGAATCGCTACTGAGGAAATTTAGAGAACCAGCATTTGAGGCTGACTGCAGTACAATTTTACCGCCGCAAACTTACATTTCGTGGAAAGAACACAAAGATAAGAGAGATTAGGGCTCGTACAGTTGCATATAGGCAGTCATTTTTCCCTCGTTCTATTTGAAAGTGGAACAGGCAGAGAAGATGCTAGTTGTGGTACGAGGTACTCTCCGCGACGCACCTTATGGTGGATTGCGGAGTATGTATGCAGATGCATAGTTAGTTGTAGACAATGAACTGGCAATGAGATGAGTTGCGCCATACACAACTAGCGACAGAAATACCTAGTATACAAGTTCCGTGTGTGTGTGTGTGTGTGTGTGTGTGTGTGTGTGTGTGTGTGTGTGTGTGTACAAACCATAGCATGTCAATCCTCGTAATGTGCACTAACCGTCAGCTGAGAATCGCGCTGACCGAGAGAAGTGGATAAAAACAAAGGTCTTTGTGTATCAACGTTTGGTGCGTGTTTTTCAGGATCCGCATCATTGGTCCCCGTTTTACTGACGCGAATCTAAGTACACTCAAGTATCTCGAATTTCGAAGATATGCTGCTGCCGTAGTTATTGGAAGACATCTCACAGAACATAAGGCAGGCCGTGTGGTAGCAAATGAGGGATGTTCCTACCATTCCGCACATTTAATGACAGGCACTCTTAACAGAACATTTCGAGAGCATTGGAACGGTCGTTCGGGAAACGGAAAAGATCTGAACACTCACCAAATCTAAGCTTCTGGACTTTTATCTGTGGCAAAAGTGAAAACAAGAGGTCTGTGAGGTGAGGGAAAACCGACGAGTCCCGAAGTCATGAAATGCCTTTTGACATGGGCCCACGCTGTAATAAGTTCATGTGAAATTCAACGTGCAGTATTGCCTCTCCAGAATCACTTGGCAGCGATGCTCAAGGTCAACAATTTGAGCACTTGCTATGACAGCCGGCCGTGGTGGCCGTGCGGTTCTAGACGCGTCAGTCCGGAACCGCGTGACTGCTACGGTCCCACGTTCGACTCCTGCCTCGGGCATGGGTCTATGTGATGTGCTTAGGTTAGTTGGGTTTAAGTAGTTCTAAGTTCTAGAGGACTGATGACCTCAGATATTAAGTCCCATAGTGCTCAGAGCCATTTGAACCATTTTTTTACTATTACAGCCGTGATAATAAACACACGAGTTCGAGGAAGCAGACGTAAACACCATAAACACAGAATGAGATTTTCACTCTGCAGCGGAGTGTGCGCTGGTATGAAACTTCCTGGCAGATTAAAACTGTGTGCCGGACCGAGACTCGAACTCGGGAGAACTTCTGTAAAGTTTGGAAGGTAGGAGACGAGGTACTGGCAGAAGTAAAGCTATGAGGACGGGGAGTGAGTCGTGCTTGGGTAGCTCAGTTGGTAGAGCACTTGCCCGCGAAAGGCAAAGGTCCCGAGTTCGAGTCTCGGTCCGGCACACAGTTTTAATCTGCCAGGACGTTTCACCATAAACACAATGCGCAGTAGGCCGCACTCGGTCATCACCGGCGGCTGACGCGTTGCCATCCAGCCAGACGGAGACCCCACCAGTAAAGACTCTGCGAGAACATATTCGAAGTTGAAGATGCCTCTAGTAGAAATCAAGTTAAAGGGCAAAGCTCCTCATAGTCAAACACCCGACGTGGTCGCAGATGTCTACCAGCTTGCGAAGAAAGAGGCTGTATTATGTGCTACGTTGAAACTGAAATCCACACTGAAGTTTAGACAATTTTGATGCGCAAGACCTTCACTTCGTGATGGACAATTTTACATTACATACCTACGTTGGAACTTAAATAGTGGGAACACTGCTGTGGAGACACTGTGCAATGGAATCTACACTACTGGCCATTAAAATTGCTACACCACGAAGATGACGTGCTACAGACGCGAAATTTAACCGACAGCATGAAGATGCTGTGATATGCAAATGATTAGGTTTCAAGAGCATTCACACAAGGTTGGCGCCGGTGGCGACACCTACAACCTGCTGACATGAGGAAAGTTTCCAATCGATTTCTCATAGACAAACAGCAGTTGACCGGCGTTGCCTGGTGAAACGTTGTTGTGATCCCTCGTGTAAAGGGGAGATATGCGTACCATCACGTTTCCGACTTTGATAAAGGTCGGATTGTAGCCTATCGCGATTGCGGTTTATCGTATCGCGACATTGCTGCTCGCGATGGTCGAGATCCAATGACTGTTAGTTGAATATGGGTGGATTCAGGAGGGTAATACGGAACGCCGTGCTGGATCCCAACGGCCTCGTGTCACTATCAGTCGAGATGACAGCCATCTTATCCGCGTGGCTGTAACGGATCGTGCAGCCACGTCTCGATCTCTGAGTCAACAGATGGGGACGTTCGCAAGACAACAACCATCTGCACAACAGTTGAACGACGTTTGCAACAGCATGGACTACCAGCTCGGAGACCATGGTTGCGGTTACCCTTGACGCTGCATCACAGACAGGAGTGCCTGCGATGGCGTACTCAACGACGAACCTGGTTGCACGAATGACAAAACGTCATTTTTTCGGATGTATCCAGGTTCTGTTTACAGCATCATGAAGGTCGCATCCGTGTTTGGCGACATCACGGTGAACGCACATTGGAAGCGGTATTTGTCATCGCTATACTGGCGTATTACCCGGCGTGATGGTAAGGGGTGCCTTTGGTTACAAGTCTCGGTCACCTCTTGTTCGCACTGACGGCACTTTGAACAGTGGACGTTACATTTCAGATGTGTTACGACCCGTGCCTCTACCCTTCATTCGATCCCTGCGAAACCCTACATTTCAGCAAGATAATGCACGACCGCATGTTGCAGGTCCTGCACGGGCCTTTCTGGATACAGAAAATGTTCGACTGCTGCGCTGGCCCGCACATTCTCCAGATCTCTCACCACGCCAGTCTCTATTCTTGATGAACTGTGGTATCGTGTTGAGGCTGCATGGGCAGCTGTACCTGTACACGCCATTCATGCTCTGTTTGACTCAATGCCCATGCGTATGAAGGCCGTTATTACGGCCAGAGGAGGTTGTTCTGGGTACTGATTTCTCAGGATGTATGCACCCAAATTGCGTGAAAATGTAATCACATGTCGGTTCTAGTATAATATATTTGTCCAATGAATACCCGTTTATCATCTGCATTTCTTCTTGGTGTAGCAATTTTAATGGCCATTAGTGTATTATTGTCGCTGATACCACACGTTGTTGACATAGCTACGTTACCTCCGAGCAAATGGACTCGCCCATCCCACGTCACCAGTGTGCGCAGAATCGAGGGAAACACTTGTGAGGCAGCGGTCTAACGTAACGGTGTCACCATGTTTTCGAAACAGGAACAACGGAGTTGGATCAAGACTGGATGTGCCAGAGGGCGTACAGCACGACAGTATCATCGAGGTTTTCAAGAGCCGTGCGGGGAATCGGCATTGGCGTACAGAACAGTGGTACGTTGGGTAAAAGTCTTCAACGAAGGTCGGCAAACTGTGACAGACATGCATCGGGGAGGTCGTCCTAGCGTCTCTGAAGAAGAGGTGCATGCTGTTGCCACGTTAGCGGACAAAACAGCATACGACTGTGTTCCGCATCCTGAAGGAACGCCTGGGCATGCGAAAAGTTGCATCACGATGGGTTCCGCAGGAGTTGACGGGAATGCAGAAATGGATGCGTTACGACGCTGCTCAGACGCACTTAGAGCGGTATGGGCGCGAAGGAGAGGCTTTCTTACGCCGTATTGTAACACTGGATCAGGCATGGGCCAAAACTGGATCGACAATCCAACGAATGGCGTCATTGTGGGTCGCCGCGAAGGTCCAAAGTGAGTCAGAGCAACACCACCTAGACTACAGGCCTGCGCGCACACTTGTGACGTCACATACTGAAGGCCGGGTCTGTATCGGAACGCTCCTGTTTAACACTCTGCAGCTATACGAACTTTACGAGTTTTAGAGCTGAGACCGCATAGGGATTCTCGTGCTTTCCTCATCTACATGCCCTTGTAATGAAAGTATTGAAATTTATATCATTGCGTAAAGTCACTAAACAAAACTGCCCTATGATATTTCGAGATGTAAAATTATTTTGGCGATTTGCCTTAAATACGCGTTTCTAGGCTCGAATACAAACTGTAATTTTAAATTCTGTCTTTTACCTCAGGAGCTATGTTTTCTTGCAGTAAAAAATCGGCAATATGCAATAACAAGCTGACGTTTTCGGTTTTAAGTAAAGCAGCTGGAGCTCCTACAGAATTGAAGAATTTGTTTCCCTGGCTATTTTCGTAAATTTTCCTCTCCACTTCAAAATTTGCTGACCTCACACGAAACTGAAATCATTAGACGAAATGGAGCACCTCCTGACGTAATGTTTAATAAATCAAAAAACCCGAAAAATATTTTACTTCCCTGTTCCTCCAGAACTTTAGAACCTTAAACATGAAAAGATTGTTTCTCCTATATCCTTGACTGAAATTCGTGTCACAGAGTGCTGTTAATTTAATCACAATGCACTTCGAAATTCTGCTTTCTATACTGCTTAATCTGTCGAACACTGAATTCGTTAAAGCAATTTTCTAAGGTAGTTTACTCAAATTGAAATTATTTCCGAATAGCTGTATATGTAAAACTGAACAAAATCATTCTGTAGCTCTTCCAGATAAAAGTACTGGGATCTCAATAATCTGGTTGGAATGATAAGGAATACTAAACATTTTCGAGCCACACTAATTAATATAACTATTCTGTGTGACAACAGTTGCTTCGTATTAACCTCGCAGCAAAGGTCCAGAATTAAGAAACAAATTATCCTGGTACATGATACATAACTGCTTTTAAAAACAATTGCAAATGTGGTGCAATGGAAACAAATAACACGCTATAATTTTTTTGTCATTTACTTACCCTTGAATGACGCGTAGATGCAAATTCCTGTCTGGGAATAGCTGCAATCCAGCGATTTCTCAACTTCACACATTTGAGAAATCGAAACATGTGCACTTGCATGCCTTTTTGGGATGTATAATCTCCCTGGCAAAAGGGGACGAAACACTTGTATCCCATACTTCGAAGACCTGTAGGCGAATACTTCATGAAATATATATCACTTTCACGTGGCACACACTTTCAACACAACATACACGAAAACAGGACTGCCGACTACAGATAAGATGGCCAACAGTTTGCGACGTCACGTGCCAATATGGCCGCTGTGCGTAGGCCTTGTATCTAGGAGGCTTTGGTCAGAGCAACTGCGCGGGATTAGCCGAGCGGTCTCAGGCGCCGCAGTCATGGACTGTGCGGCTCGTCCCGGTGGAGGTTCGAGTCCTCCCTCGGGCATGGGTGTGTGTGTGTGTTTGTCTATTGGATAATTTAGGTTAAGTAGTGTGTAAGCTTAGTCTCATAAGACTTCACACACATTTGAACTTTTTTTTGCGTCAGAGCCCCAGTATGGTGTTATCCTGACGCAGACCGTCAATGCACAGTACTACTGTTCGTTTTTCGAGCATCACCTGCGACCAGCTTTGCGAAAGATGCGGCGACACTTTCTGCGCAACCCACCCATCATTTTGCACGACAATGCGCGGGCGCATACAGCGCAAGCTGTGGCTGCTCCGTTCGGTCGATGGGACTGGGAAGTACTGTACCATCCACCGTACTCCCCGGACTTAGTTCTTTGTGACTTTGATTTGATTCCGAAGATGAAGGAACCACTTCGTGGCATTCGCTTCAGAGCTGTTCCAGAGATTCGACAGGCAGTAGACCGCTCCATTCGCACCATCAACAGAACAGGCTCTGCTAACGGTATACTACGCCTTCGACAACGCTGGCAACTGGTTCTACACAATGCTGGTGACTACTTTGAGGGACAGTAACAGGTGTAAACATGTAACTCTTTTGTGTCGATTGTGAATAAATAGTTGCCACTATTTAAGTTCCAACCTTCGTATAAAAGAAGATCCACTATAAAGGAAATTCCTAAAAAAAGTTACTGAGTGACAAATTTAGGGGTAAATGTAAACAAACTTCGTAAAATTCTTTGAACTCTTGAATTTAGGCGGACGTAGACGGAGAATAACCGAAAAGTTAACCAGGAACAAAGTAGTATCAGGGCGAAACGAATTGCCTGCTTAAAAAGTACCCGGGAGTACAGACCCGAGTGTCGTCCTATTGCCCGTATCTCGTGGTCGTGCGGTAGCGTTCTCGCTTCCCACGCCCGGGTTCCCGGGTTCGATTCCCGGCGGGCTCAGGGATTTTCTCTGCCTCGTGATGGCTGGGTGTTGTGTGCTCTCCTTAGGTTAGTTAGGTTTAAGTCGTTCTAAGTTCTAGGGGACTGATGACCACAGATGTTAAGTCCCATAGTGCTCAGAGCCATTTGAACCATTTTTTTGTCGTCCTATTGTCTACATGGAGGGGAGATATCTCCACACTTGTGTCTCACGGATGGTGTGACAATTCGCTGGAAGTCTATTGACATTCTGTTTCGAAAGGAAACAGAATTATCATCACCCATTCTGGCAGGGAGGACGGTTTTGTGCCGAATGTCCAGGTAAAATTTAAATCTGTCCAGAAAATATGGGATTACCACAACGACATGGACTTCTCAAATTATGGAAAGTGGCTCAGGCAGAGATGAACACCTAATCTACTACCTCATACTGTGCTCGCTATAGATAAAGAGACTCCAGTTGTATTCACCGACTAAAATGAACAAACCATGTCGCATCACTTATACAGTTGATATTGTACTAGAGCTGTTTGTGACAATCATTATAGAAACTGTTTGTAATCCCCACTGTGTTATACTTGTGGTTATATGTTAGATATATTTTTTTTGATGATATGCTGTGAGGTATATCACAGCTAATATACTTATGCTGCTGGTTCTGACTTGGTTAACCTCTAGACGGTCATATCGTATTATTGATCTTCATACGATTAATAAATGTGGTATTGTCTGATTGCCTTAGGTGAAGGTATGTTGACTTTTCTTTTAGGTGACAAAAGGGGTGACTGAGGTTACTTAAATTTTTATTGATCTGTGAATAGGTCTTCCATTTCATGACTTTGTATGTCAGCACGAATTGATTAATTACGCTAAGTGACTGCTCTAAGCCCACTGACTATAATATGGAAATATTTATGTATTTTCACTTAGCGAATTGTATGTTGTTGTTGTTGTGGTGTTCAGTCCTGAGACTGGTCTGATGCAGCTCTCCATGCTACCCTATCCTGTGCAAGCTTCTTCATCTCCCACTACCTACTGCAACCTACATTCTTCTGAATCTGCTTAGTGTATTCATCTCTTGGTCTCCCCCTACGATTTTTACCCTCCACGCTGCCCTCCAATACTAAATTGGTGATCCCTTGATGCCTCAGAACATGTCCTACCAACCGATCCCTTCTTCTGGTCAAGTTGTGCCACAAACTTCTCTTCTCCCCAATCCTATTCAATACTTCCTCATTAGTTACGTGATCTACCCATCTAATCTTCAGCATTCTTCTGTAGCACCACATTTCAAAAGCTTCTATTATCTTCTTGTCCAAACTATTTACCGTCCATGTTTCACTTCCATACATGGCTACACTCCATACAAATACTTTCAGAAATGACTTCCTGACACTTAAATCTATACTCGATGTTAACAAATTTCTCTTCTTCAGAAACGCTTTCCTTGCCATTGCCAGTCTACATTTAATATCCTCTCTACTTCGACCATCATCAGTTATTTTGCTCCGCAAATAGCAAAACTCCTTTACTACTTTGTCTCATTTCCTAATCTAATTCCCGAAACATCATCCGACTTAATTCGACTACATTCCATTATCCTCGTTTTGCTTTTGTTGATGTTCATCTTATATCCTCCCTTCAAGACACCATCCATTCCGTTCAACTGCTCTTCCAAGTCCTTTGCTGTCTCTGACAGAATTACAATGTCATCCGCGAACCTCAAAGTTTTTATTTCTTCTCCATGGATTTTAATACCTACTCCAAATTTTTCTTTTGTTTCCTTTACTGCTTGCTCAATATACAGATTGAATAACATCGGGGAGAAGCTACAACCCTGCCTTACTCCCTTCCCAACCACTGCTTCCCTTTCATGTCCCTCGACTCTTATAACTGCCATCTGGTTTCTGTACAAATTGTATATAGCATTTCGCTCCCTGTATTAATTGTATATGTTCTTCATTTTAGTACAGTTGTGGTAACAAATGGCATTGTTAGTAAGATACTCCTGACACGAACATTATGACAATTGTCTGAATCCTTCAAAGTTCTTAATTATGATTGTGTAGATGTATATCCTTTGCTAATTTGATATGCTATTAGTATATCACTTCTGAAGGATTATGAACCTGATTATGTCATGGGATAGCATCTAACTAACCTGTTATCGTTTCACATGATTGTGACTATGATAATTTCAGATAACCTTTGGTGAAGATGTTTCAGATATTACATTTAATAATTATATTATTGAACGGTACTTTTTTCCCTAAAAAAATCTATAAATTGTGTTGATACTTTTTAACTATGAATGTTAGCATGAATTGAATTTTGCAGAATGGAATTTGCCTCTTTTCATAACTTTTTGTTGTAAATATTTTAGTATTTACTCTTTATGACGTCAAAAGATGTTATTGTGGAGTAATTATGTAAAAAAAACTCTTATGTAACAGTTTTTGACGTTTATTACATTGTATCCTTGAAAATGTTTGGTTTAATACAGTTTTGTTACGAGATGTGTGATTAGTGTTATCGTCATACTGGCTATGAATGTAATATCTTCATGAATTGTTGTTTTGGTATTAAGGTGGCTGAGGTTTCTTATGGATTTCCCGGTATTTAGACTGTTGTCCGGCCCGGACTAGGCCTCGTATTTTAAAGGTCGGTCCTTGTTTTGGCTTAGTACGACTTTAGTTTACTGCCTGGTGGTTCTGGTAGTAAGCCGGGTCGCTGTGTTTGTGTTGCATTTTGTATGGGGCTGTGTGCTCGGAGCCGTGGAGTACCATTTGTGTGAACTGCTTCACTGGGGACAACAATTTCTGAACACAATGCAAAACACAAGACCTCTCAGTCCAACGGCTTCAGTTTAGTCGTGAAGGTGGCTCCGACCCGCCTGCTGAGGTGCCAAGCGTCGTACGGAGTGCCGAATCAAGCTTAACCTTCGTTGACGGAAAGAGGAAGCACCACAAGACAAAATAAACTCCAGTCCAACTGCGCAAGGGAAACTCTAAGGAGTGCCACTCGAAGACTATGCACTTGAAGATCAAACGTAAAGCACCCAGACTAACGTGCCGCTGAACGTCGCACTTCCATCACCAGCGTCTAGTAGAGTACGGAGAGCAGCGTAGCCCATCGATATACATCCGTGGGACGGTAAACGAGGATAGCAATCCCAGCGACGGAGAGACAGGAGGACGAAATGACATCCCGCCGCACATACGAGGTGCATTCAAGTTCTAAGGCCTCCGTTTTGTTTTCCAATTAACTACTCACCCGAAATCGATGAAACTGGCGTTACTTCTCGACGTAATCGCCCTGCAGACGTACACATTTTTCACAACGCTGACGCCATGATTCCATGGCAGCGGCGAAGGCTTCTGTAGGAGTCTGTTTTGACAACTGGAAAATCGCTGAGGCAATAGCAGCACGGCTGGTGAATGTGCGGCCACAGAGAGTGTCTTTCATTGTTGGAAAAAGCCAAAAGTCACTAGGAGCCAGGTCTGGTGAGTAGGGAGCATGAGGAATCACTTCAAAGTTGTTATCACGAAGAAACTGTTGCGTAACATTAGCTCGATGTGCGGGTGCGTTGTCTTAGTGAAACAGCACACGCGTAGCCTTTCCCGGACGTTTTTGTTGCAGTGCAGGAAGGAATTTGTTCCTCAAAACATTTTCGTAGGATGCACCTGTTACCGTAGTGCCCTTTGGAACGCAATGGGTAAGGATTACGCCCTCGCTGTCCCAGAACATGGACACCATCATTTTTTCAGCACTGGCGGTTACCCGAAATTTTTTTGGTGGCGGTGAATCTGTGTGCTTCCATTGAGCTGACTGGCGCTTTGTTTCTGGATTGAAAAATGGCATCCACGTCTTATCCATTGTCACAACCGACGAAAAGAAAGTCCCATTCATGCTGTTGCTGCGCGTCAACACTGCTCGGCAACATGCCACACAGGCAGCTGTGTGGCCGTCTGTCAGCATTCGTGGCACCCACCTGGATGACACTTTTCGCATTTTCAGGTCGTCATGCAGGATTGTGTGCACAGAATCCACAGAAATGCCAACTCTGGAGGCGATCTGTTCAACAGTCATTCAGCGATCCCCCAAAACAATTCTCTCCACTTTCTCGATCGTGTCGTCAGACCGGCTTGTGCGAGCCCGAGGTTGCTTCGGTTTGTTGTCACCCGGTGTTCTGCCTTCATTAAACTGTCGCACCCAAGAACGCACTTTCGACATATCCATAACTCCATCACCACATGTCTCCTTCAACTGTCGATGAATTTCAATTGGTTTCACACCACGCAAATTCAGAAAACGAATGATTGCACGGTGTTCAAGTAAGGGAAACGTCGCCATTTTAAGTATTTAAAACAGTTCTCATTCTCGCCGCTGGCGGTAAAATTCCACCTGCCGTACGGTGCTGCCATCTCTGGGACGTATTGACAATGAACGCGGCCTCATTTTAAAACAATGCGCATGTTTCTCTTTCCAGTCCGGAGAAAAAAAATCGGAGGCCTTAGAACTTGAATGCACCTCGTAGAAGGTATTTCAAACGCAGGCTGGACAAACTACAGCAGGCGAAATTTTGCTCCCCTCGCGAATCAAGTTAAATGGCACACCACGCCGCTGTCCACACTATTAAGCGTAAAATCACGGTCAGGTCTTCCTATCGGGCCCCACTCGACGTCCAGATGCAAACAACCCCAGCCGAGTCGAACTGTCTTCACGCCGAGGCAGCCACCTCATAACCTCCTCACACGTCTCCAGCTAAGCCCCGGCTAGCGATCACACACGGAAAGAACCGCCTAACGCCAAAGTGAAAACTCAGCACTAGGATCTATACGGACATGGAAATAAGCGAGCACCGTAACAGGTTGCACCCAATAGCACCCCATAGAATAAGTCGTTACATTGGCATTGTATGTCTTGCACGAATGCAGTCTCTGGTGCCGCTGCCCCTGTGTATGGCGAATCAAAATGCAGCCACCGTTTTCAAACAAAAATAACCCGTATTCGTTCGAGAACATTATCTGGGGCCTCCTGTCCCCAGCGACGCCGTTCCGTACATCATTGCCGTCTAGCATGTTTTTGCAGTAACACCCCACCTGTTGCTTGTCTGGATTTTGCGTGTGTTCCTCCCCTGTCAAACACCTTACAGAGAAATAGGGAGTGGAAATGTACGCAAGAATGGATAACGCTACATTTAAATGTCGCCCTGTCAGCCCTAATTAATCTGCGGTGATAGAGTTCACGATAAATAACACCTATTTTGTATTCCAAACATGAACCATAATGAACACTTATTTATTTATCGCGTACGTTCGGTGGTTTTCTGTAAACTAAGCGCTTATATTTGATGCAAGTACAGACATCATGCTGAAACATAAAAAATTATAATTAATGTTGTTATTTTGTATTCAATACGATGTTCTTTATCAATGGTAAGAATGTCAACGTTGTTTATGAATAACAGAAACATGTTTTACATAAGATCGATGGAGTATTGAATCGACGTTTGATATGTTTTGGATTTGATTTTCTCTTTAAACTTTCTTTTTTTTTAAAGAAAAGAAATTGCTTCCTCTAGCGCTGTATGATTGATCTTTAACGTTTTTAAAAAAATTTACTACAACATCCCTCTGTTTCAACAAGTTTCGAATAAACCCTGAATTGAACATATAAAGTTTCAATTTTTTTATTAATAAAGTTTATTTCTCAGTAACAGTCCGGAGGACTATCTATAATAAAATTATTCTATAGGTTACGTGCCCCTTGTAGATCCTCATTAAATTTCTAGATAATTCGGTTCACCGCTTCCAGTTTCTAGGGGAATCTACACACATCAAAAGAAAGTTTTGCATCACCTCGGTTCCGAGACTTCTGGAACCTGTACAGAAAACTGGAACAGAGATCAACATAAACATTACTGTCCTTTTTATTGCTCATGAAAACTACACATTGATGTTGTACCACCATACAGCGAGACCTTCAGAGGTACACACCGGTACCCCCAATACCCAGTAACACGTCCTCTTGCATTGATGCATGCCTGTATTAGTCGTGGCATACTATTCAAAACTCCATCAAGGCACTGTTGGTCCACATTGTCCCACTCCGATTCGGTGAACTTAGAGCTGTTGGTGAGTCACGTCGTCCATAAGCAGCCCATTTCAGTCTATCCCTGGCAAGTTCGATAGGGTTCGTGTCTGGAGAACATGCTGTCCACTCTAGTTGAGCGATGTCGTTGTCCTGAAGGAAGTCATTCACAAGATGTGCACAATGGGAGCGCGAATCGTCGTCCGTGAAGACGAATGCCTCGCCAATATGCTGCCGATATGGTTGCACTATCGGTCGGAGGATGGCATTCACATATCGTACAGCCCTTACGGCGCCTTTCATGACCACCAGCGGCGTACGTCGGCCCCGCATAATGCCACCCCAAAACAGGAGGGAACCTTGCTGCACTCGCTGGACAGTGTGTATTAAGCGTTCATCCTCACCGGATTGCCTCCAAACACGTCTCCGACGATTGTCTGGTTGAAGGCATATGCGACACTCATCGGTGAAGAGAAAGTGAGTGGTCCATTCGGCATATTGTTGGGCCCATCTGTACCGCGCCGCGTCGTGGTTGCAAAGATGGACCTCGCCATGGACGTCGGTAGTGAGCGCATCATGCAGCCTATTGCGCACAGATGACTCGTAACATGACATCCTGTTGCTGCACGAAATGCATTATTCAACATGGTGGTGTTGCTGTCAGGGTTCCTCCGAGCCATAATCCCTAGGACCGGTCATCCAATGCATTAGTAGCCCTTGGGCGGCCTGAGCGAGGCATGTCATCGACAGTTCCTATCTCTGTATCTCCTCCATGTCCGAACAACATCACTTTGGTTCACTCTGAAACGCCTGAACATTTGTTGAGAGCCCTTCCTGACACAAAGTAACAATGCGGACGCGATCGAATCCCGGTATTGAGCGTCTAGGCATTGTTGAACTACAGACAACACGTTTCGTGTACCTCCTTCCTGGTGGAATCACTTGAATTGATCGGCTGTCGGATACCCTCAGTCTAATAGGCGCTGCTCATGCATGGTGGTTTACATCTTTGGGCCGTTTTAGTGACATCTCTGAAGAGTCAAAGGCACTGTGTCTGATGTAATATCCACAATCAACGTCTATCTTCAGGAGTTCTGGGAATGAGGGCGATGTAAAACTTTTTTTGATGTGTGTAGTAAGACGCGTACAGAAACAATGGGATCGAATCGAGGTAACGCCCGATAGGTATGCAACACACATAACGTACAAGTAACGCGGTTACGGTCTTAACTGACCATGGCTACTAGGAAGACAACTATAGTCTAAGCCAGGGCTTCCCAACCTGTGGTCCGCAGACCCCTTAGGGGTCCGCTGGCTCTTTCTAGGGGGTCCGCGGCCACCTTTCACCAAATCGTGTAAAATAATGAGTAAAATTATTGAATAAAATTGTGAAAATCAAATTCATCATTATTTTTTTCGTGTGAAAACCATGTGTACTTTTACTTCAGGTCGTATCGCCAAGCAGCCTTTGCGGTTCCTAAGTGAGATCGCATACACAGTTTAGTGCCGGAGAATGCGGCTTCTCTGATCGACTGTTCCGCAACAATACGGGGGTCGTTCGTGCGCCGGCTCACGGCGCTAGATGCGCTGAAACCTTATACGCATGCGCGGAACGAACTTTGTCGACCAATCACAGCGCTCGCTGGCACGTATGCGGCCCCAGGCATCATTAAATGTTAAACTTGCTTTTTCAGTGCACTACCTGTTTCATAAGTCGATTTTTGACCAGTTTATTACTTGTAACATGGATCGGTGGCTGAAGACAGGATCATTGAAGAAGGGTGCAGTTTCTCCATCGCCTTCACAACAAGGGAAGTTTCCAGTTGAAATGAATGAGGAGGGAGGACGAGCAAAGGAAGACTTTACATACATTTGAACATTTTTCTTCGGATTTCACAAAAAATCACACACACACACACGACTGTTACGAAATATGCATGCTCCTTACACAACAGTAGCCAAATAGTGGAAGTGAACAGACCATAAGCGGCAGCTTGTCAACAGCGAACAGTTTCGACGTGACGTTGATTGCTCTTGGAGGAACACAGCTACATCGTGTGAAATTTCAGTTGCCAAGTAATTTTAATCAGGCTATAGTGTGTTGAACAAAGGGAGTAAATCCACTAGGAAGTGTTTGGATGTGCTCTTGACTGACTAGGGGTCCGCCATGGATTTTCGACTGAAGAAGGGGTCCGCCAGGTGAAAAGGTTGAGAAGCCCTGGTCTAAGCTTACTTCATACTCTACGGTAGTTTTACAACTCTACGCTTTATACGTGGGAGTTCGATGCTTTCTTTAAAGAATCAGGGTTACTGCTCTAATACAGCCTCAGCAGATCACTGTTGCAATTTACTGCACACACGCACCTTTTACGGCATGTGTTCCTGTGTGTCGTCTTCACATTTCGTACCAACACTGGACGCCTCTGCAGTGAGTCACGAGTTCTTTCGAACACTCCCAGGTCGAAAATACCGTACTACTCGCTGTTCCATATCCTCAACCGAATCAACGGGAGTGGTGTACAGTTCACTTTCGAGATGAACCCAAACAGAAAAATCCAGAGCGTTGAGGTCGCATGACTGTGCAGGCTGTAGTCAACCAGTCCACCTTAGATGTCGTCTTACATCACTAAAAAAATGTAGTCTCTCATATCATGCATGTAGCGTAATCTCGGGTGAATCGGCACAGTCGCTAAATGTTGTTGTTGTGGTCTTCAGTCCTGAGACTGGTTTGATGCAGCTCTCCATGCCACTGTATCCTGTGCAAGCTTCTTCATCTCCCAGTAGCTACTGCAGCCAACATCCTTCTGAATCTGCTTAGTGTACTCATCTCTTGGTCTCCCTCTACGATTTTTACCCTCCACGCTGCCCTCCAATGCTAAATTTGTGATCCCTTGATGCCTCAGAACGTGTCCTACGAACCGGTCCCTTCTTCTAGTCAAGTTGTGCCACAAGCTCCTCTTCTCCCCAGTTCTATTCAATACCTCCTCATTAGTTATGTGATCTACCCATCTAATCTTCAGCATTCTTCTGTAGCACCACATTTCGAAAGCTTCTATTCTCTTCTTGTCTAAACTATTTATCGTCCATGTTTCACTTCCATACACTCCAGACACGTAAATCAACACTCGATTTTAACAAATTTCCCTTCTTCAGAAACGCTTTCCTTGCCATTGCCAGTCGACATTTAATATCCTCTGTACTTAATTCGACTACATTCCAATATCCTCGTTTTGCTTTTGTTGATGTTCATGTTAGACCCTGCTTTCGTGACACTGTCCATTCCGTTCAACTGCTCTTCCAAGTCCTTTGCTGTCTCTGACAGAATTACAATGTCATCCGCGAACCTCAAAGTTTTTATTTCCTCTCCATGGATTTTAATACCTACTTCGAACTTTTCTTTTGTATCCTTTACTGTTTTTTCAATATACAGGTTGAATAGCATCGGGGAGAGGCTACAACCCTGTCTCACTAACTTCCTAACCACTGCTTCCCTTTCATGTTCCTCGACTCTTATAACTGCCATCTGGTTTCTGTACAAATTGTAAATAGCCTTTCGCTCCCTGTATTTTACCCCTGCCACCTTCAGAATTTGAAAGAGAGTATCCATTCAACATTGTTAAAAGCTTTCTCTAAGTCTAGAAATGCTAGAAACGTAGGTTTGCCTTTCCTTAATCTTTCTTCTAAGATAAGTCGTAGGGTCAGTACTGCCTCACGTGTTCCAACATTTCTACGGAATCCAAACTGATCTTCCCCGAGGTCGGCTTCTATCAGTTTCTCCATTCGTCTGTAAAGAATACGCGTTAGTATTTTGCAGCTGTGACTTATTAAATTGATAGTTCGGTAATTTTCACATCTGTCAACGCCTGCTTTCTTTGGGATTGGAATTATTATGTTCTTCTTGAAGTCTGAGGGAATTTCGCCTGTCTCATACATCTTGCTCAGTAGATGGCAGAGTTTTGTTAGGCCTGGCTCTCCCAAGGCTGTCAGTAGTTCTAATGGAATGATTTTGCCTTGCGAAGAAAAAAGCATTTCCTGCTACGTCAGAACCCAGACCGAACCCACAAGCCGACGACCCAAACATCCGATCAACCAACTGCGTTTCTTGTTCGACTGCAAACGGAGGTTGCACATCGTTCTTCTTCAGCTGATCATCATTACCACTCTGTAGACGACAGTGAAGAAATGAACGAGGCACCTCGAATAATTCTGTAGCACAACGTATGGTCCTCCTTTGGCGCAATGTGATCAGTACAACCACCTTTATCTACCACAGACTATTTAATCAGTGTACCGGCTAACTAATTATACTAAATTAAAAAAAAAACAAAATATTAGAAATCAGAAGTTTTTGTTCTTCTTACCTTCAACAACAGGTTCTTGTTGTGAGAGATTCAGAACACGACACTGGACTGCCACTCTGTTACTTATACATCAAGTACAGCCGATAATGTTGACATGTGCCAGCATCTTCTTATGTGTAGTTCATTCCTACTGGGGAATCGATATTCTAAAATTGTCCTTATTCAGCCTCAAAACGACGATAACGGAATGTAGTCGAATTAAGTTTGGTGATGCTGAGGGAATTAGATTTGGAAATGAGACACTTAAAGTAGTAAAGGAGTTTTGCTATTTGGGGAGCAAAATAACTGATGATGGTCCAAGTAGAGAGGATATAATGGCAAGGAAAGTATTTCTGAAGAAGAGAAATTTGTTAACATCGAGTATAGATTTACGTGTCAGGAAGTCGTTTCTGAAAGTATTTGTATGGAGTGTATGGAAGTGAAACATGGACGATAAATAGTTTAGACAAGAGGAGAATAGTAGCTTTTGAAATGTGGTGCTACAGAAAAATGCTGAAGATTGGGTGGGTAGATCACATAACTAATGAGGAGGTATTGAATAGAATTGGGGAAGAAGAGGAGTTTGTGGCACAACTTGACTAGATGAAGGGATCAGTTGGTAGGACATGTTCTGCGGCATCAAGGGATCACAAATTTAGTACTGGAGGACAGCGTGGAGGGTAAAAATCGTAGAGGGAGACCAAGAGATGAATACGCGAAGCAGATTCAGAAGGATGTAGGCTGCAGAAGGTGCTGGGAGATGAAGAAGCTTGCACAGGATAGAGTAGCATGGAGAGCTGCATCAAACCAGTCTTAGGACTGAAGACCACAACAACAACAACAAGAAGTCAAAATTGGATAGATCATAAGTTTTCGAAACACCATGGCAGGAAATGACTGGCTTATTGTGAGGTTTAAAGCTACTACAGTGGTACTCACCTGAAGATGGCCAGAAGACTCTGCGCCGAATAATCGTGGCAGGACGTTACTGACATCCGGCGGTTCTCCCGTCTTTTTATGGAACGACTGGTTTATTGCTGTTCCTAAGAAAAATTCTGAAATAAGTCAGGAAGGCCGAAAGTCTCTCTCTGCTTGGTTTGGTTCGTTGTTTGGGGGAAGAGTCCAAACAGCGAGGTCATCGGTCTCCTCGGATAAGGGAAGGACGCGGAAGGAAGTCGGCCGTGCCCTTTCAAAGGAACCATCCCAGCATTTGCCTGGAGCGATTTATGGAAATCACGGAAAACCTAAATCAGTATGGCCGGACGCGGGATTGAACCGTCGTCCTCCCGAATGCGAGTCCAGTATGCTAACCACTGCGCCACCTCGCTCGGTAAAGTCTCTCTCTCTTCAAATTGTTGCAAGGGTCTTAATAAGTCGGGAAGGGGAAAGGGGTGATACGATGAAAAGTGTGTAGGAACTGAGGGAAACAAGAAGTTTGTTTGTGGTAGATGTGCATTTAAGAAATGGCACTCAGAAGTAGGGACGTTTTTCAGAGACACTCAGCTACCTGTTTAACATATATGTAAGAGTATGTGACAAAACAAGAAGAAATGTTATCGCTTTGTTACATCCCAATTCACCTAAGTGACTGTCCCGTTTCATCCCTCTTGGCAAGGGCAAGTTGGTGCATGTGGTACTAACTGTTATTTAATACATTCTCTATGTATTTGATTACAAGAACTATATGCCCTGAAATTTTGTTGCTTGATTATTACGGTAAAGAACAGAGTAAAAGCTTCACAGCTACTGCTAACACTAAAATCATTATCTAAAATTTTAAAATGTTGTCCACGTTCACCCAAGCCCACCCTATCACGTTCTTCAACATCAGACAAGATAAGGTAGACCTTGAGTGAAATTTGAAACCAATTACATGGGGCCTTTGTAGAAAAGTTTTCTTTTCAAAAATTTTTGTAGCAACTAAGACAACGTTTCATTCTGAAATTAGTCGTGGCTCGCAACCTCAGACTGGCAATTGCGTCGGTGCCCTGAGGAGTAATGCATTCGAATATTTTATGTGAACACTCTTAGAGCCTTTTAAATAAAACAGACTTTATTAACATTCTACAACTCGATTAGAGCACGCTGTTTCTCACTTACCCCCATTACACCGCCATGGTACACGGCACAGCCCAAAGCCATCTAGCGGCAGAGGGCTGAAGTTGTCGCTACATGAAGATTAAAGATGTAGAATGTTAATGACGTTTGTTTTGTTTAAAAAGCTTTAATAGTCTTCACATAAAAATTCAGACGCATTGCTTCGCAGCACGCCCTCGTAACAATTTTTTGACTCATCGAAGTATGTTAGTGCCTCTTTGCTCCAATCAGTGACAATGTGTTATGAAGAAGTCTTATGTGTAAGCTACCGTCGAAGCGACATTGGACAGGCAACTTCATATTTGTTGAATACAAAATAACGCGATTTTTATACTTAGTAATTTTTTGGGTTCAGTACTTCAGTCGGTATAAACGGATTAATTACATGATGATTTTGTCGTCCGTCTTTCTGTCTGTCCGTCCGTCAGTCTGTTAAGACTACTTTTTTTTTTTTTTTTTGCAGAAACGGGTAGACGTATCAAGCTGAACTTTATTTAACATACTAAGAACAATAGATCCTTGGCAGTGTAGTAAATGTAAACTTCTAACTCAATACAATCAAAAGATAAGGCCATTTATGTCATATTTTCTTACTCGCAACTCACTCACCAAAATCTATAGGGTCCTTTCCGTTGCTCTAGAATCATGGAATTTGGTAAGTAGCTGGGATTTACAGTAAAAATCTGAGTATTGTTAATTTCGATTATATTACACGAAAAAATATTGCTTTTTTATCCTCGAAAGTCTCGCAATTCTCGGGAGAGATATCTTGCCAGTATCGATATCTATAACAGGCAAAATTTCTGGAGATACGCGATTCCCGGAATGTGTGAACTGTCTATATACATAATTAAGTTTTTACGGAATCCTCTGTGCGCGAGTGCTACTCGTATTTGATCTGATCTTTTATAATTTTTTAGCTTCTAAGCCTTTGCTATATAACAGGGATGTTAACCTTGGAAGATAGGCTATACGCCTAGCACGGCAGTGCTGTTGGCAGCCTGACGCCCAGGCATTCCCTTACACGCTCTCTCCCTAAAAGTGTGATTTCTGAGTCGTAATGGTTAATCTTTTCCTCTCCTTCTTCTTCTTGTTCGCAATCTTCTGTTGCGTCTACCAACGTTCCTCCTTTCTCCAGTGATGTACTGTAGCAGTGGTTTTGGAATATAACCATCATCCTGTCTTTCTACAGGGTGAAAAGTATTTAATCCGACAAACTCTTGGAGGATGTAGGCGACATCAAAAAAGAAATTTTTCCCTAATATCATTTTTTCCTATGAGGTGTATTTAAAGTGGTAGAGGAAGATTTGTCTGGCGGCAAATTAATTAAACCAACAAACACTTTTCCTCTTTTCTTTGTGACCAAGAGACAACACATTGACACAACCCAATTTCAATTACAGTAGATTTTCAAAAATGCCTCCATTGACACGTAAATAAAGGTTACACCGTCGGATCATGTTCTGTCCGACATGGGCAAAAACCCCAGAAGTACCTGAATTGTTCCTGCTGCTGCTACTACCCGGGCAACCAGATGCTCTTCTGATGCAACAGGAGTTGCGTAAACAAGGTTGCGCGTCTCTACCCATACAAAAAAGTCCAGAGGGGACATATCTGGGGATCGAGTAGGTCATGATACAGGACCAGCTCAGCCAACCCAAATTTCTGGGAACCGTCGGTCCAGGAATCGACGCACACGACGACTGAAATGTGCCGGCGCCCTGAGATGTTGGAACCACATACGTTGTCTTGTAGGGAGTGGGACATCTTCCAGCAATTCTGGCAATGCTCTGGCGAGAAAATTGTAATAGTGCCTGACATTTAATGGCCTAGGTAGCAGATACGGCCAAATTAAACACTCCTCAACAACACCGACCCACATATTAACGAAGAACATCACTTGATGAGTGCTAGTAACTGTGGCATGTGGGTTATCCTCACTCCAAACATGCGAATTGTGCATGTTGAAGACTCCATCACGCCCGAACGTTGCTTCATCGGTAAACAACACTGAGGATGGAAATGTAGGATGCATTTCACACTGTTCCAGGTACCACTGACAAACTGTGCTCTGGGTGGATAATCAACTGGTTCCAGGTTGTGGACACGCTGTAAGTGAAATGGACGTAACAATTGCTCTCCAAGGACTTTTCTTACATTCGTCTGATTCGTCCCCATATTACGTGCAGTTGCACGAGCGCTGATTGAAGGATCCCGCTCCACATGGTGCAAGACAGCTTCCTCAAATTGCAGCGTTCTTACCGTGCGACGGCGTCCCTATCCAGGTAATCTGCTAAATGACCCGGTCTCACGCAGATATTGGTACACAGCAGAAAAGGTCCTATGATGCGGGATACGGCGATTAGGATATTGTTGTTGATAAACCCGCTGTCCAGCTCGTCCGTTGTGGTGCGCTACATAGTACGCACCAACCATATCAGTGTACTCACTCCAGGTGTATCGCTCCATTAGTAAACAGAGACAATGCACTACTGCACTGGTGGACAGCAGTTGCCTACAACTGAACAGCGTAATACGGCCTCTAACAACTGAAGAGCGTAATACTGCCTCCATCGGTTTAAATAATCCTCATAGGAAAAATTGACATTAGGTCAAAAATATTTGTTTTGATGTCCACTACAACCTCCCAGAGTTTGTCGGTGTAAATACTTTTCACCCTGTATACGTTCTTTCCATTCTTTTTTGTATTCCTTAATCTTTTCGTTTGAGCTGAGTAGGTTTATACATTTTTTCGGATGGTCTCATTTTTTAATCCTCTATTACAACTGTACAACAAGACTGTTCTCAAAAAACTCTTCTAGAATGCTGGGAGCCTACTATGTAGTTTGGAGTTCATAATGCAGTTAACGCTTAGCTCTAATTTAACGTTACTATTACAACTTCATAAAATATTAGTATTGTGTAGTTTCCTACTTTACCCTTGTGCGTTTTTTTTTTATGGTGCCATACATCATTTTGAATCTCTCAATCTTTTTCTCGGAGATATGATGTGTCACACTCCAATAATCTGAATGTTAACTTATTCGATAGTTTTCTTTTCTGTTATAAAATTTACATCTTAAAGTTTGCTATCCTTGGATTGCTGTGGACTTGGTTTTATCTGTCGATAAGCTTGTATTATGTTGCTTTGCTACTTTCCATGGTCCAGTTACGTTAATGTGACCACCGCCTGTGTTCGACGTCAGAATGCATTACCCACTCAAAGATTGCAGGAGACCACACTAGCAGTGGAAAGTAGACAAAGCGTGTCTGGAGGACGCGAGAAACAGTGCAGTCGTTGTCGTAATGCGGAAACGGAGCAATTTGTCTGACGTTCAAAAGGACATGATCACTGGCTTTCAGGTCAAGAGTGGAAGCATTTACGAAAAGGCTAAGCTTAAGGAGATGGGACCTGGATAAACTGAAAGAACCAGAGGTAGTACAGAGTTTCAGGGAGAGCATAAGGGAACAATTGACAGGAATGGGGGAAAGAAATACAGTAGAAGAAGAAGGAAAGTGTTTCTGAAGAAGAGAAATTTGTTAACATCGAGTATTGATTTACGTGTCAGGAAGTCGTTTCTGAAAGTATTTGTATGGAGTGTATGGAAGTGAAACATGGACGATAAATAGTTTAGACAAGAGGAGAATAGTAGCTTTTGAAATGTGGTGCTACAGAAAAATGCTGAAGATTGGATGGGTAGATCACATAACTAATGAGGAGGTATTGAATAGAATTGGGGATAAGAGGAGTTTGTGGCACAACTTGACAAAAAGAAGGGACCGGTTGGTAGGACATGTTCTGAGGCATCAAGGGATCACCAGTTTAGTAATGGAGGGCAGCGTGGAGGGTAAAAATCGTAGAGGGAGAACAAGAGATGAATACACTAAACAGATTCATAAGGATGTAGGTTGCAGTATGTACTGGGAGATGAAGCAGCTGCACAGGATAGAGTAGCATAGAGAGCTGCATCAAACCAGTCTCAGGACTGATGACCACAACAACAACAAGAACCTTGTAACGATTTGCATGAATGGTACCCGTGCTTCTTTCTCATTTAAGGTCGTTGTGGATTCAAAGTTAACATCAAACATCACTTTTTTCTGTCAGGTCCGACAAAGACAATTTCTTTTAGTTTACCTTCTGAAAGGTGTGGAAACTTTTGGCACAGATGCTTTAAACATGGTCCATCTTTAGGCAGAGTCTTTACAAACCGTTTCATTACGCCTAACTTTGTATGTGGAAGTGGCAGGATCTACAAGGTTTTTGCGTAGAATGTTCTTCTCCCCTGGTTTTAAAGACTCCCTCACAGGCCAGTTATTTCTGCACCAGTGTTGATCCCTAGCCCTACTTTCCCATTCAAGAAACATGGAAATTTGGTAAATCCACCTTGCTGACCAAGCATGCATGTTACTTTTAGATCGCCACAAATCATCCAGACATGAGCAGAATAGCCTAATTTATTTTGCACTATTTTTAGGTTTTCATAGCTTTCTTTCATATGTATAGGATGTCCAGCAGGTATACATGCATACATGTTAGCATTGTGTGATAAAACATCCTTTAAACCAGTTTTGGATGAATCAATAAACAGGCTCCAGTCTACCTTTTCGTATTCAATACCAAACTCATTCATCAGCCCGCGAATGTTTGAGCAGCAGACTAAATCACCTTCTTGTTGAAAAACACTTGGAAAATTGCTGCTCTGTCTTTTTATACATGTATATGCTGGTTCCAACTGCCAATATGTTCTTCTCTTTTAATCTAGAGCCAAGCAGTTCAGCTTTTTCTTTCGTTAAGCCCAGATCCCTAACAAAATCTTTAAGCTCGGTCTGAATAAACAATTTGGGCTCTAGACTTTCTGTATTACTGTGGTTCATCTAAATCAGATGGTACATCAGAAAATACTTCTGTTGGAATATAGTTTATATCATTTGGTGGTTCAGAAACCGGCAAATCTACACCATGCCCTACTGGTCAGATGGCGGACGGAAGGTTAGGGTAGCTTATTACATTCTTGTTTTTCGAATTATGACAAGTAATATCAACACTGCAGAAGTATCAGTCATTGGAATGATTTCTTGGCTCCCTACATATCATGAGAATAGTAAATCTAAAGGTTTTTTTCTCCTTTTTGGCCCATTTTCTTAGATCTCCAGCACACACATAACGTACCCTATGTGGCGCCCAAGATTTATCTTGATCACCAAGTTTAGATCTAAAGTATGATAGATAAACCTTTTTCAGAAAGTCTGTAATGTTTCTTGGTGTTGTTTTAATCACAAATTCACAACGAATATGACAAAAACTGTTAGCAGAGTTTTTACAACCACGATTAGACATTGTAATGAGCAGATGTACAGGAAATGGGAAAGTGAGGTTAGGTTGATAGTAAACGAAACACCGTCTGTTAACACAAAAACAGAATTTACCCTTTCTGCCAGCAAATGTTTTTCAGCAGTGCTACCAACGTCATCTACGTTCATTACACGTCCTTTTTAAATTATTTTAACTTTATGAAAGCTGTTAAATTTGAGCCGTGGTGCGCCTTTTCTGGCACACCATCTCTTTGGCACGACTATCGATTACCCGGCTGTACTACGATCTTTGCCCCTGTTGTGGTCTGCCGGCGGGAATTTGCGGTAGGCGATCTGGTCGTCGGACTCACTGCAAGGTGCTAGGGCGGGGTTCAGCGGATGACGGAGCGAACACGGTCGCGAGTTTGTCGTGCACCTATGTGATGTCAGCTTCGGGCGCTGCTCGTCGCATTGCTTTGGGGCCTGTTTTCACTCGAGACCATCCCTCGAGACCATGTCGAACAACGTTCTCCATCGTCCGTGTAAGTGGTTTTGGTGCCTTCGTTTCGTCAAACGATTTGCTTTGCAGAGAGTGTATTTGTTGGTCGTTTGGTTCTAATGTACGTGTTGTCGAAGTAAGAGCAGCCAGCAGAGTCTGTGTGACTCTATGCAGACCAGATGTTACTACACTACTGGCCATTAAAATTGCTACACCAACAAGAAATGCAGATGTTAAACTGATATTCATTGGACAAATATATTACACTAGAACTGACATGTGATTGCATTTTCACGCAATTTGGGTGCATAGAGCCTGAGAAATCAGTACCCAGAACAACCACCTACGGCCGTAATAACGACCTTGATACGCCTGGGCATTGAGTCAAACAGAGCTTGGATGGAGTGTACAGGTACAGCTGCCAGTGCAGCTTCAACACGATACCACAGTTCATCAAGAGTTGTGACTGGCGTATTGTAACGAGCCAGTTGCTCGGCCACCATCGACCAGACGTTTTCAATTGGTGAGAGACCTGGAGAATGTGCTGGCCAGTGCAGCAGTCGAACATTTTTTGTATCCAGAAAGGCCCGTACAAGACCTGCAACATGAGGTCGTGCATTATCCTGCTGAAATGTAGGGTTTCGCAAGGATCGAATGAAGGGTAGAGCCACGAGTTGTAACACATCTGAAATGTAACGTCCACTGTTCAAAGTGCCGTCAATGCGAACAAGAGGTGACCGAGACGTGTAAGAAATGGCACCTCATACCATCACGCCGGGTAATACGTCAGTATGGCTATGACGAATACACGCTTCCAATGTGCGTTCACCACGATGTCGCCAAACACGGATGCGACCATCATGATGCCGTAAACAGAACCTGGATTCATCCGAAAATATGTTTTGCCATTCGTGCACCCAGGTTCGTCGTTGAGTACGCCATCGCAGGCGCTCCTGTCTGTGATGCAGCGTCAAGGGTAACTGCAGTCATGGTCTCCGAGCTGTGTCCAGAAGGGCCCGTACAGGACCTTCAACATGCGGTCGTGCATTATCCTGCTGAAATGTAGGGTTTCGTAGGGATCGAATGAAGGGTAGAGCCACTGGTCGTAACACTTCTGAAATGTAAAGTTCACTGTTCAAAGTGCCTTCAATGCGAACAAGAGGTGACCGAGACGTGTAACCAATGGCACCCAATACCATCACGCCGGGTGATACGCCAGTATCGCGATGACTAATACACGTTTCTAATATGCGTTCACCGTCATGTCGCCAATTACGACCATCATGATGCTGTAAACAGAACCTGGATTCATCCGAAAAAATGACGTTATGCCATTCGTGCGCCCATGTTCGTCTTGAGTACGCGGCCCCAGCCGCCAATTAAGCAAACACACGTGGGATACACGCGAGACAAATTGTACACAGCAAACAGTCTCTCCGTGAAGTTGTTAAACAGAGCATAAAAAATCTTAAGATAGGGAAGGGCAGATTGAGCCGATACAGAGATCAGGTCAGCAAGTACAGTCAGGCAATTCAAAATGCGTAACGACCAACTAGAGCGGCCGCCGAAAGCGGAAGAATCTTCAGGAGGTGACACACACTTTTATAGTAGACTGGAGAAGCAAATAATACTTATGCTCATCGTAACAGTAGGTTGCTGACTCCAATGCTGATCTAGCAAAACCGGAATGGGTAGCCTCTAATGAATCCCGCCGGTGCGTCTCTCACAAACACCGAGGCCGTCATTCCTTAAGGGGCTCCGGAACGCCCTATACTTGCAATGTTAAAATAACGCTTATAAATTACATCTTTCCTCACAAAGTATTTGAGGTAGGAAGTTGAACTTTTTACAGATTATTTATTGGAATATGGGCTACAACTTAACACAGCGATTTTACAAAATTTTAGTTCAGTTATTAAAGATGATTTTTTTTTCAATTGTAATGAAAATTCACAACATTTTTTTGCAATTTTTTATTTATATATTCAAAAATATACAGTTTTTTGGAAAAAGGCTGTGTTAAATTATGCAGAAGGTACTGTGTAACATTTACTGAAAGTTTGAAACAAATATGTTTGGAAGATCCTTAGAAAACATGTAATTAGTATGAGAAAATAAAAGTTTTGGGAATCGAGCGACAAAGATTGGATTAACTTTTTAGTGCATTCCAGGTCCATATGATGGATTATCTTCATCCTCTGCAAACTCCTCCTCCAGCTTCCTCTTGTTCCTCCTCCTGTTTACTCTTGCTTGTATTTCTAGACTCTTTACAGCCCTGTCTGCAGCCCGAAGACGTTCCTTGTCTAAAGCAAGCATCGCTCGTACCATGTTAGAATCTATCTTCATTCCCATATTTCTAAATACCTTGCACCTTAAAATGTTGCCATCATTGAAAGTCGCAACAGCATCATACACACCAAAGTGAAGTGTTTCTATTCCAACAAATACAGTCTTGGGGATTCTCGACCATATAACACTATTTACACTTTCATTGGGGTTTTGAGTTTTTCCATGAATACACTTTTTCAACAGTTCAGGTGCTGCTAAGTCTCTGAAAATAGGTTTTATCACCTCCATTATTGCATGAGGCAGACTATGCTTATGAGTGTACACTTCACCAGTTAGCAATCCTTTGTTATATTTACACCAACTGTCTTCTTCTTTGGGACACAAGCAATGTTGGGGATTTTCATCGGTTGAAGAAGTATGAAAAAAAAAGAGCCCAAACAGCCTTCTTCATTTCGTCGACACTTTGTGTATTTTGCCTAATAGCCATTCCATAATAGTTCTGTATTTTGTCAATTACAGAATTAATTACGAATGTTTTCGAGATAACGACAGAGTCAATAAACATGAAACAATCGACAATCACACCAGCGATATATATTGAACCATCACAGGTTAGCCACAACACATACTTTATCTGACATCACTAAAATGTACCTGATGAACACGGACGTTAATAATAACACCATTTGACAGCAGTTTAACAGCGCCACAGTGGTTCACGCCCATGTAGAACACATTTAAAAAAAAAATTTAAAAATAGTTGTAGTCTTCGGAATTGAATAAATTATATATCTATTAAAAGGTAATAGTCTGCAGATTCAGAAAACGCAAAAAAGTAAAAATTGAACTTTTCATGATTTTGAGCCTTTCCGGAGCCCATTAAGGGTTGCAACTGACATGTTACACCGTGCCAACAGCCCGTACTGAAACCTCTACAAGCAGCGGCGTACGTCGTACTCGTTCCTCTCCAGCAAGGCCGGGCGTGTGTACTTCCTCATACAGGCCACTACTTCCCACTTACAGCACACACCATGCAACCTACACGCTATTATGTGCCAAGCGTATGCGGAGCTCACTGCCTGACCGTCCGCACGGACAGCCAAGGCGCGACTCTCTACTGGAAAACCCTCTCCCTGCGCTCACAAACCTCTCTGACAAAGATCACTAGCCGTAAACGGGAAAGATAAACTAGCCGATCGCTGATGGCGATGAAGGGAAGCTACGGACAGTGAAAGTCCCGATAATCTTGAGAATCATACATTAAAAAATGAACTCATAAATGAGTAGTTTCCATAAATTATCACTCACGTTATCCTCGATGGTGAGTGTTCATCGGAGGTGAGGGTATCATCTGGAGTGCCCCAGGGAAGTGTGGTAGGTCCGCTGTTGTTTTTTATCTACATAAATGATCTTTTGGATAGGGTGGATAGCAATGTGCTGCTGTTTGCTGATGATGCTGTGGTGTTCGGGAAGGTGTCGTCGCTGAGTGACTGTAGGAGGATACAAGATGACTTGGACATGATTTGTGATTGGTGTAAACAATGACAGCTAACTCTAAATAAATAAATGTAAATTAATGCAGATGAATAGGAAAAAGAATCCTGTGATGTTTGAATACTCCATTAGCAGTGTAGCGCTTGACACAGTCACGTCGATTAAATATTTGGGCGTAACATTGCAAGCGATATGAAGTGGGACAAGCATGTAATGGCAGTTGTGGGGAAGGCGGATAGTCGTCTTCGGTTCATTGGTAGAATTTTGGGAAGATGTGGTTGATGTGTAAAGGAGACAGCTTATAAAACACTAATACGACCTATTATCGAGGTCGGATTGAGGGAGGACATAGAAGCAATTCAGAGACGGGCTGCTAGATTTGTTACTGGTAGGTTTAATCATCACGCGAGTGTTACGAAAATGCTTCAGGAACTCCGGTGGGACTCTCTAGAGGAAAGGAGGCGTTCTTTTCGTGAATTGCTAGTGAGTAAATTTAGGGAACCAGCATTTGAGGCTGACTGCAGTACAGTTTTACTGCCGCCAACTTACATTTCGCGGAAAGTCTACAAAGATAAGATAAGAGAGATTAGGGCTCTTACAGAGGCGTCCGCAGCTCGTGGTCGTGCGGTAGCGTTCTCGCTTCCCACGCCCGCGTTCCCGGGTTCGATTCCCGGCGGGGTCAGAGATTTTCTCTGCCTCGTGATGACTGGGTGTTGTGTGATGTCCTTAGATTAGTTAGGTTTAAGTAGTTCTAAGTTCTAGGGGACTGATGAGCATAGATGTTAAGTCCCATAGTGCTCAGAGCCATTTGAACCATCTTACAGAGGCATATAGGCAGTCATTTTTCCCTCGTTCTGTTTGGGAGTGGAACAGGGAGAGAAGATGCTAGTTGTGGTACGAGGTACCCTGCGCGACGCACCGTATGGTGGATTGCGGAGTATGTATGTAGATGTAGATGTAGGCAATGGCGAGCAACAGACTTGCTGTGCGACAACTTGAAAGTACACAAGTTGACACAGCAAAACCGCCAGTCCGCAGAATGAGCACAGGAATGAAGCAAAGCGTATCACTAACTAACCATGGGTCAGACTTACGATTACAATAGCAGTGGTCGGCCAAAACAGCTGACCACGCTACACGTCCATCTGCATCGGCAGCATCTTGCGGCGCAGGCGTATCGATAGCACAGTCGCAGCCATTATAACTGCGATGTGCTTTGTAACTCTAAACATCACGAGTGGTTCGTGGATTACTAACCTATGCTGTGCCCATGGTAATATTAAGCGCTAGCCACTAAATACCGATAACTGCCGTACGCTGCAGCTCACACTGTTGACACCTCTAGAAACTGCACCAGAATGGGATGGGGAGCTGCTCCCTCCGGTCGTTGAGCTACGGTGCACCTCCGCGGTACATGGTAAGGTCCTTGTAACCAACCTAACAGGGCTGAGACGTGGAACCGTCCCTGGTGCCCTGGCGGGCTCGAGTGGTCCGACCCTCAAGTAGGGTGACCTGAACTGGCGCGAAACCTCAGGACGCGGGAGAACTTGCGTGTGCCCCTGCCACCACGTGGCTTCATCTACGATTCGAAATAACGGCCAGAAAACCCGACCTAGATTTTATCATCTTGGGCGTTTCTATCTTAATTAAACGGGATTTCTTAGATTTGTCGTGGCCTCTCTAATCGATGGTCCTCTACCAAGACAATACCTCGCTAATGTCTCTGGACTTGCGAAGATTAATTTAGTAATATCAGTTCAGTAATTTTGATGAATTGTTAATTAAAATAATTGAAAAGCAATGATCGCTTCGATTTCGTTTACTATATGACGGGTTTCAGCACTCTGAAGGTGGCATCATCGGATCTGTGAAGGTATAACATAACAGGTTTGAGGGAGGGCTTACATGAGTTAACTATATACATTACAATTATTACAGAACCACAACCCTGAAACGTGGATTAACATTTACAAAACCATATGGACATCATGGCACATGAGGCAGACCATCTGATAAAAATCATTGTCACAACCAATGAAAAATAATAAAAAAAACTGCTCTCATGGTCGTTCTTTCCATAAAATACACTCCTGGAAATTGAAATAAGAACACCGTGAATTCATTGTCCCTGGAAGGGGAAACTTTATTGACACATTCCTGGGGTCAGATACATCACATGATCACACTGACAGAACCACAGGCACATAGACACAGGCAACAGAGCATGCACAATGTCGGCACTAGTACAGTGTATATCCACCTTTCGCAGCAATGCAGGCTGCTATTCTCCCATGGAGACGATCGTAGAGATGCTGGATGTAGTCCTGTGGAACGGCTTGCCATGCCATTTCCACATGGCGCCTCAGTTGGACCAGCGTTCGTACTGGACGTGCAGACCGCGTGAGACGACGCTTCATCCAGTCCCAAACATGCTCAATGGGGGACAGATCCGGAGATCTTGCTGGCCAGGGTAGTTGACTTACACCTTCTAGAGCACGTTGGGTGGCACGGGATACATGCGGACGTGCATTGTCCTGTTGGAACAGCAAGTTCCCTTGCCGGTCTAGGAATGGTAGAACGATGGGTTCGATGACGGTTTGGATGTACCGTGCACTATTCAGTGTCCCCTCGACGATCACCAGTGGTGTACGGCCAGTGTAGGAGATCGCTCCCCACACCATGATGCCGGGTGTTGGCCCTGTGTGCCTCGGTCGTATGCAGTCCTGATTGTGGCGCTCACCTGCACGGCGCCAAACACGCATACGACCATCATTGGCACCAAGGCAGAAGCGACTCTCATCGCTGAAGACGACACGTCTCCATTCGTCCCTCCATTCACGCCTTTCGCGACACCACTGGAGGCGGGCTGCACGATGTTGGGGCGTGAGCGGAAGACGGCCTAACGGTGTGCGGGACCGTAGCCCAGCTTCATGGAGACGGTTGCGAATGGTCCTCGCCGATACCCCAGGAGTAACAGTGTCCCTAATTTGCTGGGAAGTGGCGGTGCGGTCCCCTACGGCACTGCGTGGGATCCTACGGTCGTGGCGTGCATCCGTGCGTCGCTGCGGTCCGGTCCCAGGTCGACGGGCACGTGCACCTTCCGCCGACCACTGGCGACAACATCGATGTACTGTGGAGACCTCACGCCCCACGTGTTGAGCAATTCGGTGGTACGTCCACCCGGCCTCCCGCATGCCCACTATACGCCCTCGCTCAAAGTCCGTCAACTGCACATACGGTTCACGTCCACGCTGTCGCGGCATGCTACCAGTGTTAAAGACTGCGATGGAGGTCCGTATGCCACGGCAAACTGGCTGACACTGACGGCGGCGGTGCACAAATGCTGCGCAGCTAGCGCCATTCGACGGCCAACACCGCGGTTCCTGGTGTGTCCGCTGTGCCGTGCGTGTGATCATTGCTTGTACAGCCCTCTCGCAGTGTCCGGAGCAAGTATGGTGGGTCTGACACACCGGTGTCAATGTGTTCTTTTTTCCATTTCCAGGAGTGTAAAAACTGAGGTCACCAGATGAGACTACCACTGCTCGCCTAACACCGGTCCGCATTATCACTGCCCTATTCCGCGCAGGCTTACCTGCTGTGACTCTAGCGGTTCACAACCGGCCACCAGATAGCGCTGTCCAAGCAGAGCACGCACAGTCCCACGGTATAACCACTCATTACTTCTAAAACACAACTTTATTATAACTGCTTGTCACATGCACATGCAAAGCCCACATTTGCGCATACATTTCCTGTACATGCTACAATCACTATAAAGTACGTCAATTACAAAGTAAAAGCATCTGAGGCAAAAACATTATCCATTAGCGCCTTACAAAACTACATATTATAATTTACCTATATGCTCTGAAAGCCAGCTTTAGAATACTGCTAATGTTATTTGTATGTTTTTAGGAGGTCCTACCTTGTTATGGGCTCGTGGGGCGATTCTGTATACAACCAACATGCGGGGAGCTCTTCCGTCAACTCGACCCGCTCGTTACACACAACCGACATACATCACGTGGCGACTCGGTACAACCGACCACGCCTGCTTCGCGCTGGGGAGCCACACTGCCCTCCCGTGTCCACCACACTCTCTCTGCGCACACAACGCCCCTACTTCCGCGCCACCACACGAGGTTACAAACGGTCAAAGACCTCACTTGCTCCATAGCAGTTTCCCCGAAGCAAACGCAGATATCGATAGCAGAGGGAAAAAACACAACCAAGCAGCCACTTAATGACAGACAACATAGCAAACAAACATGCCAGGGGAAGAAAATGAAAACCAATGCAATCTATATACAAGGTGTAGCACGAATGCTCAGGAATCTTTTGAACAGATCTCTTATTTGGAGTTCGAATCTCGGATCAAAATAAAAAATTTTGTTTGTCTTCCTTTGTGGTGAGCACTGGTCTGGTCAGGTTCTGCGGTGTTGCCACGTGCGCTTTGTGCCTGACAGTGAAACTTCTCTAGGAGCTCCTGCCCATTCTACAGCTGCATCTACATCCATACTCCGCAAGCCACCTGACGGTGTGTGGCGGAGGTTACCTTCAGTACCTCTATCGGTTCTCCCTTCTATTCCAGTCTTATTTTTCGTGGAAAGAAGGATTGTCGGTATGCCTCTGTGTGGGCTCTAATCTCTCTGATTTTATCCTCATGATATCTTCGCGAGATATACCTAGGAGGGAGCAATATACTGCTAGACTCCTCGGTGAAGGTATGTTCTCGAAACTTCAACAAAAGCCCGTACCGAGCTACTGAGCGTCTCTCCTGCAGAGTCTTCCACTGCAGTTTATCTATCATCTCCGTAACGCTTTTGCGGTTACTAAATGATCCTGTGACGAAGCGCGCTGCTCTCCGTTGGATCTTCTCTATCTCTTCTATCAACCCTATCTGGTACGGATCCCACACTGCTGAGCAGTATTCAAGCAGTGGGCGAACAAGCGTACTGTAACCTACTTCCTTTGTTTTCGCATTGCATTTGCTTCGGATTCTTCCAATGAATCTCAGTCTGGCATCTGCTTTACCGTCGATCAACTTTATATGATCATTCCATTTTAAATCACTCCTAATGCGTACTCCCAGATAATTTATGGAATTAACTGCATCCAGTTGCTGACCTGCTATATTGTAGCTAAATGATAAGGGATCTTTCTTTCTATGTATTCGCAGCACATTACCCTTGTCTACATTGAGATTCAATTGCCATTCCCTGCACCATGCGTCAATTCACTGCAGATCCTCCTGCATTTCACTACAATTTACCATTGTTACAACCTCTCGATATACCACAGCATCATACGCAAAAAGTTTCAGTGAACTTCAGATGTTATCCACAAGGTCATTTATGTATATTGTAAATAGCAACGGTCCTACGACACTCCCCCGCGGCACACCTGAAATCTCTCTTAATTTGGAGGACTTCTCTCCATTGAGAATGACATGCTGCGTTCTATTATCTAGGAACTCTTCAATCCAGTCACACAATTGGTCTGATAGTCCATATGCTCTTACGTTGTTCATTAAACGACTGTGGGTAAATGTATCGAGCGCCTTGCGGAAGTCAAGAAACACGGCATCTACCTGTGAACCCGTGTCTATGGCCCTCTGAGTCTCGTGGACGAATAGCGCGAGCTGGGTTTCACATGACCGTCTTTTCGAAACCCATGCTGATTCCTACAGAGTAGATTTCTAGTCTCCAGAAAAGTCATTATACTCGAACACAATACGTGTTCCAAAATTCTACAACTGATCGACGTTAAGATATAGGTCTATAGTTCTGCACATCTGGTCGACGTCCCTTCTTGAAAACGAGGATGACCTGTGCCCATTTCCAATCCTTTGGAACGCTACGCTCTTCTAGAGACCTACGGAACACCGCTGCAAGAAGGGGGCAAATTCCTTCGCGTACTCTGTGTAAAATCGAACTGGTATCCCATCAGGTCCAGCGGCCTTTCCTCTTTTGTGCGATTTTAATTGTTTCTCTATCCCTCTGTCGTCTATTTCGATATCTACCATTTCGTCATCTGTGCGACAATGTAGAGAAGGAACCACAGTGCAGTCTTCCTCTGTGAAACAGCTTTGGAAAAAGACATTTAGTACGTCGGCCTTTAGTCTGTCATCCTCTGTTTCAGTACCATTTTGGTCACAGAGTGTCTGGACATTTTGTTTGGATCCACCTACCGCTTTGGCATCAGACCAAAATTTCTTAGGATTTTCTGCCAAGTCAGTACATAGAACTTTACTTTCGAATTCATTGAACGCCTCTCGCATAGCCCTCCTCACACTACATTTCGCTTCGCGTAACTTTTGTTTGTGTGCAAGGCTTTGGCTATGTTTATGTTTGCTGTGAAGTTCCCTTTGCTTCCGCTGTCCGTTACTTCCCAACCTTCGCCAACGGCTATTGAGTGATGGTGACTTAACTCGATTCTCGTTTACGAAGGACCATTTGCAGGGAGAATGCACCATCGTGCAGAGACGGACTCCCGGCCATATAGTATCTGCTTCCGCCACACAGAGACTCTGGAGAGATCTCCAGACGTAAACACACTCGCGCACACACACAGAGAAAAGAGATGACAGATGGCACTCTGCCCCCGGCACGCTCCTCATCCCTCATCCCTCATCCGCCAGCTCCGCCGCCATTTCCGGCCCTGCTGCGCCTTCCACAGTGCGGGCAATGCATCGCTTCCGACTGCACACCCCCCTCCCCCTTCAACCCTCTCCAAGCGCGGCCATCAGAAAACCATCAGCACTTCTGCCGGTCTGATACGATTTCCAGTCCACTCCCCGCGATGCTGCATTCTGTAAAAGCCTTCCTCTCTCTCTCCCCTCAGTGATGGAAACACTTATGCTGGAAAATATCCAGCAGTCACACCACCGACAAAGAACTTCGATTCACGAGATCAGTACAACTCTTTCGAATCCTGAAACAAAAGAGAGATTAAAGGTAACAAGTCCCATTCGTCGCCGGCCGGTGTGGCCGAGCGGTTCTACGAGCTTCATCTACATCTACAACTACATACATACTCCGTAATCCACCATACGGTGCGTGGCGGAGGGTACCTTGTACCACAACTAGCATCTTCTCTCCCACTCCCAAACAGAACGAGGGAAAAATGACGGCCTATACGCCTCTGTACGTGCCCTAATCTCTCTTGTCTTATCTTTGTGGTCTTTCCGCGAAATGTAAGTTGGCGGCAGTAAAATTGTACTGCAGTCAGCCTCGAATGCTGGTGCTCTAAATTTCCTCAGTAGCGATTCACGAAATGAACGCCTTTTTTCCTCCCACCCGAGTTCCTGAAGCATTTCCGTAACACTCGCGTGATGATCAAACCTATTAGTAACAAATCTAACAGCCCGCCTCTGAATTGCTTCTATGTCCTCCCTCAATCCGACCTGATAGGGATCCCAAACGCTCGAGCAGTACTCGAGAATAGGTCGTACTAGTGTTTTATAAGCTGTCTCCTTTACAGATGACCACATCTTCCCAAAATTCTACCAATGAACCGTAGACGACTATCCGCCTTCCCCACAACTGCCATTACATGCTTGTCCCACTTCATATCACAGTGCAATGTTACGCCCAAATATTTAATCGACGTGACTGTCTCAAATATTACGGGATTCTTTTTCCTATTCACCCGCATTAATTTACATTTATCTATATTTAGAGTTAGCTGTCATTCTTTACACCAATAACAAATCCTGTCCAAGTCATCTTGTGTCCTCCTACAGTCACTCAACGACGACACCTTGCCGTACACCACAGCATCATCAGCAAACAGCCGCACATTGCTATCCACCCTATCCAAAAGATCATATATGTAGATAGAAAACAACAGCGGACCTACCACACTTCCCTGGGGCACTCAAGATGATACCCTCACCTCCGATGAACACTCACCATCGAGACCAACGTACTGGGTTCTATTACTTAAGAAGTCTTCAGTCTGGAAGCGCGCGACCGCTACGGTCGCAGGTTCGAATCCTGCCTCGGGCATGGATGTTTGTGATGTCCTTAGATTAGTTACGTTTAAATAGTTCTGAGTTCTAGGGGACTGATGACCTCAGATATTAAGTCCCATAGTGTTCAGAGCAATTTTTGAACCTATTCCTCACTAGCGCCGTGCAGGTAATGCCCAGTATAGTGACCTAGTTAGTTAACATCATATTTTTAGTTACGGTCGGCCAGTGTGACCGAGCGGTTCTATGCGCTTCAGTCTGGAAACGTGCGACCGCTACGGTCGCAGGTTCGAATCCTGCCTCGGACATGGATGTGTGTGATGTCCTTAGGTTAGTTACGTTTAAGTAGTTCTGAGTTCTAGGGGACTGATGACCTCAGACGTTAAGTACCATAGTGCTCAGAGCCATTTGAACCATTTCCAGTTACGTTCTACGACAACTACTTGATCTCATGACATTAGAAAATTTCAGACGTTCTCTACGATAGTATTATAGACTATCTGCTGTTCCTGATCTATATAAGCGACTTAGGCGACGGATTCAGAAAATATAGTCCTTTTGCAACGCAGCTAGCTTTTTATTTCCATGAAGTAATGAGCGCTGTAGACAAGGGATTTCAGATCGATTCCATATTCCTAGATTTCCAGAAGGCTTTTGATACCGTTCCTCACAACCGACTATTAATCAAATTGCGTACATATGGTGTATCGTCTCAGTTTTGTGACTGGATCCGTCATTTCCTCTCAGAGAGGTCAGAGTTCGTAGTGATGGACGGTAAATCATCCAGCAGAACAGAAGCGATATCTGGCGTTCCGCAAGGTAGTGTCATAGGCCCTGTGCTGTTTCTGATTTACATAAATGATCTAGGTGCTAATCTGAGCAGCCCCCTTAGATTATTTGCAGATGACGCTGTCTAGTAAAATCACCACACGATCAACTCCAGTTACAAAATGATCTAGAGAGTTTTTCTGTATAGTGCAAAAAGTGGCAATTGGCACTAAACGAAGAAAAGTGTGACGTCATCCACATGGGTACTAAATGAAATCCGATAAATTTTGGGTATACGATAAGTCGCACAGATCTAAGGGCTGTCAATTCGACTAAATACAATTACGAGCAACTTAAATTGGAAAGACTACATAGATAATTTTGTGGGCAAGACGAAACAAAGACTGCGCTTTGTTGACAGAGCACTTAGAGGATGCGACAAACCTACTAAAGAGACAGCCTACATTACACTTGTCCGTTCTCTGCTGGAATACTGTTTCGCGGCGTGGGATCCTTACCAGGTAGGATTGACGGAGGACATCGGAATAGTGCAAAGAAGGGCAGCCCGTTTCGTGTTATCGCGCATTAGTGTTGAGAGTGTCACTGATATGATACGCGAGTTGGGATGGCAGTAACTGAAACAAAGGCGGTTTTCTTTGCGGCGAGATTTAATTACGAAATTTCAGTCAACAACTTTCTCTTCCGAATAAGAAAATATTTTGTTGACATCCACCTACATAGGGAGAAATGATCATCAAAATGAGAGAAATCAGAGCTCGAACGGAAAGATTTAGGTGTTCCTTTTTCTCACGCGCCATTCGAGAGTGTTATGGTAGAGAAGTAGTAGGAATATGGTTTGATGAACCGTCTTCCAGGCACTTAAGTGTGAATTGTAGAGTAACCATGTAGATGTAGATGTAGAATCTGAACAGCCGTGTTAGCTAGTTTGTAGATGATGCTGTCGCTTATCGTCTAGCAAAATCAACAAAGATCGAAACAAATTGCAAAACGATTTAAAAAGGTATAAGGTATCTGTAGGGTGCGAAAATTGGCAGTTGACGCTAAATAATGCGAAGTGTGAGGTCATCCACGTGAGTGCTGAAATGAGAACTTCGGTTACATGATAAATCAGGCAAATCTAAAAGGCCGTAAATTCAACTAAATACCTAGGAATTACATTTTCGAACTACTTAAATTGGAAAGGAAGTATAGAAAACTTTGTGAGGAAGGCAAAGCAGAGATTTTCTTTTCTTTTGGCAGAACACTTACAAAATGTAACTTATCTACTAAAGCGACTGCCTACACTACACTTGTCCGTCCTCTTTTGAAATACTTCTGCGCTGTCTGGGATCCTTACTAGATAGGATTAACGGAGTACATGGAGAAAGTTCAAAGAAGAGCAGCAGATTTTGTATTATCGCGAAATATGGGAGAGAGTGTCACTGACATGATGCAGGATTTGGGGTGGACATAATTAAAACAAAGGCGTTTTTTGTTGCGGCAGAGTCTACTCACGAAATTTCTATCCACAACTGTCTCCTTCGAAGGCAAAAATATTTTGTGGGCGCCGACCTACATAGGGAGAAACGATCATTATAATACAATAAGGGTAATCAGAGCTCGCCCCGAAAGATATTGGTGTTCGTTTTTCCTGCGCGCCTTTCGAGAGTGGAATAATAGATAATTATTGCGAAGGTGGTTCGATGAACCCTCTGCCAAGCACTAAAGTGTGAATTGCGGAGTGTCCATGCAGATGCAGATGTAGAGCTGTTTTAAACAGGTCTGACGATGGGCCACCACTGACCGAATTCTTTCGTCTGTGGACAGATATTTTTTGATCATAGACTGGCATAAAAGACACAATTTCTGCTCTTCCTGGATCACTGTTGTTATTCACGACTCAGTCATTACATGTGTTGCTCATGAGTATAAGCGTATGAGTGGCCCCATCATATATCCTTGTGGAACACCAGAGGTTCTTTTTTGTTATTCTTTTTGCTGCGAATAGGCCATCGGAGGACCACATTCCCATTTCACTTCTTCGTTCTTTGTTATTTTCTTTTCTTCCAGTATTCTAGTTTGCTTTCATCTGTTCACTATGTTTCTTCTTTCTGTCTTGAGACCACTTTGAACCAGTCTTTTTAGCTATCCTGCCTCGGAGTGCTTCAATTTTCAGTATTGTTTTTGTTGTGTCTAGACAAGACAGTCTAGACACAGGGTGAGGTTACCGAAGTGCACGCGTCAACTCACACCGACTGGCGTGAAGTCTGGAACAGGATACTTTGTGAATGCTATAGAGAAAAGTATGCAGCTAAGTTAATACTCATCTTTAATCCATCATTGTGGTACATCGCTATTGACGATATAAATTAGACTCTCTCCAGATAGGGTTAATGGCGCCTTGCTAGGTCGTAGTCATGGACTTAGCTGAAGGCTATTCTAACTGTCTCTCGGCAAATGAGGAAAGGCTTCGTCAGTGTAGTCGCTAGGAAAGTCGTCGTACAACTGGGTGAGTGCTAGTCCGCCTTTCTAGACCTGCCATGTGGTGGCGCTAGGGCTGCAAGTACTGACAGTGGCGACACGCGGGTCCGACATGTACTAATGGACCGCGGCCGATTTGAAGCTACCACCTAGCAAGTGTGGTGTCTGGCGGTGACACCACAGTTTCCTAAAACGCTTCTCTGTTCTTTACACTATGTCATGAAAAGTATCCTGACACTCTCCAAAAACATACATTTTTCATATTAGGTGCTTTGTGTTGCCACCTACTGCCAGGTACTCCACATCAACGACCTTAATAGTCGTTAGACATCGTGAGATAGCAGAATGGGGCGCTCCGCGGAACTCAGGGACTTGGAAGGTGGTCAGGTGATTGGGTGTCACTTCCGTCATACGTCTGTATGACTAAATATCCCTAGGTCTACTGTTTCCGACGTGATAGGGAAGTGGTAACGTGAAGAGACACGTACAGCACAAAAGCAAATAGGCCGAATTCGTCTGTTGACTGACAGAGACCGCCGACAGTTGGAGAGGGTCGTGATGTGTAATAGGCAGACATCTATCCAGACCATCACACAGGAATTCCAAACTGCATCAGGATCCACTGCAAGTACTATGACAGCTACGCGGGAGGTGAGAAAACTTGGATTTCACGGTCGAGCGGCTGCTCATAAGTCACACATCACGCCGCACAGTGGGCCAGAATCTTGAAAACGTGGCCAAAAAGGAAAAAAAAAAGTTTAAAGGTGGGGATTTTGGACTATCAGGTTGGCAGCAGCAATGCTGGGACAACTGAATGCCGACTGTGCGGACGACCAGATGTTCATTTGTTCGGTAATATCTCAGGGCAAATGCGGCAGTTCATTGTTAGCGTGCGCGCAGCTGGCCAGACTACAAAAACAGTCGTGTTCTTGAAGGAAGTTATTTATGTTTTGTGCAAGTGAAACCAATACTTTCAATATGGAATGTATTCCAGGAGGTATGTACTAGTGAAAAAACACTTATTATGCACGTTTACATTTCAGTTAACGTACTACAGGGAAATGAATGACAAAATCGTAAAATGCGATTAAAAATTAGAGATAAGTTACGAATTCCACGACATTCCGCTTTCTTTAGCGCTGTGTACGCAAGTATATATTATTACCTTTGTAAATTAAGCTTCAAATCCTGCGACTAGTTGCGACTCTGGCTTTGAGCCACGTTTTAAGCTACACTTGCAAAATATTGTTCAGACATCTTCAAAAATGACTGTAGAATCAATTAATTATGAGTTTTATTTGTACAATTTAAATTACAATCGACACGTAGAAGCATTGTAAAGAATAAAATAATTAGAAAAATGACGAAAAGTGTAACACAGATTTTTTTTAAATTTCAGTTTCATCTGATCCAGCGTATTCCAGAATTGGATTTTCGAGGAAAGATATTTTTCTAATAACAAAAGAGTATTGGTCAAATGATTTGGAAGGGGTCATAAAACATTTGGAAAGGTCGTTGACAGAAAAAAGTGGACATACAATTGAAATTCACTATGATATGAGGCCTACCATTTCGATTTTGTTAACAAAGTTAGGAAGCAAGTATAAGGAAGCAACTCGGCGACAAGGATATTTTTTTCAAGAAGAACGAAACCTGGTTAAATACAGTAGTATATATTCCGATTGATTCCAAACCTGCAAGTGTGACTAAATCAACAGGCCGACCTGCCACAAAATTTGAAACATTATCTGATAGGTCTAAAAGAAGGAGAACTGAGGAGATTCGTACGAAGTTCAGTCCTGTCGAATTATCGATCGCCGCGCAAATGAGTCTTCGATCTTCGGGGCACCCAGTTGCTGCGAAGATTGTGAAAGACGTCACACTCAAGTCCATCCAAGGTGAAAAAATACAAGGCAGGCTTGCAATTTTCAACATCATCGCCATCCTCATATGATGCAAATGAAGGTCTAGAACTCCTTTTCGACTTGAAATTGTCGAAAGAATCTTACCAGCATTTGAGAAATGGGGCTAAAGGAAAAGGCTTAAACACACTATATCCACCGTATTCAGCTGTTTTGTTAGCAAAAAAAGCTTGCTGCCCTCCAGACGTAACCCTCACTTTTACCGAATCAAAAGCTGAGGTACGGTTGCAAGCTTTGTTAGACCACACTGTTCAACGTATTCTACTGCTGAAACGAGACGATATTTTACATATGAGTGATTCGGAAATGTCTAATATGGCCCTTATTTATAAGTGGGGCTTTGACGGAACCTCCGGGCAAAGCATCTATAAAATGAAGTTTTCAGATTCGAGTATTTCAGATGCAACTTTATTTTTCACTTCGCTTGTTCCACTGAAACTTGCAGGTGTAAATGAAGAAACTAAAGAAGAAAAGATCTTATGGATTAATCCGAAGCCGTCTTCAACCCTCTTTTGCAGACCACTGACGTTAGAATTTACAAAGGAAACAGAGCAAACGTCTTTAAATGAGAAAGCGTATTACGACAAACAGATCGAACAACTCCAGTCATTCGAAACAGTTATTCATGGGAAAGACATTTCCATTAAATGCAATTTAAGCATGACCATGGTAGATGGTAAAGTGTGCAATGCTATCACCAACACGAAATCTGCGCAACGGTGCTATCTCTGCAAGGCTACGTCTGCCCAATTTAATAACATTGGCGATGTTTTGAAAAAACAAGTTACCGCCGATTATCTGCAGTACGGACTATCAACTCTTCACGCCTGGATTCGATGTTTTGAATGTTGTATTCATTTGTCATACCAAATGAAAACAAAAAAGTGGCAGGCACGTAAAGCAGAAGATAAAGAGGAAAAAGCAATACTGAAAGCCAACATTCAAAAATCTTTCAAAGAGCAGCTTGGAATTGTAATTGACATGGCGAAACAAGGGTTTGGCAGTACGAATGACGGAAACACCGCTCGACGTTTTCTTGAAAACACTCCAGCATCAGCGCTGATAACTGGAGGTTCCGAAGAACTAATCCACCGTTTCCATATAATTTTGCAGACGATTTCGAGCGGACGTCAGATCGACGTTGAAAAGTTTCGAGCATACGCCTTAGCAACTGCCAGGCACTACGTGAAAGAATAACCTGGTACAACATGCCAACAGCAGTTCATTGATTGTTGATTCACGGTCCAGACATTATTTCTTCGGCCATTTTACCCATCGGTCAACTATCGGAGGATGCTCAGGAATCAACCAATAAGTTGATAAAGCAATATCGCCTGAGTTTTTCTCGAAAGTTTTCAAGAGTTAAGGCTATGGAAGACGTGTTCAGGAGATTGTTGGCAACGACAGACCCGTACGTTTCTTCCTTACGCAAATCTTCGCCGAAGAAACCGAAGAGTTTGTCGCCAGAAGCCGTTGCCCTCTTATTTCCTGTGGCGGAAGACTATGAAGATTCAGATGTAGATGCAGGTAATGAGGAAACAGTGTTTGAGAATGATGACGATTCAGTTGAAGCAGAAGATGAAAAAGAATAAGAAAATGAAAACTTGTAAATTAAGTTATAAAAAATTTACAAAATAAATAATTGTAATTAAAATGAAATAATTTTTTGTAATATTTCACACCATCTTGTAGCCTATATTTGGTCCTTTCTTCGAGTTTTCCACTTTGTTGGTTTATTTTTTAAGCATTAACTACAATAACCCCTAAATACTGACTTTTATATTAATAAAAATATATAAATATATATATAAATAAATAGACATAGATTTTGACCGCCATTTTGGATCCACCGTTTTTAAGTTTTGAACTCTGTCATCATCAGTAACCTCGATAATTCCGTAAAAATTACTTTTATACGTAAAAAATGATATTAGTGTACATAGAGCCTGTCATCTTGGCTCCGCCATTTTGTTTTTTTTTTCACTTTTTATATCATATTCTTAATCAGAAACTCCGTAAACCCTTACATACTAAGTTTGGTACAAATTGAACAACTACTTATATTTTGACCAGCATTTTGGGATTCTGACCCACTGTGCGCCAGTAAATGCCAAATGAACTCTCGCTCGGTGTATGGAGCGTAAACATTGGACGATTGAACAGTGGAAAAATGTTGTGTGGAGTGACGAATCACGGTACACAACGTGGCGATCCGATGACAGGGTGTGGGTATGGCGAATGCCCGGTGAACCTCATCTGCCAGTGTGTGTAGCCCCAACAGTAAAATTCGGAGGCGGTGGTGTTATGGTGTGATCGTGTTTTTCATGTAGGGGGCTTGCACCCTTTGTTGTTTTGCGTGGCGCTATCACAGCACAGGCTTACACTGATGTTTTAATCCTTGTAATAGACTGGCCTGCACAGCTGACATGAATCCTGTAGAACATATTTGGGATTTTTTGGAACGCCGTGTGAGGCTTCACCGATCGACATCGATACCTCGCCTCAATGCAGGACGCCGTGAAGAATGGGCTGCCATTCTTTAATAAACCTTCCAGCACCTGACTGAACGTATGCCTGCGAGAGTGGAAGCTGTCATCAGGGTGGGCCAACGCCATATTGAATTCCAGCATTACCGATGGAGTGTGCCACGAACTTCTAAGACATGTTCAGCCAGGTGTCCGGATACTTTTGATCACTCAGTGCATATCTTCTGTTTTTATATTGTTTCTTTCTAAATCCCTTTTTATTTCGTTGACCCAGCTTGTGGACTTCTTACCCCACAAATACTTGAAAATCTTATTAGTCAATCTCCGGTCTTGCATTCGAAATAAATGTCCAAAAAACATGAGTTTTCTTTTTCTCATTACGTTTGAAATATTTTCTATAATTTGGTATATTTCAGCTTTACTTCGTAATTTTGCAACATTATGCTGTGTTATGTGGTCCTTTTTATTTTCCTTACAATTCGCCCTTCTAGTACTTCCGATTTATCTAAATTATAGTTTCATGCCAGGTATTCGCTTACTTATAGGCGTTGTGGCTTCACTACTGTGTTTTGATGCCTTATTTTGGCATTTTCGGGCAGGCGATTTTAATTGTAGAGGTCTTTGATGACACCACATTGTCTCCGCATTGTATGCACCCTTTCCTCTATTGCACATTTATCCAAAAAGTTTTCTTGGATTATCTCCCATAGCTATTTGAATTTTTTTATCCTGTCTATTTGGCCAATAGCTGTTTTCAGGAATTTTGGAGCGTCCTTGATGTTTGTTACAAGTTTCGTTTTTTCCGCAAAAATTAACTTCATAGGCAAGCTGTTTCCTTCCAGATTCTTACTGTTTTCTCTAACACACTATTAGAAAGTACTGGAGATAGGCCGTCACCTGGTGGTAAACCGGTTTTTATTTTCTCCCGTAAATTGTACTTTACAGGTGTTATTATTACTATTATATTATTATTGTTATTATTACTATTATTCTTATAGGGCAAAAGTAGATAGGTGCCTGGAATCATACACTAGTGTGTCTAGCAGGTTCTTTACATTTGTGAATATGAGTGGCCCTGGCATGCATTCCTGGTGGGCACCAGATGTTTCAGTGATAGAACCAGGTAAGTGCGTAGAAGTAATCAAGAGCGTATCTGACAGGTCAAGTGGCTCTGAGCAATATGGGACTCACCTGCTGTGGTCATAAGTCCCCTAGAACTTAGAACTACTTAAACCTAACTAACCTAAGGACAGCACACAACACCCAGCCATCACGAGGCAGAGAAAATCCCTGACCCCGCCGGGAATCGAACCCGTGCGTGGGAAGCGAGAACGCTACCGCATGACCACGAGATGCGGGCGTGACAGGTCGTCTGCATACAGCGTGTGTTTGACTGATCCCGATATGCGTCAGTGCATCTGACAGCTGCACTGCACTGAGCGTGAATGTGACTGTTCCCAGACTGTTTTAGTGTTCCCATGGTGAAAGTAAGTAACTACACTCCTGGAAATGGAAAAAAGAACACATTGACACCGGTGTGTCAGACCCACCATACTTGCTCCGGACACTGCGAGAGGGCTGTACAAGCAATGATCACACGCACGGCACAGCGGACACACCAGGAACCGCGGTGTTGGCCGTCGAATGGCGCTAGCTGCGCAGCATTTGTGCACCGCCGCCGTCAGTGTCAGCCAGTTTGCCGTGGCATACGGAGCTCCATCGCAGTCTTTAACACTGGTAGCATGCCGCGACAGCGTGGACGTGAACCGTATGTGCAGTTGACGGACTTTGAGCGAGGGCGTATAGTGGGCATGCGGGAGGCCGGGTGGACGTACCGCCGAATTGCTCAACACGTGGGGCGTGAGGTCTCCACAGTACATCGATGTTGTCGCCAGTGGTCGGCGGAAGGTGCACGTGCCCGTCGACCTGGGACCGGACCGCAGCGACGCACGGATGCACGCCAAGACCGTAGGATCCTACGCAGTGCCGTAGGGGAGCGCACCGCCACTTCCCAGCAAATTAGGGACACTGTTGCTCCTGGGGTATCGGCGAGGACCATTCGCAACCGTCTCCATGAAGCTGGGCTACGGTCCCGCACACCGTTAGGCCGTCTTCCACTCACGCCCCAACATCGTGCAGCCTGCCTCCAGTGGTGTCGCGACAGGCGTGAATGGAGGGACGAATGGAGACGTGTCGTCTTCAGCGATGAGAGTCGCTTCTGCCTTGGTGCCAATGATGGTCGTATGCGTGTTTGGCGCCGTGCAGGTGAGCGCCACAATCAGGACTGCATACGACCGAGGCACACAGGGCCAACACCCGGCATCATGGTGTGGGGAGCGATCTCCTACACTGGCCGTACACCACTGGTGATCGTCGAGGGGACACTGAATAGTGCACGGTACATCCAAACCGTCATCGAACCCATCGTTCTACCATTCCTAGACCGGCAAGGGAACTTGCTGTTCCAACAGGACAATGCACGTCCGCATGTATCCCGTGCCACCCAACGTGCTCTAGAAGGTGTAAGTCAACTACCCTGGCCAGCAAGATCTCCGGATCTGTCCCCCATTGAGCATGTTTGGGACTGGATGAAGCGTCGTCTCACGCGGTCTGCACGTCCAGCACGAACGCTGGTCCAACTGAGGCGCCAGGTGGAAATGGCATGGCAAGTCGTTCCACAGGACTACATCCAGCATCTCTACGATCGTCTCCATGGGAGAATAGCAGCCTGCATTGCTGCGAAAGGTGGATATACACTGTACTAGTGCCGACATTGTGCATGCTCTGTTGCCTGTGTCTATGTGCCTGTGGTTCTGTCAGTGTGATCATGTGATGTATCTGACCCCAGGAATGTGTCAATAAAGTTTCCCCTTCCTGGGACAATGAAGTCACGGTGTTCTTATTTCAATTTCCAGGAGTGTATTTGAAATCACGCACAGGAGGGACTCACAAGTTCTACATACTACATCTACATGGTTACTCTGCAATTCACACTTAAGTGCTGGGCAGAGTGTTTATCGAAGCATTTTTATACTACTTTTCTACCATTCCACTCTCGAATGGCGCATGGGAAAAAAAGAACACCTAAATCTTTCCGTTGGAGCTCTGATTTCTCTTATTTTATTATGATGATAATTTCTCCCTACGTAGGTGGGTGCCAACAAAGTATTTTCACATTCGGAAGAGAAAGGTCGTGATTGAAATTCCGTAAATAGATCTCGCCGCAAAGAAAACCGCCTTTGTTTCAATGACTGCTACGCCAACTCGCGTATCGTATCAGTGACACTCTCACCGCTATTGCGCGATAACACGAAACGGGCTGCCCTTCTTTGCACTTTTTCGATATCCTCCGTCAATACTACCTGGTAAGGATCCCATACCGCGCAGCAATACTCCAGCAGAGGACGAACAAGTGTAATGTAGGCTGTCTCTTTAGTGGGATTGTCGCATCTTCTGAGTGTTCTGCCAATAAAGCGTAGCCTTTGTTTCGGCTTCCCCAGAACATTATCTATGTGGTCTTTCCAATTTAAGTTGCTCGTAACTGTAATTCCTAGGTATTTAGTCGAATTGACAGCCCTTAGATTTGTGCGATTTATCGTATACCCAAAATTTATCGGTTTTCTTTTAGCACCCATTTGGATGACTCGCACTTTTCTTTGTGTAGTGCCAATTGCCACTTTTCGCATCTTATAGAAATTATCTCTAGATCATTTTGTAACTGGAATTGATCGTCTCTAGATTTTACTAGACGGTATATTACAGCGTCATCTGCAAACAATCTAAGGGGGCTGCTCAGATTATCACCTAGATCATTTATGTAAATCAGGAACAGCAGAGGGCCTATGACACTACCTTGCGGAACGCGAGGTATCACTGCTGTTCTGCTCGATGATTTACCGTCTACCAGTACGAACTGTGACATCTCTCAGAGGAAATTATGAATCCAGTCACACAACTGAGACGATACTCCATATGCACGCAATCTGATTAATAGTCGCTTGTGAGGAACGGTATCAAAAGCCTTGGACAGAGCATAAATATGGATGGTCCTGAAATATGATCTGCGGAACACTATATGTTTTAATTTATCTCGGTCGAAAGTAGATAAATGCTTGGAACTGGTCGTGTGAATATGGACGTTCTCGGAATGCGTCCTCGCGGGACACAAGACGTGTTGGTGTGACCAGGGTTAATGTAGGTAACTGCCTGGAATTGCTCATCAGTTTGTTTCATTATAGCTTGGATATAATTGGTCCCAGTATGCGTCCTTGTGGGACTTCCGGTGTTTTGTTGTTGCTAGGGTTAAAATAGGTAGGTGCCAAGCATTAATCGTAAGTGTATCTGATAGGTTGTTCGCATAGATTGTGAATAGTTAGGAAACTACTGCGAAAGCAAAGAGAGCTTCACTGCAAGTTTAAACGCAGCCAAAACCTCTCAGACAAACAGAACCTAAACGATATCAAAGTTAGCGTAAGGAGGGCTATTAGTGAAGCGTTCAGTGAATTCGAAAGTAAAATTCTATGTACCGACTCGACAGAAAATCCTAGGAAGCTCTGGTCTTACGTTAAATCAGTAAGTGGCTCGAAACAGCATATCCAGACACTCCGGGATGATGATGGCATTGAAACAGAGGATGACACGCGTAAAGCTGAAATACTAAACACCTTTTCCCAAAGCTGTTTCACGGAGGAAGACTACACTGCAGTTCCTTCTCTAAATCCTCGCACAAACGAAAAAATGTCTGACATGGAAATAAATGTCCAAGGAATAGAAAAGCAACGGGAATCAGTCAACAGAGGAAAGTCCACTGGACCTGACGGGATGCCAATTCGATTCTACACAGAGTACGCGAAAGAACTTGCACCCCTTCTAACAGCCGTGTACCGCAAGTCTCTAGAGGAACGGAAGGTTCCAAATGATTGGAAAAGAACACAGGTAGTCCCAGTCTCCAAGAAGGGTCGTCGAGCAGATGCGCAAAACTATAGATCTATATCTCTGATGTCGATCTGTTGTAGAATTTTAGAACATGTTTTTGTCGCGTATCATGTCGTTTCTGGAGACCCAGAATCTACTCTATAGGAATCAACATGGATTCCGGAAACAGAAAAAAATTAGTTACAGGCTCGCAGGTAGATGCTATTTTCCTTGACTTCCGGAAGGCGTTCGATTCAGTTCCGCACTGTCACCTGATAAACAACGTAAGAGCGTATGGACTATCAGACCAGCTGTGTGGCTGGATTGAAGAGTTTTTTGCAAACAGAACACAGCATGTTGTTCTCAATGGAGAGACGTCTACAGACGTTAAAGTAACCTCTGGCGTGACACAGGGGAGTGTAATGGGACCATTGCTTTTCACAATATATATAAATGACCGAGTAGATAATGTCGGAAGTTCCATGCGCCTTTTCGCGGATGATACTGTAGTATACAGAGAAGTTGCAGCTTTAGAAAATTGCAGCGAAATGCAGGAAGATCTGCAGCGGATAGGCACTTGGTGCAGGGAGTGGCAACTGACCCTTAACATAGACAAATGTAGTGTATTGCGAGTGCATAGAAAGAAGGATATTGTATGATTATATGATAGCGGAACAAACACTGGTAGCAGTTACTTCTGTAAAATATCTGGGGGTATGCGTACGGAACGATTTGAAGTGGAATGATCATATAAAATTAATTGTTGGTAAGGCGGGTGCCAGGTTGAGATTCATTGGGAGAGTCCTTAGAAAATGTAGTCCATCAACAAAAGAGGTGGCTTACAAAACGCTCGTTCGGCCTATGCTTCAGTATTGCTCATCAGTGTGGGATCCGTACCAGGTCAGGTTGACGGAGGAGATAGAGAAGATCCAAAGAATAGCGGCTCTTTTCGTCACAGGGTTATTTGGTAAGCGTGATAGTGTTACGGAGATGTTTAGCAAACTCGAGTGGCAGACTTTGCATGAGAGGCGCTCTGCATCGCGGTGTAGCTTGTTGTCCAGGCTTCGAGGGGTTGCGTTTCTGGATGAGGTATCGAATATATTGCTTCCACCTACTTATACCTCCCGAGGAGATCACGAATGTATCGAATATATTGCTTCCACCTACTTATACCTCCCGAGGAGATCACGAATGTAAAATTAGAGAGATTCGAGCGCGCCACACACCGTTGGGTGGCTTGCGGAGTATAAATGTAGATGTAGAAGTAGAATATGATTGATCCCCGTTTGCATCCGTGTGGAGCCCCAGACATTTTAGTGTTAGCGCGGCGAAAGTATTAGTTTGGTGCACAAGTTCGTAGCGCTTTTGTTTTGGATGGTGATATTCCTGTTGCTAAGGGTTTGTTTACCTATTGTCTTTTTTGTAGATAGCTGACTGTTGCTATTTGAGTTTAAGTTTTGTCGTTTTCTCATTTGGAGATAGTGAGTGGAGCTGTGGACGCTAGCAGATGGAGAGCCAAGGGGAGAAATCGGAACGCTTCCGACGTATCCTTCTGTTAGAGTTCAAGACAGGTATTACAGCAGCGGAGGCAGTCAGAAACATTTGCGTCGTGCGTGGGGATAACGCTGCAGGACACGGCATGGCAAGAAAGTGTTTTTCTCGTTTTTGGGGCGATCCTTTTGACATTAGTGACTCTCCTGGTTCAGGCAGACTCTTGGAGTTTAATGAAGTTCGTTCGAACGCATTAATGCACAATGATCCACGTCGCTGACTAGAGAACTGGCAAGTATGCAATGAACTGTGATCATTCGACCATCATGCGACTTTTGCATGCAGCGGAGAAGGCTCAAAACTCACAAAAATCAGCAGGTGGCTATGTGAGACTCTTGGGGTTTAACGAAGTTCGTTCGAACGCATTAATGCACAATGATCCACGTCGCTGACTAGAGAATTGCCAAGTATGCAATGAACTGTGATCATTCGACCACCATGCGACATTTGCATGCAGCGGAGAAGGCTCAAAACTCACAAAAATCAGCAGGTGGCTATGTGTGCTTGTCATCAGTTGGTTCGTGAACTACTTAACTACGCAAAACCATTCCTATTCTGTATCGTTACTGGCAACGACAAATGATGTACAATTTTGGTAAACGCATTTAATAATCATGCTGAGGGGACAGTAGAACAGAATTTACAAGTTCTGCATTATGCAAATAAAGGCTTACTTATGAATATCCTAGAAGAAATCGAGATATATGCTCATTTGAGAACCAAATCATCAGTGCTGCTCAATGAACAATTAGATTTTCGCGAAAAATATTATTACGACCTTTTTGACGAAATTTTATAGTAAAAGCATCTACTCTTTTGTTTTTTATAAAATATAAGACTAGTTATACCCATGGCAAAAGCAATGTATGTAAAATATACTGCACAACATAAAAAAATTATTAAATTGACTATTATAAAAACTTTTAGATCGATGATTAAAAAAATTTTTAGTCTCATAAGTTATTCAGATACACATAATGTGGAACGTACTCTTGGCTGCTACCCTACAACTATAAAGAATATTGCTATAAAAAAAACTGCAGTTAAAGTAAGACGATTATGCAGCATCCAACAAAGATGCAATTGTGATGCAGGCGACTCGGTATAATCGATATATACCACAACGCCAAAGACTTTCACATCTTTGATGTAACCGGCACTGTAATAGTACTAAGGTTGCCCATAGAGGGCACAACTATTACACATCGTACTTCATTGTTTTTATCCAAAATATAAATAAGCTGTAGACATACTAACTATCTTTTAATCAGACATTTAAATGAATCAATTTTATGTTATTAGTGTATTTCCTACTTTTATACTTTGACGATGGCGTCATATTATGAACGCTGATTGGCAGTTGTGAAGTAGTGTGACAGGAAGTAGGCGGAGCCTCTGCATATTTAAGCTCGTGCTCAGCACTCATAACCATCAGTTGACTGCGTAGCAGCGAGGAGAGCTCAGCCTACCATCCTAAGGGAGACATGGGTATAATTAATTTTATCTTGTTAAATTTTGACTTCATTAGACACTTTCATTTTATTTAAAGATTGGTATCTAGTATTTCTTAAAATTTATCCACAGGTCTGATGATGGTTCTGTAGAAAGGACCGAAACCGGTTACCTATATCATTAAAACATACATGAGTGATCAAGACTGTACTTTAGTCAAAATATGACAAATGATGTCTTTATCCTAACGTAAGGAAAAGAAAAGAATGGTTGTTCCCAAACAAAGCTACAGCTCGCCATAGAAAGAGCTTCCCATATCCACAGATGATAATGTTAGGCATCTGCTGCAACAGGCGACGGTGTGATTGCTTCTCCTAGGTGTAACCATAACTGCCGACATTTATCGTCAATGACTGAGACGTCTTGCAGACGCAATCCAGCAGAAACTATTAGGAAGACTGCTGAAGTGATGCTGCTCTGCGATAAAGCCCGCCCACATTCATCTAGACAAAAAACACTATACAGGAGTTGAGATAAGAATTCCGCACCCATTTTTATTCACCTCATTTGGCGCCCTCCGATTTTCACCTTTACCACTCTCTGTCGAACAATCTTTACGGGACCTACTTCGCGACGAAAATGCTCTTCGAACACACCGTTGGGTGGCTTGCGGAGTATAAATGTAGATGTAGATGGTTTTCGCCTCAAAACTACGTGATTTTTAAAGTTGTAATAACAATTCGAAATTTCGCGCCGTTATCCTGTAAGTTGGTAAGCGTGCTACAAACAGCGTGCAGAATGGCCTGTAGGTGGCAGCATAGTGCAGATGCACACATACCGTCGCAGTATCAGTGTAAATATGGCCGCCCCACTTGCGACTTGCACCAGGGAAGAACAGCGTTATGTTTTTCCATAGTGAAGGTGTGAAACCCATTGAAATTTATCGTCGAATGAAGGTTCAGTATGGTGATGCATGTTTGTCACAGCAGCAAGTCTACGAATGGAGTAGGAAGTTCGCAAATGGTGTGACTTCAGTGGAAGATGCTCCTCGTCCAGGTCAGGCACAACGAGTTGTGACTCCACAGAACATTTCAGCAGTTGAAGCCATAGTGAAGGAAAACCGCCGAGTGACACTGAATGACATTGCATCATGTTTACGCGTGATGACTGGGTGTTGTGTGATGTCCTTAGGTTAGTTAGGTTTAAGTAGTTCTAAGTGCTGAGGGACTCATGGCCATAGACGTTGTCCAATAGTGCTCAGAGCCATTTGAACCATCATTTTTACAGATTAGTCATGGGTCAGCACACCACATTGTGCATGATGTGCTCCAGTTTCACAAAGTGTCTGCAAGATGGGTGGCACGGCAGCTCACTCGTGAAATGAGAGAACGACGTGTTGATGCCTGTGAAGAACTTCTTCGGCGCTTTGAACGGGAAGGTGATGATTTCCTTGCAAAAATCGTTACTGGGGACGAAACCTGGGTTCATTTCCACCAACCGGAAACGAATAGAGCGAGCAAGGTATTGCGCCATTCCTCATCACCAAACAGAACCATCAGCAGGGAAGGTTATGCTGACTCTCTTTTGGGACGAAAAAGGCATTTTGGAGCATTACATGCCTAGAGGGACCACTGTCGCCAGTGTATCATAGACAGATCTCCTAAAAAATCATCTACGGTCTGCAATCAAATCAAAGCGACGTGGATTGCTGTCAGCAGGTGTCCTTTTGCAACATGACAATGCAAGGCCCCACACTGCCCGTACAACAGTTGCAGCAATCACAGACCTGCATTTTGAGTGTCTTCCTCATCCACCATACTCACCAGACCTTGCCCCAAGTGATTTCCATATGTTTGGAACACTCAAACACGCAATGGGAGGAAAGAAGTTCCATTCTGATGAAGAGGTACACCACGCGGTGCACGAATGGTTGCGCAGACTACCAAAAGAATTTTTTTCTAAAGGAATTTATGCACTTTGTAAGGACTTGCATTGAGCATGGGGGAGATTATGTTGAAAAGTTTTTTGCATCGATCGTGGATATCAGTGGCCCCTGTACGACTCTCAGTGAAACAACAGATGTTATTTGCGTTGTGAGGGCTTGTGGGAGTGTCTGACAGGCTGTTTGCATATAGTGCGAATATGACTGGTCCCTGTATCCACCCTTGTGGAGCTCCAGACATTTCAGTGTTGTCAGGATGAAAATAGGTAGGTATCTGGAATTACTCGTGAGAGTATCCGAAAATTTTTTGGATGGATCGTGAATAAGAGTGGCCCCTGCATGCATTCTTGCGGAACCCTAGGTCTTATTTAGCGTTACGACGTAGTTTTTGACAGTTTCTTGGCATAGATCGTGAATATGACTGGGCCCAGTACGCATCCTTGTGGAACACCATACGTCTACATCTACATCTACATGATAACTTTGCAATTCACATTTAAGTGCTCGGCAGAGGGTTCATCGAACCACAATCATACTATCTCTCTACCATTCCACTCCCAAACAGCGCGCGGGGAAAACAAACACCTAAACCTTTCTGTTGGAGCTCTGATTTCTCTTATTTTATTTTGATGACCTATGTAGGCTGGACTCAACCAAATACTTTCGCATTCTGAAGAGAAAGTTGGTGACTGAAATTTCTCAAATAGATCTCGCCGCGACGAAAAACGTCTTTGCTTTAATGACTTCCATCCCAACTCGCGTATCATATCTGCCACATTCTTTCCCCTATTACGTTTTTGCATCCTTTCGATGTCGTCCGCGAATCCCACCTGGTAAGGATCCCACACCGCGCAGCAGTGTCTCTTTAGTGGACTTGTTGCATCTTCTAAGTGTCCTGCCAATGAAACGCAACCTTTGGCTCGCCTTCCCACAATGTTATCTATGTGGTCTTTCCAACTGAAGTTGTTCGTAATTTTAACACCCAGGTACTTCGTTGAATTAATAGCCTTGAGAATTGTACTATTTATCGAGTAACTCATGTGGATCACCTCACACTTTTCGTTGTTTAGCGTCAACTGCCACCTGCCACACCATACAGCAATCTTTTCTAAATCGCTTTGCAACTGATACTGGTCTTCGGATGACCTTACTAGACGGTAAATTACAGCATCATCTGCGAACAACCTAAGAGAACTGCTCAGATTATCACTCAGGTCATTTATATAGGGTCAGGAACAGCAGAGGTCCCAGGACGCTTCCCTGGGGAACACCTGATATCACTTCAGTTTTACTCGATGATTTGCCGTCTATTAATACGAACAGCGACCTTCCTGACAGGAAATCACGAATCCAGTCGCACAACTGAGACGATACCCCATAGGCCCACAGCTTGATTAGAAGTCGCTTGTGAGGAACGGTGTCAAAAGCTTTCCGGAAATCTAGAAATACGGAATCAACTTGAGATCCCCTGTCGATAGCGTGCGAATAAAGAGCTAGCTGCGTTGCACAAGACCGATGTTTTCTGAAACCATGCTGATTACGTATCAATAGATCGTTCCGTTCGAGGTGATTCATAATGTTTGAATACAATATATGCTCCAAAACCCTACTGCAAACCGACGTCAATGATGTCTGTAGTTCGATGGATTACTCCTACTACCCCTCTTAAACACTGGTGCGACCTGCGCAATTTTCCAGTCTGTAGGTATAGACCTATCGGTGAGCGAGCAGTTGTATATGATTGCTAAGTAGGGAGCTATCGTGTCAGCGTAATATGAAAGGAACCTAATCGGTATACAATGTGGACCTGAAGACTTGCCCGTATCAAGCGATTTGAGCTGCTTCGCAACCCCTAAAGGTATCTACTTCTAAGAAAATCATGCTAGCAGCTGTTCGTGTTTCAAATTCTGGAATATTCCATTCGTCTTCCCTGTTGAAGGAATTTCGGAAAACTGCGTTCAATAACTCCGCTTTAGCGTCACAGTCGTCGGTAACAGTACCATCGGCACTACGCAGCGAAGGTATTGACTGCGTCTAGCCGCTTGTGTGCTTCACATACGACCAGAATTTCTTCGGATTTTCTACCAAATTTCGAAATAATGTTTCGTTGTGGAACCTATTAAAGGCATATCGCATTGAAGTCCGTGCCAAATTTTGCGCGTCTGTAAATTTTAGCCAATCTTCGGGATTTCGCGTTCTTTTTAACTTCGCATGCTTTTTAGTGTTATCATGACGAAATATAGATACAGCCTTGAGATAGATACTGCCTACAGGAAAATTAAAGAGACCTTTGGAGATAAGAGAACCACTTGTATGAACATCAAGAGCTCAGATGGAAACCCAGTTCTAAGCAAAGAACGGAAAGCAGAAAGGTGGAAGGAGTATATAGAGGGTCTGTACAAGGGCGATGTACTTGAGGACAATATTATGGAAATGGAAGAGGATGCAGATGTAATGGGAGATACGATACTGCGTGAAGAGTTTGACAGAGCACTGAAAGACCTGAGTCGAAACAAGGCCCCCGGAGTAGACAACATTCCATTGGAACTACTGACGGCCTTGGGAGAGCCAGTCCTGACAAAACTCCACCATCTGGTGAGCACGATGTATGAAACAGGCGAAATACCCTCAGACTTCAAGAAGAATATAATAATTCCAATCCCAAAGAAAGCAGGTGTTAACAGATGTGAAAATTACCGAACAATCAGTTTAATAAGCCACAGCTGCAAAATACTAACACGAATTCTGTACAGACGAATGGAAAAACTAGTAGAAGCCGACCTCGGGGAAGTTCAGTTTGGATTCCGTAGAAATACTGGAACACGTGAGGCAATACTGACCTTACGACTTATCTTAGAAGAAAGATTAAGGAAAGGCAAACCTACGTTTCTAGCATTTGTAGACTTAGAGAAAGCTTTTGACAATGTTGACTGGAATAGTCTCTTTCAAATTCTAAAGGTGGCAGGGGTAAAATACAGGGAGCGAAAGGGTATTTACAATTTGTAGAGAAACCAGATGGCAGTTATAAGAGTCGAGGGACATGAAAGGGAAGCAGTGGTTGGGAAGGGAGTAAGACAGGGTTGTAGCCTCTTCCCGATGTTATTCAATCTGTATATTGAGCAAGCAGTAAAGGAAACAAAAGAAAAATTCGGAGTAGGTATTAAAATCCATGGAGAAGAAATAAAAACTTTGAGGTTCGCCGATGACATTGTAATTCTGTCAGAGACAGCAAAGGACTTGGAAGAGCAGTTTAACGGAATGGATGGTGTCTTGAAAGGAGGATATAAGATGAGCATCAACAAAAGCAAAACGAGGATAATGGAATGTTGTCGAATTAAGTCGGGTGATGTTGAGGGTATTAGATTAGGAAATGAGACACTTAAAGTAGTAAAGGAGTTTTGCTATTTGGGGAGCAAAATAACTGATGATGGTCGAAGTAGAGAGGATATAAAATGCAGACTGGCAATGGCAAGGAAAGCGTTTCTGAAGAAGAGAAATTTGTTAACATCGAGTATAGATTTAAGTGTCAGGAAGTCGTTTCTGAAAGTATTTGTATGGAGTGTAGCCATGTATGGAAGTGAAACATGGACGATGAATAGTTTGGACAAGAAGAGAATAGAAGCTTTCGAAATGTGATGCTGCAGAAGAATGCTGAAGATTAGATGGGTAGATCACATAACTAATGAGGAAGTATTGAATAGGATTGGGGAGAAGAGAAGTTAGTGGCACAACTTGACCAGAAGAAGGGATCGCTTGGTAGGACATGTTCTGAGGCATCGAGGGATCACCAATTTAGTATTGGAAGGCAGCGTGGAGGGTAAAAATCGTTGGGGGAGACCAAGAGATGAATACACTAAGCAGATTCAGAAGGATGTAGGCTGCAGTAGGTACTGGGAGATGAAGAAGCTTGCACAGGATAGAGTAGCATGGAGAGCTGCATCAAACCAGTCTCAGGACTGAAGACCACAACAACAACAATGGCGAAATCAGGTAGGTATCTGCAATTACTCATGAGCGCATCTGACAAATCAGATCTTATTAAGCTTTACGATGGGCTCGAGGAAGTGTGTGGCGGGTTGTCTGCATGCAGTGTAAATACGAGCGGTCCCGGGACGCGGCCTTGTGGGACACCGGCCGGCTCCCCCCCGGGCTGCCCAGACAGCCTGGCTCCAGCCCCGCCACCTGCGGGCCGCCGCACAATTTTCCGCACAATTTGCCAGCAGCGCCCCTACCTGCTGCGCGCCTTTCAGCCGCCCACAAAGGGGCGCGGCGGCCGGGGGCGGCGGGGGCGGAGGCCCGCGCAGGTGGCCGCCGGAAGCGCTAAGCACCGGCTTACGCGGAGCCGCTCTCACGGCCGACGCCTCTCCATTCGCCTGCGCAGGATTTTTCTCGTTATAACTCTTCCCGTCCGATACCTCGTGTGACTGGCTGACCACAACACACTACACACCCGGCAGTTTCCAGCAACACTTGCCTATTGTGCGCGGCTCAGCGAAGTCCATCACGGTACACCAGCCTCAGCCACAAAGCCAGCAGCCCAGTCTTTCTTTCATTAGTTCTTCCTGCAACAGCAATAGCTGTGAGCCGGAGCACCTACTCCCTATTCGAGTACGACGGGGGATCCATAAGAAACCGGATTGTTATCATAAAATATTTATTGATGAACCTTTTTACTAAATTACTTCAGTCATCTTCAAAATATTCTCCATTACATGCGATGCACCTGTCAAGTCTCTTTTTCCACTGTTGGAAGCCCATTTGATATTGTCCAGTGCCCTTTGCAAAGCTGTTTTTACCGCCTGCACATCGTCATAACGCTCCCCTTTTAGCGTTTTTTCATTCGTGGAAATAGGAAAAATTCGCACGGGGCTAGGTCCGGCGAATACGGAGCGTGGGGAACGACAGACCACCTCTGAGATGCCAAATACTGGGTCACTCGTAAGGCCGTGTGTGCTGGAGCGTTGTGATGCAGAAACCAATCACCTGATCGCCAAAGTTCCGGGCGTTTCCTCCTCACATCCTCTCGCAGACGCCTTAAAACATCCAAGTAAGAGTGCTGGTTAACAGTCTGGCCAGGGGGTACGAATTCCCGATGCACAATTCCACGGACATCAAAGAAGACAATGATCATCGTCTTCACATTTGACCTCACTTGCCTTGCTTTTTTTGGTCTGGGAGAGTTGGGAGTCCTCCACTGGCTCGACGCTCGCTTGGTTTCTGGGTCATACCCGTAACACCAACTCTCAACCCCTGTAATGACTTAATTCAAGAAGTTTCGATCACGTGCAATCTCTGTTTTCAAGTCCTGACACACATTCATGCGGATGGTTTTTTGCTCCTGTGTGAGAAGGCGCGGAACAAATTTAGCAGCAACACGTCTCATGTGCAAATCCTCACTCAAAATCCGCTGGCACGATCTCCAACTGCTTCCTGTCTCTGCTGAAATTTGGTCGATCGTTTGGCGACGATCCTCGTTGATGTTTCAGCGGACCTTTTCAATGTTCTCCTCATTTCGCGGTGTTGAAGGGCGTCTAGAACGAGCTTGGTCTTCAGCACACATCTCACCACGTTTAAAGCGCCCAAACCACTCGAAAACCTGTGTGCGGCTCATAGCGTCCTCCTGGAAAGGTTCCTGAAGCATTTGGTGTGTCTCCGTTGCAGTTTTTTCAAGCAGGAAACAAAATTTCACGCACACTCTTTGTTCTTTTAAAGTTGCCATAACGACTTCGCAGAGGTAACCCGCCAACAGTCATACAAACACAATACCACACTTCCACGTTCAGGTCTGCACACCTGTTTCATGAACGTCTCTACTAACACCATCTAGCGTGAGAACCCTGCACTACGTCTACGAGTGGCAGAGCCCTCGGAGACCGGTTTCTTTTGGGTACCCCTCGTATTTGCAGTGGTTAATGTCACATCTTATTGAACCGTTGATTATCAGAAACCTTAGGTGTGCCTGACAAGCTACGATCACCTTTCAAATACACCGAGGAACGTCGAAAATAGCGTAATGAGATGGGACCATTGGATCGAAATGAAATTCTATAGATGTGATACAGTGGTGATATTCAATTGGTCAAATCAAGGCAAATAAACAAATACAGTAAGTACAAGTACACAAATACAGTGCAACATCAATAACACTTTGGATTACCTTCTCTACAACACCGGGTGATCAAAAAGTCAGTATAAATTTGAAAACTGAATAAATCACGGTATAATGTAGATAGAGAGCTACAAATTGACACACATGCTTGGAATGACATGGGGTTTTATTAGAACCAAAAAAATACAAGAAGTTCAAACAATGTCCGACAGATGGCGCTTCATCTGATCAGAATAGCAATAATTAGCACAACAAAGTAAGACAAAGCAAAGATGATGTTCTTTACAGGAAATGCTCAATATGTCCACCACCATTCCTCAACAATAGCTGTAGTCGAGGAATAATGTTGTTAACAGCACTGTAAGCCATGTCCCGAGTTATGGCGAGGCATTGGCGTCGGATGTTGTCTTTCAGCATCCCTAGAGATGTCGGGCGATCACGATACACTTGCGACTTCAGGTAACCCCGAAGCCAATAATCGCACAGACTGAGGTTTAGGGACCTGGGATGCCAAGCATGACGAAAGTGGCGGCAGAGTACACGATCATCACCAAACGACGCGCGCAAGAGATCTTTCACGCGTCTAGCAATATGGGGTGTTTCTTTTTTTTTTTGTTCTAATAAAACCCCATGTCATTCCAAGCATGTGTGTCAATTTTTACCTCTCTATCTACATTATTCCGTGGTTTATTAAGTTTTCAAAGTTATACTGACTTTTTGATCACCCGGTATATACTGCAACATGGTCTGGCATAGAGCTCATTCGACGGTTGAGACTGGCAGACTGGCACATAACTCTTGAACAGGCAACTCCGCCACACGGCGGCTTCAGGCGTTCCAGCTCATCCCCCACCGCTCTGTAGGGGGCAGGTTCGGGGAGAAGGCCGGCCATGCAAGAGTCGGAACATGACGTAGGACGTCTTGAGGAACTCGAGCTGTATGCGGCAGATCATTGTCTAGCTGGAAAAATGTTCCTGGTAAGCTGGCCGTTGTGGCCGAGCGGTTCTAGGCGCTTCAGTCCGGAACCGCGCTGCTGCTACGGTCGCTGGTTCGAATCCTGCCTCGGGCATGGATGTGTGTGGTGTCGTAAGGTGTAAGTAGTGTAACTAACCTGTTACTACGGGTTATTCCTTATTGGGAATGGAAATACTTATTGCTTATGAAATTAACGTGAGAAGAGTAGGGTCGCCACCGACTCTAACCATACAACTAATCAAAGATTTGGTCGAGTCGGAAAATAAATTAATTTGATCACAGACCAAAATCTCACAAAAATGCATACGTTGTGATGTCGCTCATAGGGGATACGATGTAATTAATAGTGTTCTCCGTGCACTGTTCACGACAATCAAACATTTAAAATAAAATAGCACATGCAAGAACACTGTGCAGAAGATCAGCTCCCAGCAAAACACCTGAAAATAAGACTTAATCTAAAGCATTTGTTATAAAATACAAGGGGAGACTAATCACTGGACCTGTGCATAAGGAAACGCATTGGATGTGCTAACGGGAAAGCTACGAGGTGAGTGGCTTAGGCGCAAAAACGTAACCTCGGAATACAAGAGAAAATTGTAGATAAAATCTTTTATTCCTAAGATATTAAGGAAAAGCATCGATACATTCACCGTTGTAATCTACTCCTAAAATCATTGGTGTGAATCATTCATACCACTGCTCTTGCCTGATCGCAATAACTCGTAAAGCGGTACACGTTTCGCAGTACACCCGCGTGCCCACGTGGTTTGTGGAGACGCACTTCGTAGGTATCGTGTCCAAGTTGCAACAATATCACATCTCACAATCATGAGCGGTTAAAGTTCTTTAAAACAAGCATGAGACCGGACAGTTAGTGATGACGGTAGCCCAACAAAACTTTAATGTTCAACCACGTGGTCGGCTCCCCACGGACGAAAGATACATAAAGGAAGGAAAATTTACGAGAAGGCAAAGCCATTAATATTTAGAAAACTGAAAGCTTATACAGGCACAGCTGAAGGCAAACAGACATTCATACAGAAGCGAGTGCTCACTTCTTATCGACACCTTTGTGTGGCGCTCTTCCGGTGGATCCAAGTCTGCTACAGAAATTTACTAAGTGAAACATCTGCCAAAGTTTTGCATTCCTTGCTGCGACAAGGCAAAGCAATCTTCCAGATTTGAAAAGCGAGACCAAAAGCTAACAGCTCTCCCCTCGCCAAGTAACAGCGCGCCATGCGGTCAGTCTGACTCAGCCTTCTTCGACTGGAGCACAGCTGTGGACGCTTCCCGTAACGGCGGCAGACTGCCTCCCGCTTTCTTCTCCAGCCTCTTCCACGCTCCGCGTGGCCCGGAAAACCCAAAGATGCCATTTCCGCCACCAACCTAACGCAGGCGGATTTCTCACAAGTCGCGAAAACCTCTTTGCCTACTTGACCACTACGCGAGTTGGCTATTCTGTACAACTGCTGCTGAATCTGTACGACTATCGCAGACTTTCTGCAGCAGACTACGCCACCGTCTAGCAACGTGACACACAACCACATTCATTCAATCACGCCACTATAAGAGTAAAGAGAAAAAAGGAAAAGAAAGAGAAATGGTAATGAAAATGGGCTACCGGACTAATGAAAAGTGGCTACAGGACCCTTTCAGTAGTTCTAAGTCTGGATGACTGATGACCTCAGATGTTAAGTCCCATAGTGCTTAGAGACATTTTAACCATTTGTCCCTGGTAGACCATGTAAGAAAGGTCGCACGTGGGCTCGAAGAGTGTCGTTAGCATAACGCTGGCTCGTTATGGTTATCATCCGTTCACAAAATGAATAGGGATTCTTCACCACGTTTGCTAAACTGTGGCAGCCCACGTCGTTCTGGCTTGCCACCACGGTCAGATGCCTCGGTGTTAACGACAGCACTCAACAAGGGTGCCTGGATTGAAAATCCGCATCCGCAAGGTGTCTGTCAGTGCTGTTGCAGATAGAGCTCACAGCGGAATGGTTCCGCAGGCAGGCACTGCCCGCTTATATAGAGAACGAGCGACCTTGATTATACAGAGTAAAAGGCATATTACTATACACAAAACTAGGTCTACTTTGGGTCTTCGGGTCGATTCCACAATCACCAACAAATTTTACATATTCACATACACCTTTACCTTTTATCCAAACAAATACAGATTCATTAGGATTCAGTTTTCTTTTGTTACGTGTATACAATACAAGTGGAGACGCAGAATCATAAGCAGATTTACCAAAGTCTTTATTAGCAATTTCAAACTTATGATAGGTACGATAGGCAATTACATCTCTATCATTAAAACTTTCGAGTTCAGGTACACTAGAAACTCCACTACCACCTCTCACTATCGCAACAGTGAACTATCCATTTCCATGTGAGAATGTGTCGTAGGCGACTTGTAGGCGATGACATCTCGATCTTCGAAAGATTCTAGTCCAGGTAGCGAAGCGTTCTCACAGCGGACAAGAATGAGTGTAAACCACCCACTACCAGCTGCTCCAGTTGCGAGATCCAGTGAAAAATTAACTCGACAGCCACGAAAGAACATAAGTTCATTCAGAACAACAGATTGAGCATTGTGGAATCGACCCGAAGACCCAAAGTAGACATAGTTTTGTGTATAGTAATATGCCTTTTACTCTGTATTCTCTGTCTTGTAGAAAAGTTAGTAATGATTGTGGAATCGACCCGAAGATCCAAAATAGACCTAGTTTTGTGTATAATAATATGCCTTTTACTCTGTGTACTCGTTCTTGTAGAAAGTTTAGTAATGATGAAAAAAATCGTGTATGGGTTAAAGGACTTGGTGTACCTGCTGAGAATGTGACTGTAACCGGAGATATTACTTTGTGTTATAATTATTAATAAAGTGTGATCCTTGAGCAAGTGGAGCAAGTCACTGTAAGATCCCTGATCGCTCGCCACAAGATCCTTCAATCCTCTTGCCTCGTCCTGGTCGCTCCAGATCTGGTACTTCGCACGTTGGAGCCATCTAGTGCCCACTGCCCCAACATCGTCTGACTGAACACTCTTAACGATCAAGCTGGGGAGCAGCACTGCTGATTTCATGCCGTTGGTTGGGTTCCACTCAAACTGGTTTATCTGTGAGAAACGTCGTCTATCTGGCAGTCTGCGCCTACCGACCCAAGACATCAGCAGACGCGGACTGCCAGGTATAAGTGTTAGATGAGTCGGGATGTTATCGTCGTGTATATGACTCTTCCACTATGCGCTGTTTAAATAGGGTTCCCTGCGCGATTTCAGCGCTCCTGCAGGGTGTCTGGGAGTGCACATTTCCACCAAACTTGGATGATTTGCATATCGGATCTTGCTGTACTTATTTTCAAAGTTACGCGTTTGTATCTTTCTTTCCTCGGGGCGCGCTATTATTAATGTTCCTGAGCGTATATCTACACCCACATCTACGGGGTGGACCTGAACAGCGCACATATAGGTTGGTATGTATATGGGGACGGGATCAGACAGCTAGGTCATCGGTCCCATCGCGTTAGGGAAGGATGGGAAAGGAAGTCGGCCGCGCCGTTTCAAAGGAACCATCCCGGCATGTATCTGAAGCGATTTAGGGAAAACAGGGAAAACCTAAATTAGAATGGCCGGATGAGTGTTTGAAACGTCGTTCGCCCGGATAAGAGTCCAGTGTGTTGACCACTGCGCCACCCCACTCGGTCCACGCACATAATTTCGGATATTGCACAGGGACATTCTCTACGTGCGTTGATGAAGGGTCCGCCTTCATAGCTGGGTGGCCTGCGCATCTGACTACTGTATTGATGTCCAGGGTTCGAATCCGGCACCGTCAGCGTTTTTTTTCTTGGTGAGAGGAAGGGACCGCCCCCCCCCCCCCCCTGAGAAAAGACACCAAAATAAGGTTTTACAAAAAAAAAAATGGCCATGCCTTTCTTGACCTCAGGCAGTGAATGAAAAAAAAAGAAGGCAAAGCAGTAAACAATTTGCTGGTATGAGATTTTTCGTGTCTCTCAAAGGTTGCTCAGGGGAGGGGGACAGTCAATAAGAAATGAGAATACATGAGAAAAATTAGGAACTGAAGAAGAACGTACAACTAACACCGCTGGTAAAACAAATCCGAGACCGAACGGAGCAGTACTGAATGGAAACTCGAGGCCGAAGAGTAAACTGGACTTTAGTGTTGTCAACAAAGGAACGAGATTATTTCCAGACAACACACTCACACACACACACCGCGTGCCGTCGAAATTGGCAATGCTGTTCATATATGAAGTCTTCACGGGAAGAGTAGCGTCGTCGTCTCTTAGCAACGTTCCGATGGAATGCGTCTCCGTCATGTTCAGGCGCCTGAAGATGATGGAGACGCATTCCATTGGAACGTTGCTAAGAGACGACGACGCTACTCGTCTGACAAGCCTTGAAGACTTCATATATGAAATTCTTCGAGAAAGCCTGCACTCACATATAAATGCTGTTCAGATATTTCCAGTGCAATGCGCATACAAAGATAAATGGGTGCAAAAAGACCGCAATGTCATGAGTCTATAACCAGGTACTACTGACCGCGGCTCCCTTATAAATAAAAAACTACATCCATCCAGTAGTTGACAATGAGAGCATTTAGCGAGGTTCATCGCGCGTCACACATGATTTCAGACATTTTCGAAATTTTCTCTCTGACATCTCACTATTTTTTCGCTGTTCTTCCAATAAATCTTCAAGAACAGGGACAACGTTTTACTTTATCACTTCTTTACGACTAGCTATATTGCAACATATTTTGCGGGCAGTAACTGAATGTACGTGCAAAATTATGTCGTTGTAGTCCAAAAATGGTTCAAATGGCTCTAAGCACTACGAGACTTAACATCTGAGGTCATCAGCGCCTAGAGAACTTAGAACTACTTAAACCTAACTAACCTAAGGACATCACACACATCCATGCCCGAGGCAGGATTTGAACCTGCGACCGTAGTGGTCACGCGGTTCCAGACTGAGCGCCTAGAACCGCACGGCCACACCGACCGGCTCATTCTGAGTCTGTTCGTGGTAAAGTATTTTTCGAACAGGCTTTATTGGCAGCCCTTGGCGTTCCTGAGTATTGTGTTAGTGAGGAGAAGTTTACTTTACGTGAGAAAACGCATATTCATGTTTATTTTAAGACTTCTAATATGTATTTGTCGCCTGATATGAGGACGAAATTGATGTGGTTATTTGCACTTATTGTAGGCATATTTGATATGCAGTCGTGTCAGAGTAGGAAAACAGCTCTGATACAGAGGGCACCAAAAAATGTATCCAATGTTTAAAAGTCCATAACTTGCAAACTAATTGACGGAGTTGTCTCTTTTTTGGTGAAAGTGTAGCTTAAAGTCCAACTGAAAGATATGACTGTAGGTGTTCTAAATGGTCACCATTAACATCCACACACAAACGATGCCGCCGAACTGCAGCACGAACTGCTGACTGCAACGTGTTCAGTTGGATATTTGCACGTGAATGTACGATGGATCCTCGAAGTTTAGCCAATGCATGGCTTTTGTCGATAAACGACGTCCTTTAGTGTTCCCCACAGGTAAAAGTCCAAAGGAGTTAGGTCCGGGGAACGTGTTGGATACTACACAGCACCTCTAAGGCCTATCCATCTTCCTGGTAGATTTTTGTTGAGATGAACCCTAACACGATTTTGGTAGTGGGCTGTGGTACCATCTTCTTGAAAGTAAACTCTTCGGTCTCCATACAAGTCTCGGATGGCAGGTAAAATGGATGTGTGAAGCTTCTGAAGGTACACCTCACCGCTAACTGTGCCGTCAAAGAAGAATGGCCCAATTAAGCCCCGGTAAGACAACCCACAGCACACATTTACTCCTGGCAAATTCACGGCTTTGTCTACATGGACGTTCGGATTTTCGGCGGCCCAGTAGATGCAATTGTGTCGATTTACTGTACCATTGAGTTTGAACTGTGCCTCATCAGACCACACAATCATCTCTGCAAACTCTTTATCCTTGCGCACCTTGTTAGTAAACCACTCGCAGTACTCCATTCTACTCTCTGGGTCGTCCTCGTTCATTGCGTGTAGCAATCGTGGGGTGTAGCACTTCCACTTTGCTGTCTTCAAAATTCGCCGAACGCTTGAGCGACTCACTCCAGTTTCACGGGCACACTGTCTCACGGACTTCTGTGGTGAGCGGCTGAATTGTTGTAACACACGACGGGCGTTAGCTGGACTTGTTAGTGTTACAGGTCGTCCAGATCGTTGTTTGGGTACATCTTTAACACAGCCTTAGGCTTCAAATTTCTCTCGAATGCGACGAATCGTTAAACGTGTCGGTGGCTCTGTTTGATACTCATTTCGCCATTGCCGTTGAACCTCATTAATGTTTTCGTACTTAAAATACCACTTCAAAACTTACTTCCTTTCATCGAATGTAAGCCTTGCCCCAGCCATGTTTACTCGAGTAACTAGGTGCAATTAAGAACAAAACACTATCTGGCGACTGTCATCTGACAAAAAAAAAAATGCAATACAACGCTTGTGTGGCGATTGCCGGAACTACAAACTATTACACTACCAAAGATGATACAACTCCATCAATTAGTTCGCTAGTTATGGACTTTTAAACAGTGGATGCATTTTTGTACCCCTCTGTATATTACCAAGTATGATCCAGAGCCATTTACGAATTGTAAATTTAATGAATCTGGAATGTCTCTTTTAATGTTGGATTACATAGATGGGCGAAGCGCACTAAGAAGTTTGATTACACGAATCCTTTCCTTATTTCTAATTGGTGCCGCGCGAAGTTTAACCAGAAGTATTGGGAAGCGTTTCAAGAAAATAGGAAGGAACGTCGTGCTCTGCCTCGTTGTGACTTTCTGTGTACCGGTTGGGCTAAAGACGTAGTTTCGTGGTTTAATGTGTCCTTTCAGTCTACGAAGGTGAGGAAACCTCAGTTGTACTTATCTTGTGATACAAATATTGGCAAGCCAGCCTTAACTGAAAAAGTGTTGGAGCGTAAGCAAGACGTATGTATGCCGTCTTACAAAACGTTAGTGTTACAATATTTTTAGTCATAAATGATAAATTTAACTTCCGACTGATCATTATCGTCAGCTTTAGGTTCGCTACCACTAACAAGTACACTATCACGAGCTCCACATTCCATTCTTTCTCAGTACTAGTCCAGTCTGTTATTTTATCCAAAGCCACTGATTTCTGTAGCCTACTATAGGTAACAAAACGATACGAACTTTTACCAGCATACCTCCTCCAAGGAACGCCTGTAGAATCGAGGTCTTGACAACTAAAACGTTCCCGGGTTCGATTCCCGGCGGGGTCAGGGATTTTCTCTGCCTCGTGATGGCTGGGTGTTGTGTGCCGTCCTTAGGTTAGTTAGGTTTAAGTAGTTCTAAGTTCTAGGGGACTTATGACCACAGCAGTTGAGTCCCATAGTGCTCAGAGCCATTTTTGAAGCCAACTAAAACGCACTAGTTTATTACTGACACACAATTTCACTTTTTCCATATTACTTTGTTCCTCAAAGAACTTTTTGTTAGCACTGTTATCCAAGGTTAGTCTCTCAACCCTAACATATATACTTACTTACTTACTTATCGCGAATGGACCCAGAAGGATCACGCAAAGCTTTCTGACGTCGTTTCTTCCATACTTCTTTCATTCGTTCTCCATGTTTTCTTTTTCTTTCTTCTGTCCATTTTGTTCCTGGTCTCTTTAGTGCTTCCTTCTCCGACAATACAATCCACTTTTCCACCTTATTTCTAAAAGTTTTTCTATCTTTGACATCTTTAAGTTCAATATTTGCTTTTTGTAAATCTAATTTTACTTGGCTAATCCATGGTGTTGTTGATTTGACTTTTTCTATGTAAGTGAGAATTCTGTTGGTGAGTCGTGTGGGGGGAAGTCTAGTGACATGTCCATAAAATTTTAATCTTCGCCTTCTTATGTCTGCTGCCAGGTTTGATATAGTTTCTGTGGTTCTTCTTGATTGTATCCGGTATCCTTCTTCTGTTAATTTTGGACCTAAAATCTTTCTCATAATTTTGCGTTCTTCTTTTAGTATTTTTTCTAAGTCACATTTTGTGTGGAGTGTGAGCGTTTCACTAGCATATAGTGCTGCTGGCTTATTTACTGCGCAGTAGTGTCTGATTTTTGTGTTCGAGGAGATGCATTTTTTATTGTATATTTCATGTGTCATACCATATGCTCTCTTCATTTTCTGTTGTCTGATCTTCTGTGCAACTTTCTCTCCTCCGGTTGGCTCCAAAATTTCACCTAGGTATTTAAAATGTTTTACTCTATTTATTTTTCCATATTTTGTGTTCAAACTGTGTATATGGAATTTCCTACAGAAAAATTCTGTCTTTTGAAACGAAATTTGTAAACCTACTTTATCCGAGCATTCCTTAAGGATCTCTATTTGTTTGGTGGCGATTTCTTCATCATCTGCAAGTATGGCCAAGTCGTCCGCGAATGCTAAACAAGATACCTCCACGTTGTCTTTGGTTCTACCAAGATGGATTGGTTTCCAGTAGGATTGATTTTTTAATTCTTTTTCCCATTCCTTAATGACTTTATCCAGGACTATATTAAACAGAAGTGGAGATAGCCCGTCACCTTGACGTACTCCAGTTTTTATGAGAGTATATATATATATATACTGGAAGTAGCCTTGATCGCTTAACTTTTTTAATGGTGACCGGTTTCGATCTTTTTATCAGATCATCTTCGGACCATGAATGTCTGCCGCAGACTGTGGTGCATGGCAGTCCTCTTGTTTGTGGCTGGTTGGTCCGAATATGATCTGGTAAAAAGATCGAAGCCGGTGACCATTAAAAAAGTTAAGCGATCAAGACTACTTCCAGTTCGTTTATAATAATTACAGATCTCTGTTTTCCTATATAAGAACTATCTTATTTAAAATGTTATTAACCTTGTTAATAATTACATTTTGATACTTGTTACTGAAAAATACAATTTAGTCCTTAATATTATAATGCATAAATGAAGGAAATTGAGCGGCGTACGAATCAAACTTGCCGTCAACATTAGCTGTTTTACCACCGTAATTGAATTCTACATTACTTGTCTCAACAGCCGCGCGGGATTAGCCGAGCGGTCTTGGGCGCTGCAGTCATGGACTGTGCGGCTGGTCCCAGCGGAGGTTCGAGTCCTCCCCCGGGCATGGGTGTGTATGCGTTTGTCCTTAGGATAATTTAGGTTAAGTTGTGTGTAAGCTTAGGGACTGATGACCTTAGCAGTTAAGTCCCATAAGATTTCACACACACTTGAACATTTTTTTGTCTCAACAAATTGTGTACGCCATCGACACATTTTCCCTGATGCTAATAATTGATATCATACGAGGCCGCCTACGATTCCATCGTCTCCTCCTGCGAGTAACACGACGCTTCATCTGACGAGGTCTCCCATACCGGCGTCTTCGGACTAGACGGGGACGGCGAGGTATCGATCTCCTCTGAGCTTTTTCAACCGAAATTGGCCGAGAAAACAAATGTTTTGCCTTACTTATTGAATGGCCATCGTATCGATGCTGCATCAGAGCTACCGTCAGCCGTGGTAACTTTGTACCCTTTCCACATTTTCGGAAATACTGAATTCAAAATAAATAACTTACACATCACAGCACACACTGTAACAGCTTACATCTATAGTTACTGAGTACTTGGGGAAGTGTAAATGTGTACTAATTATGCCCTATTTAGGTAAAATTTCAATTTTCTTACTAGCGCAAAGTTACACTGTCGTTCAGGTTGAGACCAATCTTAATAAAGAAATACATATTACTTTTCTGTATTTAATGCTCTGGCTAAGTTTAGACCATATCAAAAGGAATTAAGGCATTAACAATAACTAAAAACAAACGGTGTTAATTCAATATCGGACATTTATTCTGAGATATCAGGATATTTGTATCGACCTGGAACGGTTCAGTTGAGTCACTGTCATCAGGAGCTCTGTTCAAAGCCGACGCAATTAAAGAACAATTACAATTGCGACAACTTATTTGATGGTGGAAATACAACCGAAATGCGAACTAGAAATCACATAGGCAGTAATACTGTTACTTTTAGTATAAAATAATGCAAGTAGGCGGTACTCCAGCCATTTGAAACCAAAGTAGTAAGTGATGCCCTGACCGGTAAAAAGTTATCCTGAGTCACTGTACAAAGGCAGGGTGAGGAGCCATCATTTGTATGGACCCAGTGGAAATGGAAATGACAGTTTGGCGTCATTGGCTGGGATGCCCTTACGGGGCTGGTCCGGCCGCCTTGGTGCAGGTCTTATTACATTCGACGCCAAATTGGGCGACCTGTGCGCCGGATAGGGATGAAATGATGATGAAGACAACACAACACCCAGTCCCTGAGCGGAGAAAATCCCCGACCGGGAATCGAACCCGGGCAGCTTAGGACGGCAGTCCGTCACGCTGACCATTCAGCTATCGGCGCGGACCTAGTGTTATGCGACGATGGTGAGGAATCAGAAATCTGCACAGCTGACAAAGAGCGCAACAAGGAAAGAAGGAATGGAGTACAAGAGCGATGCATTGCAGCGGATGATGTAATTGATGTAACTGCTATACGTGATTGCTTGACAATTCATATAGTAAACAGCTTTTTAATGAAGGTGGAAAAATTATTAAATATAAAACGAAATTAAAAGTACAATAGTCCGCTGTAGCTGTATTTCTTCAAGTCAGTTATGGATCCACATACACATCTGGTGTATATAAATGCTATGTCGTATGGTGTGGGGAGTAGTTAGAGAATGCCGCTGTTGTCAGACACATGGCCGAAAGCGGATGGAACAAGGAATGGGAGACCGAAGATCTGCACAGTGGCACGTGCTGGAGACAAATCGAATCGCATTCGCCGAAGGCCCAATAGTACGATGGAAAGTGGGGTCTGCAACGTAACTCAACTGGCGTGGGGAACAACAGGCAGTTTGTGAGCATCGCTGCTAGGTTGGAATTCAACCACAACTGCTATCGACAACACGTTTACAGAATTCGCGTCATTCTATTACCGTGCTGGGACTCTGGGGGAATCCAAGACGTCAACCAGTTCTACGTCAGAGCGGCTAGTGCTAGTTACGGAGCTGGTCCAGATGAATTAAGAATTTTCCTCGTATGTGGTAATATTCGCGGTTATAGTGAACATGTACATCTATACATTTGCTTGTGGGAGTCGTGTTAAAAGTTGGACCCCTACATTTTAGGTCTATGTGTACGTGTGCGTCCGATTTCGCGTCTGTGTGTGTGTCTTCATTTCATCTACGTCTCCATTATACTCCGGAAGCCACCTAATTTCTGAATTTCCGGAAGGCTTTTGACACTGTACCACACAAGCGGCTCGTAGTGAAATTGCGTGCTTATGGAATATCACCTCACTTACGTGACTGGATTTGTGATTTCCTGCCATAGAGGTCACAGTTCGTAGTAATTGACGGAAAGTCATCGAGTAAAACAGAAGTCATTTCTGGTTTTCCCCAAGGTAGTGTTATAGGCCCTTTGCTGTTCCTTATCTATACAAACGATTTTGGAGACAATCTGAGCAGCCGTCTTCGGTTGTTTGCAGATGACGCTGTCGTTTATCGACTAATAAAGTCATCAGAAGATCAAAACTAACTGCGAAACGATTTAGAAAATATATCTTAATGGTGTGAAAAGTGGCTGTTGATCCTAAATAACGAAAAGTGTGAGGTCATCCACATGAGTGCTAAAAGGAACTCGCTAAACTTCAGTTACACGATAAATCAGTCTCACCTAAAAGCCGTAAATTCAACTAAATACCTAGGTATTACAATTACGGACAACTTAAATTGGAAGGAACACATAGAAAATGTTGTGGGGAAAGCTAACCATAGACTGCGTTTTATCGGCAGGACACTTAGAAAATGTAACAGACCTACTAAGGAGACTGCCTACACTACGCTCGTCCGTCCTCTTTTAGAATACTGTTGCGCGGTGTGGGATCCTTGCTAGATAGGACTGACGGAGTACATCTACGTTTTGTATTATCGCGAAATGTGGGAGAGAGTGTCACAGAAATGATACAGGCTTTGGGCTGGAAATCATTAAAAGAAAAGCGTTTTTTGTTGCGACGGAATCTTCTCACGAAATTCCAATCACCAACTTTCTCCTCCGAATGCGAAAATATTTTGTTGACACCGACCTACATAGGGAGGAACGATTACCGCCATAAAATAAGGGAAATCATAGCTCGTACGGAAAGATGTAGGTGTTCATTCTTTCCGCGCGCTATACGAGACTGGAATAATAGACTTGAATATGATTTCCCGAGTATCCATGTAGATGTATATGTAATGGTGTGTAGCGGTGAGTACTTCTGGTAACACTAATCGATCCCCCCCCTCCTCCCCCACCATGTTCCACTAGCGATTGTCGCGTGGGAAGAATGATTGTCGATAACCATTTGTACTGACACTAATTTCTTGAATTCTCTCGTTGTGGTATTACAAGAGACGTATGTGGGAGGAAGTAATGTACTGTCCGACTCTTCCCGCAAAGTGCTCCCTTGAAATTTCAAACTTGCAGTACTGTCAAGCGCAACGTCTCTTTTTGTGACCTCTTTAAACGACGTTTGCTGAGCGTCTCGGAAACGGTGTGGCGCAGATTAAACGATTCCGCGGCGAAAACCGTCGCTGTTCTATCAGCCCTACCTGGCAAGGTTCACAGATTAATTAACAGTACCGAAGAATCGGTGGAACAAGCGCCTCATAGGCCGCTTTCTTCGTGGATGAATTGCGTTTCCTTAACGGTCTTTCTATGAATGTCTGACATCTACCTTACCTACTATTTGTTTTATTCTGAAGCGCCAAAGAAACTGGTATAAGCATGTGTATTCAAATACAGCGATACAGTATGTAAATAGACAGAATACGGCGCTGCGGTCGGAAATGCCTATATAAGACAACAAGTGCCAGGCGCAGTTGTTAGATCGGTTACTGCTGCTACAATGGCAGTTTATCAAGATTTAAGTGAATTTGAACGTGGTGTCATAGTCGGCGCACGAGAGATGGGACACAGCATCTGCGAGGTAGCGATGAACTGGGGATTTTCCCGTCCGACCATTTCACGAGTGTGCCGTGAATATCAAGAATCCGGCAAACATCTCTGACATCGCTGCGGCCCGAAAAAGATACAACAACGGGACCAACGACTACTCAAAAAATGGTTCAAATGGCTCTGAGCACTATGGGACTTAACAAAAAAATGGTTCAAATGGCTCTGAGCACTATGGGACTAAACTGCTAAGGTCATCAGTCCCCCAGAACTTAGAACTACTTAAACCTAACTAACCTAAGGACATCACACACATCCATGCCCGAGGCAGGATTCGAACCTGCGACCGTAGCGGTCACGCGGTTCCGGACTATAGCGCCTTTAACCGCTTGGCCACCCCGGCCGGCTGGGACTTAACATCTGACGTCATCAGTCCCCTAGAACTTAGAACTACTTAAACCTAACTAACCTAAGGACATCACACACATCCATGCCCGAGGTAGGATTCGAACCTGCGACAGTAGCAGTCACGCGGTTCCAGACTGAAGAGCCTAGAACCGCTCGGCCACACCGGCTGGCTTTTTTCCCATGTATGCACAATACGTTATATTTATTTATACTCAGTGTCAACAGCCGAAACCTTCACCATGCATGAATGTTCTGCAGGTTATGCTGGAAATCGCTACTGTCTTTAGGTGCTGGTAGTCTGTTCTTTCGAAAGTTTAAAGGAACGTCCGACGCTTTCTACTACATCATTTGTACACATGGTAAAGAACAAGGGTTCTGAAACTTTCTGGCAGATTAAAACTCTATGTCGGACCGAGACTCGAACTCGGGAACTTTGCCTGGCAGAAGTAAAGCTGTGAGGACGGGGCGTGAGTCGTGCTTGGGTAGCTCAGTTGGTAGAGCACTTGTCCGCGATAGGCGAAGGTCCCGAGTTCGAGTCTCAGTCCGGCACACAGTTTTAATCTGCCAGAAAGTTTCATATCAGCGCACACTCCGCTGCAGAGTGAAAATCTCATTCTGGAAACAAGGGTTCTATCACATTTTCTTGCGGTGTTCCGGATTTCGATTTAATAGAAACTTGGTGGCCTCGGGCATGGATGTGTGTGACGTCCTTAGGTGAGTTAGGTTTAAATAGTTCTAACTTCTAGGGTACTGATGGCTCCAGCTCAGAGCCATTTGAACCATTTTGAAGACTTCTTAAATAATAGAACAATAGAACCCAGTTCGTTGTCCACGACGGCGAGTGTTCATCAGAGACAAAGGTTTCGTCAGGAGCGTCGAAGGGAAGAGCGAGAGGGCCGCTCTTGTTCCCTATTTACATAAATGATGTGGCGGACTGTGTGGTTAACCTAAGCGCCACTGTACTTAATTACGTGTCAATAAGCATGTCAGTGACATCTATTTCTTAAGTTCGTCAGAAATTGTATAAAAGAGAGTACGATGCCTTCAAAAAATACGCAGCAAAGAGCGGACGTGCCGTGTTGGTGAGTCTGGAGGGCAATGTTGTTGTGGACTTCAGTCCTGAGACTGGTTTGATGCAGCTCTCCATGCTACTCTATCCTGTGCAAGCTTCTTCATCTCCCATTACACACTGCAACCTACATCCTTCTGAATCTGCTTAGTGTATTCATCTCTTGGTCTCCCTCTACGATATTTACCCTCTTCGCTGCCCTCCAGTACTAAATTGGTGATCCCTTGATGCCTCAGAACATGTCCTACCAAGCGATCCCTTCTTGTAGTCAAGTTGCGCCACAAATCCCTCCCCGAGTATACCTCCTCATTAATTATGTGATCTACCCATCTAATCTTCAGCATTCTTCTGTAGCACCACATTACGGGAGCTTCTATTTTTTTCTTGTCTAAACTATTTATCGTCCATGTATCACTTCCATAGATGGCTACACTCCATACAAATACTTTCAGAAACGACTTCCTGACACTTAAATCTATACTCGATGTTAACAAATTTCTCTTCTTCAGAAACGCTTTCCTTGCCATTGCCAGTCTACATTTTATATCCTGTCTACTTCGACCATCATCAGTTACTTTGCTCCACAAACAGCAAAACTCCTTTACTACTTTAAGTGTCTCATTTCCGAATCTAATTCCCTCAGCATCCCCCGACTTAATTCGACTACATTCCATTATCCTTGTTTTACTTTTGTTCATGTTCATCTTATACCCTCCTTTCAAGAAACTGTCAATTCCGTTCAACCGCTCTTGCAAGTCCTTTGCTGTCTCTGGCAGAAATACAATGTCATCGGCGAACCTCAAAGTTTTTATTTCTTCTCCATGGATTTTAATATCAACTCCGAATTTTTCTTTTGTTTCCTTTACTGCTTGCTCAATATAGAGATTTAATAGCATCGGGGAGAGGCTACAATCCTGTCTCACACTCTTCCCAACCACTGCTTCCCTTTCATGTCCCTCGACTCTTATAACTGCCATCTGGTTTCTGTACAAATTGTAAATAGCCTTTCGCTCCCTGTATTTTACCCCTGCCACCTTTAGAATTTGAAAGAGAGTATTCCAATCAACATTGTCAAAAGCTTTCTCTAAGTCTACAAGTGCTAGAAACGTAGGTTTGCCTTTCCTTAATCTTTCTTCTAAGATAAGTCGTAGGGTCAGTATTGCCTCACGTGTTCCAACATTTCTACGGAATCCAAACTGATCTTCCCCGAGGTCGGCTTCTATCAGTTTTTCCATTCGTCTGTAAACAATTCGCGTTAGTATTTTGCAGCTGTGACTTCTTAAACTGATAGTTCGGTAATTTTCACAGCTGTCAACACCTGCTTTCTTTGGGATTGGCATTATTATATTCTTCTGTCTGATGGTATTTCGCCTGTCTCATACATCTTGCTCACCAGATGGTAGAGTTTTGTCAGGACTGGCTGTCCCATGGCTGTCAGTAGTTCTAATGGAATGTTGTCTACTCCGGGAGCCTTGTTTGGACTTAGGTCTTTCAGTGCTCTGTCAAACTCTTCACGCAGTTTCATATCTCCCATTTCATCTTCATCTACATTCTCTTCCATTTCCATAATATTGTCCTCAAGTACATCGCCCTTGCACAGACCCTCTATACACTCCTTCCACCTTTCTGCTTTCCCTTCTTTGGTTAGAGCTGGGTTTCCATCAAAGCTCTTGATATTCATGCAAGTGGTTCTCCTTTCTCCAAAGGTCTCTTTAATTTTCCTGTAGGCAGTATCTATCGTACCCCTAGTGAGATAACCTCTACATCCTTACATTTGTCCTCTAGCCATCCCTGCTCAGCCAATTTGCACCTCCAGTCGATATTTTTGAGACTTTTGTATTCCTTTTTGCCTGCTTCATTTACTGCATTTTTATATTTTCTCCTTTCATCAATTAAATTCAATATTTCTTCTATTACCCAAGTATTTATACTTGCCCTCATCTTTTTACCTATTTGATCCTCTGCTCCCTTCACTATTCCATCCCTCAAAGCTACCCATTCTTCTTCTACTGTACTTCTTTCCCCCATTCCTGTCAATTGTTCCCTTATGCTCTCCCTGAAACTCTGCACAACCTCTGGTTTAGTCAGTTTATCCAGGTCCCATCTCCTTAAATTCCCACCTTTTTGCAGTTTCTTCCGTTTTAATCTACAGATCATAACCAATAGATTGTGGTCAGAGTCCACATCTGCCCCGTGAAATGTCTTACAATTTAAAATCTGGTTCCTAAATCTCTGTCTTATCATTATATAATCTATCTGATACGTTCTAGTATCTCCAGGGTTGTTCCATGTATACGACCTTCTTTCATGATTCTTGAACCAAGTGTTAGCTATTCCCTATTTACATAAATGATGTGGCGGACTGGGTGATTAACCTAAGAGCCACTGTACTTAATTACGTGTTAATAAGCATGTCAGTGAAATCTATTTCTTAAGTCCGTCAGAAATTGTATAAAAGAGAGTAAGACGCCTTCAAAAAACATGCAGCTGTGTTGGTGTGTCTGGAGGGCAATAAAGAAAGAAAAACGTTCATTCGTCTCGCATGCCTACCTCGTTATTGGGATTATAGCATTCTTTCGTTATTGGAGCTGTTAGACTCTTCATTCAGGAATGGATAGAGAGGCAGGATGAATAGGATTGTGTGGGCTACACGCAGCAGGACGGCGATTGCTGTAGCGGTCGCCAGAAGAGAGCCGGGATGAAAGCGCGGACATTGTGCGAGTCGCGGTGACTCCTCGACATTCCAGCGCTGGACGCCTTTGTGCCGGCAGGAAGTGGCTGGAGCACAAAGAGCCCGGCGACGTGTGCGGCCGGCTCCTTCCGGCTCCGGCGCTGGACAACTCTGGAACAAAGCGTAGCAGGAAGCACGCCGAACAGCGCAGTTTGCGGGGGTGCTCGACGCTGGCTGGAGACTGCTCCGTGTAGCCTGCCCTGCCCTCCACTACAGTAAACAGTGGGGTTTTCACTGTCTCGCCGTCTGATTGGAACTTTTTTTGGGGGGTGGGCGGAGGAGAGGTCGGGGGGGGGGGGGGCGTCTTGCTGTTTCGACGCAGCTTAACACGAATTCCTGCTTGATTTAACCACTTTACCAGTTGCTGATCTCCGTGGCTTCAGACTACATTACTTTCATCTACATCTACATCTAAATTTACACTCCGCAAGCCACCCAACGGTGTGTGGCGGAGGGCACTGTACGTGCCACTGTCATTACCTCCCTTTCCTGTTCCAGTCGCGTACGGTTCGCGGGAAGAACGACTGCCGGAAAGCCTCCGTGCACGCTCGAATCTCTCTAATTTTACATTCGTGATCTCCTCGGGAGGTATAAGTAGGGGGAAGCAATATATTCGATACCTCATCCAGAAACGCACCCTCTCGAAACCTGGACAGCAACCTACACCGCGATGCAGAGCGCCTCTCTTGCACAGTCTGCCACTTGAGTTTGCTAAACAACTCCGTAACGCTATCACGGTTACCAAATAACCCTGTGACGAAACGACCCGCTCTTCTTTGGATCTTCTATATCTCCTCTGTCAACCCGACCTGGTACGGATCCCACACTGATGATCAGTACTTAAGTATAGGTCGAACGAGTGTTTTGTAAGCCATCTCCTTTGTTGATGGACTACATTTTCTAAGGACTCTCCCAATGAATCTCAACCTGGTACCCGCCTTACCAACAATTAATTTTATATGATCATTCCACTTCAAATCGTTCCGCACGCATACCCAGATATTTTACAGAAGTAACTGCTACCAGTGTTTGTTCCGCTATCATATAATCATACAATAAAGGATCCTTCTTTCTATTTATTCGCAATACATTACATTTGTCTATGTTAAGGGTCAGTTGCCATGGTTCAAATGGCTCTGAGCACTATGGGACTCAACTGCTGAGGTCATTAGTCCCCTAGAACTTAGAACTAGTTAAACCCAACTAACCTAAGGACATCACAAACACCCATGCCCGAGGCAGGATTAGAACCTGCGACCGTAGCGGTCTTGCGGTTCCAGACTGCAGCGCCTTTAACCGCACGGCCACTTGTGCCGGCTCCACTCCCTACACCAAGTGCCTATCCGCTGCAGATCTTCCTGCATTTCGCTACAATTTTCTAATGGTGCAACTTCTCTGTATACTACAGCATCATCCGCGAAAAGCCGCATGGAACTTCCGACACTATCTACAAGGTTATTTATATATATTGTGAAAAGCAATGGTCCCATAACACTCCCCTGTGGCACGCCAGAGGTTACTTTAACGTCTGTTCCGCTATCATATAATCATACAACAAAGGATCCTTCTTTCTATGTATTCACAATACATTACATTTGTATATGTTAAGGGTCAGTTGCCACTCCCTGCACCAAGTGCCTATCCGCTGCAGATCTTCCTGCATTTCGCTACAATTTTCTAATGGTGCAACTTCTCTGTATACTACAGTATCATCCGCGAAAAGCCTCGTGGAACTTCCGACGCTATCTACAAGGTTATTTATATATATTGTGAAAAGCAATGGTCCCATAACACTCCCCTGTGGCACGCCAGAGGTTACTTTAACGTCTGTAGAAGTCTCTCCATTGTAAACAACATGCTGTGTTCTGTTTGCAAAAAACTCTTCAATCCAGCCACACAGCTGGTCTTATATTCCGTACGCTCTTACGTTGTTTATAAGGCGACAGTGCCTTCCGGAAGTCAAGGAAAATAGCATCTACCTGGGAGCCTGTATCTAATATTTTCTGGGTCTCATGAACAAATAAAGCGAGTTGGGTCTCACACGATCGCTGTTTCCTGAATCCATGTTGATTCCTACAGAGTATATTCTGGGTTTCCAGAAATGACATTCTACAACAGATCGACGTCAGAGATATAGGTCTATAGCGCATCTGCTCGACGACCCTTCTTGAAGACTGGGACTACCTGTGCTCTTTTCCGATCATTTGGAACCTTCCGTTCCTCTAGAGACTTGCGGCACGGCTGTCCAGACACTTTCTTATGTATTTTTATTTATACCAATCCACGTTTCTTCAGTACGCGTAATGTATATAAGTAAAAATGTAAATCTTTATTTGTTTAAAATCGTATATCTCCGACAGTTCTCCACCGATTGCTTTGAAATATTGACATGACGTTGCGTTTGAATACGACTGTGTGTTTTTATAGCGTCGTAGGTTGTATATACACTACTGGCCGTTAAAATTGCTACACCACGAAGATGACGTGCTACAGACGCGAAATTTAACCGACAGGAAGAAGATGCTGTGATATGCAAATGATTAGCTTTTCAGAGCATTCACACAAGGTTGGCGCCGGTAGCGACACCTACAACGTGCTGACATGAGCAAAGTTTCCAACCGATTTTCATACACAAACAGCAGTTGACCGGCGTTGCCTGGTGAAACGTTGTTGTGATGCCTCATGTAAGGAGGAGAAATGCGTACCATCACGTTTCCGACTTTGATAAAGGTCGGATTGTAGCCTATCGCGATTGCTGCCAGGGTTGGTCGATATCAAATGACTGTTAGCAGAATATGGCAATCGTTGGGTTCAGGAGGGTAATACGCAACGCCGTGCTGGATCCCAACGGCCTCGTATCACTAGCAGTCGAGATGACATGCATCTTATCAGCATGGCTGTAACGGATCGTGCAGCCACGTCTCGATCCCTGAGTCAACAGATGTGTTACGACCCGTGGCTTTACCCATCATTCGATCCCCGCGAAACCCTACGTTTCAGCAGGATAATGCACGACCGCATTTGCAGGTCTTGTACGGGCCTTCCTGGATACAGAAAATGTTCGACTGCTGCCCTGGCCAGCACCTTCTACAGATCTCTCACCAACTGAAAACGTCTGGTCAATGGTGGCCGAGCAACTGGCTCGTCACAATACGCTAGTCACTACTCTTGATGAACTGTGGTATCGTGTTGAAGCTGTATGGGCAGCTGCACCTGTAGACGCCATGCAAGCTCTGTTTGACTCAATGCCCAGGCGTATCAAGGCCGTTATTACGGCCAGAGGTGGTTGGTCTGGATAGTGATTTCTCAGGATCTATGCACCCAAATTGCTTGAAAATGTAATCACATGTCAGTTCTAGTATAATATATTTGTCCAATGAATACCCGTTTATCATCTGCGTTTGTTCTTGGTGTAGCAATTTTAATGGCCAGTAGTGTATGTATAGTGAGGAACTCAGATTTTTGTTATTTTTTTATTTTTTCTAATAGTGGCCGGAGAACAGGGGACAGCACTCGGACTGGGGCAACACCCTGTTGCGCGACAGAGTGGACGGCCCGCTGGGCGAGAAAGTCTGCTGTGACAGTTCCTGGAAAGCCGCAGACCGCAGGAAACGCAAACGGCCTCATTCGTCCCAGTTTGCTCGCGGCTCCGCTGGAACTCCACTGGGGGGGGGGGGGGGGGGGGGGGGGGCTAGCGGGCGGCAATGTTTTTGTCCAGTTGTGAGCGTGAGAGGCGGTGGTGCCTGTAGGAATGGTTGGCCGGGGGGGGGGGGGGGTAGGTCAAACACGTAAGAGTTCACTGCCCCAGGGTGGCACTACCAGGGTGTAGCACCGTTGCACCCATGGAGGTAAAAATAAGAGGAGTTGTCATGACGTCACAAACTTGAAGCCGACCCAAGTGAAGATCCGCCATGTTAGCTACCCCAAAACATTCGCTTCTGGTGGTTTGATTCCGTGTAGTCGTGAAGTGTTTTGATAAAAAATGCCGGCTTGCGTCGCTTACTGGTGTTATAATCGTTGTGATTGTAGTCTACAGTTTAAACAAATCACATTTCATTCGTAAGTGGGCTTATTTAAGCGATATTTTCTTATATATACTTGAAATTCTGATGCACTGTAAAGTTTTACAGTATGGTCTTATTTCTATGATTTGACTTTAGATTTCCTATCAATCCAACGCGAAGAGCTCTCTGAAGGTGAGCAATACACTTGGTTTTCATCGTTTGGTTATTCCCAAGTAACTGAAAAGTCCTGGCTAGAAATATCCTGGAAATGAGGACTAAGGTTTTAAAATGCAATAATTTAATATACTACATTTAGTTAATTAAATCTTCAGTAAAATGTGTGGAACACCTGTTACAGTGGTTAAATTATAAAGGGTTACATATTTGTTAAAGCAAAGTTCCCTATCTAAGACCAGTCTTAGATAATTACACTAATCACTGTGTTGTCGTGTTACCCTGTAAATTGCTGTTATTTGCCACACTGAATGTCATTTGGTAGGTACAATTTAAAAACGAAGCAGATGTGTAAACTACAATGGGCCTGACAATCTTAATTCACTTCTTTTCCTTCGTAATTTAACGAATCTTTCACTTTGTTGACATGACAGCTTGTTTATTCCATGCCTGCATACAGCTAAGGGACACCAAAGGAAATTAGGTAAATTTTTTGCAAACTGGAACATTTAAAATTTGCATTTGACTTGAAAATACAACGAATACAAATCGGTGCCTGTAAACTATCAATCATTGCTTTTGGAGTTCTGGCTTTATCAATTATCGACACAAACACAATGAAAGTGAGTAGAAATGGATTACGAAAGCACGCTTTTCATAGCACATACTTCTCTTCTCGGTTATTCGAAGTGTATAAGCAAAAAGGAATTACTGTACTGAGGCCCGAAGCGTCATATTTTCGTGTCGTATTACTGTATCGAATACGCATTTAAGACCAGAAAAACGTTTGAAGTTGCGTTCCTTATGCTTCTTTGTTCACTAAACCAGTGTAACATTTACTATATAAAACGAATATCGCGTGTACACGACAGAAATAATGAACAAGAAGCAATTGTAAACACTCGTCTGCTAATGTTTTGGGGGATCCAAGATGGCGGCAGGCCCCGCCCACTGGCTTCAAAACAACGTACAGCGTAAGTCTGTAGCGCCATCTCCCCTTATTCTACCTCCATGGTTGCACCACACTCTAGGTTTAAATGGTTCAAATGGCTCTGAGCACTATGGGACTTAAAATCTGAGGTCATCAGTCCCCTAGATCTTAGAACTACTTAAACCTAACTAACCTAAGGACATCACACACATCCATGCCCGAGGCAGGATTCGAATCTGCGACCGTAGCGGTCGCGCAGTGCCAGACTGTAGCGCCTACAACCGCTCGGCCACCCCGGACGGCCATACTCTAGGACAAACGGTCCTGAGCGTATGTATAGTCTGTCTGTAAACTCAAGAGCGAGCAGCGCTTTTGGCGGCGGAAGTGGCCTTTCCCGGAAGAACCCTGCCACTGGCCTACAGGGCAATCCAAAATCAGTTGCCCGTTACCTGTCTAGCGGTGTAGTTGGGCGTGCAGTGATATACGTCGTTTCTGTTCGTGGGATCTTAGTTGCCAATCTCAGTCAGTTGACTTTGTGTTCTCACTGATATACTTCAGTATCCGGAAGTGATGGATAATCGCACTGCATTGAAAGAAAATGTGCAGAATACGAAGAGGAGGTATTTGCGGAGAAAGAGCGTTCGATCGTCTCTAACGTTATTACAGCGTGTGTTAGCGAGGCGACACAAAAAGAACTGTTGGCTAATGTTACCAGTACCAATCAAAAAGCTGCAGTTTATGCAAACGTCAACCTCGCCACAATAGCACGTATACGGAAGGACCGCGAAAACAAGGCGCATGGTTTACTGGAATCGCCGCGAAGGAAAACTAATAAGTTAGGGAGGAAACCCGTCGTTATAGACAGTTGCACAAAATCGGTCATCCGACAAACGATGGAGGACTTTTACATAAATCAAAAAATAGTGCCGACATTACGGAAATTACTTACTGGCGTGAAACAAAAAATACGTTTACCTTGGCAGAAAGATGTTTTACACAAGACATTGCGTGAAATGGGGTTTACCTGGAAATACTTTTCAGACATGTTTACGAAGACAGTGCCAAAAAAAAAAAAAAAGCAGTGCGAACCGAACTAATACAACACACGAAATTATTAATTTCTGGTTACTTTTTAAACATTCTTCGTGTTGCAAGAATTGTTATGTTTCAATCCAGCCCTTCAAAGAAAACTTCTACCTTTTAGTAGAAACACAAAGTAGGAACAAGCCTTAAATTCTACAGACTGATTGCACTGTATCTGGCTCGTCTTGCGAATAGAGGAACATACATTCATATGAATAGGCATTCGGTTCTATGTTTGTAGTAGAATCCTGACTTCCGTTCTTACGTTAATATTATTTACTCTATAATGTTTCGTTTCGCAGAAGCTATCGCTTTTTTGCTTTCCTTATACTCTTAACGCCTTTCGGTTTACCGACAGACTATACAGGGTGGTCCATTGATAGTGACCAGGCCAAATATATCACGAAATACATCAAACGAAGAAACTACAAAGAACGATATCCGTTTGACCTATGGCAGCGCCATCTACCGGGCCAACCATAGCGCCATCTGGTTTCGCCCTTCAAGTTAGACGAGTTTCGTTCTTTGTAGTTTTTTGGTTTGACGCTTATTTCGTTAGATATTTGGCCCGGTCACGATCAATGGACCACTCTGTATATAGCGGATGATGAGATAACAGCAAACGAACAAGTTGAAACCCTTAACGAATGTACAGAGAAAGTTGGTCTGCAAATATCTTTCCTAAAGAGTTCATCGCCACAAAAACTGGCACCCAAAATTTGGCTACAAAATGCGTTCATATCAACAGAGTTCCATATTTTAAATACTCAGGTGAAGTCCTTGAACCTACGGGGCGAGAGAAAGTAGCACAAAACATTCGCCTCCAAAAACTAAAGAGAGCCTATGGAAGAACCTACAAGATGTACAATAAAAAATGGTTGTCCAAAAACTCTAAAATTGCGCACTATTACGCAGTACTAAAACCGCAAGTCCTTCATGCCTGTGAAACCCTGACAGTCGACATAAAAGGTGACCTAGAAAACTTATCAAAGGAAGAACGTAAAATCATCAGAAAAAAAAGATACTAGGGCCAAAGAAAACAGAAGAGGGCTATAGACTACAATCTCGTCAATCAACTGTGAAACTCTCCAACCTTGCAGCAGACATTAGCAAAAGGCGATTAAAATTTTATGGGCACATTTGTAGGCTTCCCATAACAAGACTTACGCTCAAAATTCTTAAATGCATAGGAGGACTTCAAACTATACCTGGGATACAAGAGGTCAAAAAGGACCTACAAGAAACTGAGATAAATTATCCAGATATTTTGGACAGGAAGGTATTTAAGCAAAAAGTTGGCATATGGGAAGTTGTCACAAAATGAAGCCACGAAGAAAGCAGGAACAAAATGGACAGATGAAAAGAAGAGAGCCCATGCAAAAAAAAAAAAAAAAAAAAAATTGAGAGCAGTCTGGAAAAAAAGGATGAAGAATCAAGAAGCTTTGCGTAATCTAACAGGGTCTAGTCGCACAACGGCACGTGATATGAGATGTGGTCGTGAAATAACGGGACTATTGTTGCAAAATCTTTTATTTCAAAAGCTTATGTATTTAGTTATTGTCATCCTAAATATAGCAACGGCCTTACCGCAGTGGAGATCACCGAAGTTCAGCGCTGTCGGGCGTGGTCGGCACTTGGATGGGTGACCATCCAGGCTGCCATGCGCTGTTGCCATTTTTCGGGGGGCACTCAGCCTCGTGATGCCAATTGAGGAGCTATTCGACCGAATAGTAGCGGCTTCGGTCAAGAATACCATCATAACGACCTGGAGAGCGGTGTGCTGACCCCACGCCCCTCCTATCCGCATCCTCATTGAGGATGACACGGCGGTCGGATGGTCGCGGTTGGCCACTCGTGGCCCATAGACGGAGTGCATGCAGAATATACTCCCCTGCTCTATCACTACAATGCGCTATGCGAACTTTCTAGTGATGGAAACAATGCTGTAATTCTGTGAGCTTCTCGATGACATGTGCCGATTTTTGTTTCACTGCTTCAGCAGACTGAAAGCTTGTTCCTTTAAGGCAGATTTGACCTTGGGGAACAGATAAGTCACATGGTGGTAGGTCAACCTTCACTGAGATGCTGTACTTAGCTGGAAACTTTTTAACATACAATGTGGTATGAGCTGGGGAATTGTCTTGGTGCTGAACCCATTATTTGTTTTTCCACAATGCGAATCATTTCTTTCTTATTTTCCCACCAAGTTGAGCAAGAACCTCAACGTAGTAGGCCAATGTTGATTAATAGTCTGACCTTTAGAAATATATAGTGAAGATACGCAGTTCCACGAATATCGAAAAAAGCTATCGACATCGCTTTGAATCTTGATTTGCTCATTCGAGCTTTTTTCCTTTCTCAGTGAAATTGGGCCGTTCCAGTGCATGGACTACCGCTTACTTTCTGGATCAAGTGCTACTCGGGAAGTAAGGTCCGATCGGGCGAGAAATGGAAACCACAATGAAAACCTCATGAAGCTTTGGACAGATGTGTTGGGCAGTGTCTCTAGTAAACCCGTCGACGCGTCACGTCCCTCTTTTCAGTTATGAGCGCACATTGAGCACCTAGCTGCCTAGAAACATAGTGTCTCCTGCCGAGTACGAGGGGCTGGTGAGAGATTTCACTGGATGTCATGCGGCCAACGTAATGCGCTTCCTTCTTCATGACTAAAGCTCTGTATAGGGAAAGTACAGCCAGCTTGCCAGTTGCCGCCATTTTGGGTCCAATGCGCCGCTGCTGTTACATTGACTTCTGCAGCTTAGTTAGACGCGTATATTAAAGGAGCGCACTCAGCCGTCTAATGCACTGCTAAAACTGATCAGTGACTTCAAACGGAAGATGTCGGATATTTAGCAGCAAAAAATCTCAACAAATTTGTGCTAAATAGGTCGAAAAGCTTTCGTTGTGGAGAGCATGAAACACAGTTTTTTCCCTGCTATCCTTTATTAACAGCGAAAATAAATTTCGTAGTTCATGTTGTGCTATCGAGTTTGAACACTTGTTTTCATAATTAGCGTTAAATGAGTCTTATCCAACAGCCATGAGGACAAAAGGGAACCCATATTAGTTCGCAAGTGCAAGGAAAAATTCATGGCTAATTCATGGCTAATTTAAAGCTCTATATCGACTTACTTCTTGTTCCTGCTACTCGGTACTGCGAAAATTCGCCAAATGTCTCTTTTGTTATACGAAATACATCACTGGATTCTTGAAGGGGGAAACCAGACGTCACTATGGTTGGAACCCCCATTTTTATTACATATTCGTGTAGTAAGTAAAGAAATATGAATGTTTTAGTTGGACCACTTTTTTCGCTTTGTGATAGATGGCGCTGTAATAGTCATAAACATATGACTCACAATTTTAGACGAACATTTGGTAACAGGTAGGTTTTTTAAATTAAAATACAGAACGTAGGTACGTTTGTACATTTTATTTTGGTTGTTCCAATGTGATACATCTAGCTTTGTGAACTTATCATTTCTGAGAACGCATGCTGTTACAGCGTGATTACCTGTAAATACCACATTAATGCAATAAACGCTCAAAATCATGTCCGTCAACCAATGCATTTGGCAATACGTCTAACGACATTACTCTCAACACCGAATACTTCGCCTTCCGTAATGTTCGCACATGCATTGACAATTCAGGCGTTGTCGGTGTATCACGATAACAAATATCCTTCAACTTTCCCCACAGAAACAAATCAAGGGACGTCAGATCTGGTGAACGTGCGGGCCATGGTATGGTGCTTCGACGACCAATCCACCTGTCATGAAATGTGCTATTCAATACCGCTTCAACCGCACGAGAGCTATGTGCCGGACATCCATCATGTTAGAAGTACATTGCCATTCTGTCATGCAGCGAAACATCTTGTAGTAACATCGGTAGAATATTACGTAGGAAATCAGCATACATTGCACCATTTAGATTGCCATCGATAAAATGGGGGCCAATTATCCTTCCTCCCATAATGCCGCACCATACATTAACCCCCCAAGGTCGCTGATGTTCCACTTGTCGCAGCCATGGTGGATTTTCCGTTGCGCAATAGTGCATATTATGCCGGTTTACGTTACTGCTGTTGGTGAATGACGCTTCGTCGCTAAATAGAACGCGTGAAAAAAATCTGTCATCGTCCCGTAATTTCTCTTGTGCCAAGTGGCAGAACTGTACACGACGTTCAAAGTCGTCGCGATTCCTGGTGCGTAGAAATACGGTATGGGTGCAATCGATGTTGATGCAGGGTTCTAAACACCGACGTTTTTGAGATTACCGATTCTCGCGCAGTTTGTCTGCTACTGATGTGCGGTTTAACTGCGACACCAGCTAAAACACCTACTTGGGCATCATCACTTGCTGCAGGTCGTTTCACATGTGGCTGAAGACTTCCTGTTACCTTAAATAACGTAACTATCCAGCGAACGGTCCGGACACTTGGATGATGACGTCCAGGATACCGAGCAGCACACATGGCACACGCCCGTTGGGCATTTTGATCACAATAGCCATACATCAACACGATATCGACCTTTTCCGCAATTGGTAAACGGTCCATTTTAACACGGGTTATGTATGACGAAGCAAATACCGTCCGCACTGGCGGAATGTTACGTGATACCACGTGCTTGTACGTTTGTGACTATTACAACGCCATCTATCACAAAGCGAAAAAAGTGGTCCAACTAAAATATTCATATTTCTTTACGTACTACACGAATGTGTAATAAAATGGGGGTTCCTACTTTTAAGAAAACGCAGTTGATAAACAGTTTGACCTATGGCAGCGCCTTCTAGTGGACCAACCATAGCGCCATCTATTTTCACCCTTCAAGATAGACGAGTTTCGTTCGTTGTAGTTTTTTCGTTTGATGCTTATTTCGTGAGATATTTGACCCGGTCAATATCAATGGACCACCCTGTATATCGACTTACTTCTTGTTCCTGCTACTCAGTACTGTGAAAATTCGCCCAACATCTCTTTTATTATACGAAATACAGCGCTGGATACAAATATATATATGCGCGGTACCTTAGTAAATAGCCGACCGTAGTGGCCGAGCGGTTCTAGGCGCTTCAGTCTGGAATCGCGTGACCGCTACGGTCGCAGGTTCGAATCCTGCCGCGGGCATGGATTGTGTGATGTCCTTAGGTTAGTTAGGTTTAAGTAGTTCTAAGATCTAGGGGACTGATGACCTCAGCAGTAAAGTCCCATAGTGCTCAGAGCCATTTGAACCATTTTTTTAGTAAATAGAATTGATAAATGTGCCTGTATGATTATGCATACTTTATATTTTTCTCAGATCTATCCCGTAAAATTTTGTCTGCAAACTGTTCTACAGCATTAGGAGAATGATTACGAAAGTACAAGAGAACACAATATTTTTTAAATGTGTTCAAATAAAACTAGGTCTTGGATCAAAAGTAGGCTGTAAGAAGCAGTAACAACTAAATTCATATTCATACAATGTAGATTAGCGGCGAAGACGCAACAGTAATAGTGGTTACTCAACGAAAGGTCGTCGGTTTGGTACTTGCCTAGTGCAAAATTATTATTATTTTTTTGTATGTTGAGTGGAACAAATAACAATTTATTATTGTGAGCATTAGCTCTTCTGACTTTTTTTTCGCTGTTCAAGCGGATTGGAGACTAAGTAACAGATACGTAAAACGGAAACAAAGATAAAACACGAGAAATGAGTACAATTAACCGAACGGTTAATTCGAGCTCGTGCAACCTTTCCCCTTGCGACCAATATTCTCCTTCTTGTTGCAGCTCACCCTTCAGAAGGAATTCTGTACAGTTTTCCCCCCTTTTCGCCTCGAAACGAACAACCAACAGCAAAGAACTTAGAAGATACACAACACTTCCTATGCTTCACACGTAACGCTTGGGCCCACAATGGCTGCTAAAGTCACGTGACGCGTTTTCAGCCAGTCCTGAACTGCGGACGGCGGCAAACGCAGGGGAAAAGGATGACCATACTTCCTCTTACACTGTCAAAGGGGAGGCCTCAGAGACTGCCAACCGATTCGTCTCAGATTTGGCAGGTCGCTTGTGTACAACTTAAAATGAAGGAATCTAAGATATTTTGGGTCAACACCCCCGCGTTTTTGAGAAAACCACCCCTAAAGGTTACGACGAGCAATCGACTCAAAATTGGCGGGATCGATAGATAATTGTAAATAGAGCATTTTTCATCATCAGGTATGGGTCCGCAAGCGCATACTTTTCCAGAAATCGAGGTAAGAAACTTTTACAACTGCCGTTCTGTAACCACAAGGTAAACGCTTCTCGTCGACAGCACCGATATCGCCGGCACGGTAGCTCAGCGTGTTTGGTCAGAGGGTTAGCTGCCCTCTGCAATAATAAAGCTGAGTTAATCGATCAACAACGAGCGTAAACGGTCCGCAGCTCGTGGTCGTGCAGTAGCGTTATCGCTTCCCACGTCCGGGTTCCCGGGTTCGATTCCCGGCGGGGTCAGGGATTTTCTCTGCCTCGTGATGACTGGGTGTTGTGCGATGTCCTTAGTTAGTTAGGTTTAAGTAGTTCTAAGTTCTAGGGGACTGATGACCATAGATGTTAAGTCCCATAGTGCTCAGAGCCATTTTTGCAGCTTAAACGGATGTCTTACGACGTCCGCCCCGAGGAGATGCAACGAACGAAAGCGAAAAAATGAGATTAAAAAAAAAAAGATAGCGCAACAGTGAACGTAAGTGGCTGGGAATTGGAGAACCCGCGCTCGATCCTCGAAGAAACGTAGCAGGTGTTCTTATTTTAGTTTGTATTTTTCCATATCTCAATTGATTGGTATAGGAGGGTTAATAAGGTAAGTAAATCAATAAGGAATGATAATAATAAGGTAGGCAAAATAAATTTCTCAAATCTCTTGAGATAGTCAACAACTAAAATGTTACTCCAGGTCACTTTGCAATGGCTCTTCCAGTCACTGTTACGTGTCCTCACTTTTCTTCGAACAACTAGATGGATGGGACTTGTCATTTAAACATTCGAAATAAATAAATCACGGCACCAAGATCATCTAATGAATGCAATCTTTCGACAGCTACACTGCTTCCGAAGAGTTGGCGAAAAGCGTTTACCATGTGGGTACAGAATCGGCAGTTGTAAAAGTTTCTTTCCTCGATTTCTGAAAAAGTTTGCGTTTGCGGACCCCATACCTGATATTGAAAAATGCTCTATTTACAATTATCTATCGATCCCTCCAATTCTGAGTCGATTGCTCGTCATAGCCTTTAGGGGTGATTTTCTCAAAAACGCCGGGGTGTTGACCCAAAATATCTTAGATTCCTTCGTTTTAGGTTGTACACAAGCGACCTGCCAAATTTCAGCCGAATCGGTTGGTCGTGTCTTAGTCCTTCCCCTTGTGAGCTTTATTCGTGACAGTTCACGGCCGCACTCCGTATGGACAATGAAGACGCTCCTACAGTGTTTTCGGTGGAAATTATTTGATCACCCGGAATATAACCCTCCGTTGTTCATCCCTGCTCACATGAATCGCTGGCTATGAAGACAACACTTTAGCACAGACAACGACCTGCAGACCAGCGTAGAGAATTGGCGGAAAGTACAGGCAACTGCCACCGAAATCGCCATCCGTCCGATAGACCAGAGAACGAGATTCATCTGGAAAGGTTGCAAGGTGCCGGGGCTAGCAGTGTATTTAACACTAAATTCTTCTAGAATCTTCATATGGAAATGATGCTCTAAGCCCCCCCCCCTTTTTTAACTCCGACTTTTGCTGTTGCACATGGATTAAGAAGAAAAGCGAACTGACTGTAATCGACCCTGCAAGTGGAGTAGACAAGAGTTTGGCACCTGCAATAATTTAATTTAATGGAAATTAATTAAATAAAGGGAAGTTTCATCAACGTAGTGAGAAACGAAAGAGTTCCTCAACCGATTAATAGAATGAAAGTTCTGTCCAAAATAACGATTTGATTTATTATGACTAAACTCAAAATAATAAAGAAAACACATGAAACATTTACAATATATCATATTGGATACTCAAATAAATGCTGTGAAGGTGAAGTTGTCCATAAACTAGATTGTGACATTTATGACGAAGTGGTACGTGGAGCCAGTTCCTTGCAACTCAAATCTTAAGAGAAACACCCAGCCAACCTAACATTAATTGCTGCTACAGTAGTGATAACACAGACAATGAACACCCAAGACAGAACAAAGTTAGAAAAGACGGGAACAGGCGCGCTCTGCTGAGCTCAGATTATCACAGAGCAAATTCTCTAATCCGCCGGTGCTGCGGACGTACATTACCAAGCTGTCTTCTTAACTGCAAGGACACGATCTGGCGTACCGGAGGCGATGGCTGGTTGCTTCGACGTCCCGTCGTGGTGATGATAATGTCACGAGTATAGCCCGAAACAAATTCTCCTGATCTGGTTGTTCCAGACTAAAGACATCCTAGCAATACAAAAGCGCCCCTGAGGGAGACGAAGAAGGCTCGCCACACAATCACTGACGGTACAGTGAGTGATTTTAACAAGCGAAGTCACACAGTAACTCCGATACAGTCAACTTTAGCCAAAACTGCTCAAGACGGACAACATAGGTCGCTTGTACGCAGAACGCTCAATTGCCAACTGTACTCGGAAAGTTACGTTGAAGTCGAAACTTCAGCAACAAACAGTTACAATTAAATGAAATTATATTAGACAGCCAATGGAAGGCAGGCTGTCCAGAGCAGCGAGATCTCAGTCTTGTAATCTACTCCGACCGAAAGGCGAGAGCGGACCCTATCAAGAGCACCTGTACAAGCCGAACACAAAACATTCCCGCCCCCACGACAGTGGCCGTCGTTAAACGTTCCAATCAGCAACTCGAAAACCGGCGGAAAATTCCGCTCTATTGCCGACGCAGTACTATTCCACCAATGGATTGGACGGCAAATCATCGAGTAAAACTGAAGTGATATCAGGTGTTCCCCAGGGAAGCGTCCTGGGACCTCTGCTGCTCCTGATCTATATAAATGACCTGGGTGACAATCTGAGCAGTTCTCTTAGGTTGTTCACAGATGATGCTGTAATTTACCGTCTAGTAAGGTCATCCGAAGACTAGTATCAGTTGCAAAGCGATTTAGAAAAGATTTCTGTATGGTGTGGCAGGTGGCAGTTGACGCTAGATAACGAAAATTGTTAGGTGATCCACATGAGTTCCAAAAGAAATCCGTTGGAATTCGATTACTCGATAAATAGTACAATTCTCAAGGGTGTGAATTCAACTAAGTACCTGGGTGTTAAAATTACGAACAACTTCAGTTGGAAAGACCACATAGATAATATTGTGGGGAAGGTAAGCCAAAGGTTGCGTTTCATTGGCAGAACACTTTGAAGATGCAACAAATCCACTAAAGAGACAGCTTACACTACACTCATTCGTCCTCTGTTAGAATATTGCTGCGCGGTGTGGGATCCTTACCAGGTGGGATTGACGGAGGACATCGAAAGGGTGCAAAAAAGGACAGGTTGTTTTGTATTATCACGTAATAGGTGAGAGAGTGTGGCAGATATGATACGCGAGTTGGGATGGAAGTTATTAAAGCAAAGACGTTTTTCGTCACGGCGAGATATATTTACGAAATTTGAGTCACCAACTTTCTCTTCCGAATGCGAAAACATTTTGTTGAGCCCAACCTGCATAGGTAGGAATGATCATCAAAATAAAATAACAGAAATCAGAGCTCGAATAGGAAGGTTTAGGTGTTCGTTTTTCCCGCGCGCTGTTCGGGAGTGGAATGGTAGAGAGATAGTATGATTGCGATTCGATGAACCGTCTGCCAAGCACTTAAATGTGAATTGCAGAGTTATCATGTAGATGTAGATGTAGTAGATGTAGATGTAGATGGAGATACTTGGCGCCAATTTCTGCATCGATTTTGCTGCGTCACAGAGCTATTCCCTAAGCAAGCCAATCACAGTTCCGATTTTGCAGAAAACGCGGGAATATGCCCGCCAAGACTGCCTGGGAACACAATTCTTTCCCACGCCTCGCTGGTAGCCCGCCAGAAACGGTTTTCACTAAGTTACTGCGAAGTAACGGAATCTCTAGCCCAGCCGCTCCTTCTGGCCCCTCTGGGCGTGTCGCTGCCGCTGTTATGACAATGTCGGCATCTGGAAAGCATCCACTCCACTCCCTCACACCCGTCGGCTTAATCCTTTCAAGATCAGCAGAACCCGCTTGTCACCGCACCACCCGGGTGACGACAGATGCTGCGTGGGAAGTCCGCGTGTGAAGGAATAGCAACTTTTCAGCGCATGCAATTAGAAAGGAAAATCGAATTACTCAGAGTAAGATAGAAATATGAGAGGGGGCTCATGCCACTTCTCTAGGTCACCTGTTACCATTCAGTGGAGTTCCAACTGCGATACTGGCATGCAGATTCCAGCCTTCGTCGCCTATGAACAGCAGTCAGCACAGGGGCACGAACCAGGCATCACGTGTGGAGGCCCACAGCCTGCACCGTTCGCTGAAGGATTGTCGAGGAGACACTGTTCGTAGCCCCTTGCTTCGTATGTGCTATAAGTTGCTCAATAGTTGTACGTCTATTCGCCCGTACACGTATCCGCATCCGTCGTTCACCCTGCCAGCTACGGACTGTACTGCATCACAGTTGCTCTGGTGCCAGTTTTGGTGAGAGCCATTTTGTCATACACGATGTACTTATTGTTCCCACGTAGATGCCGTGTTTCTGGACTTCCGCAAGGCGTTCGATACAGTTCCCCACAGTCGTTTAATGAACAAAGTAAGAGCATATGGGCTATCAGACCAATAGTGTGATTGGATTGAATAGTTCCTAGATAACAGAACGCAGCATGTCATTCTCAATGGAGAGAAGTCTTCCGAAGTAAGAGTGATTTCAAGTGTGCTGCAAGGGAGTGACGTACGACCGTTGCTATTCACAATATACATAAATGACCTTGTGGATAATATCGGAAGTTCATTGAGGCTTTTTGCGGATGATGCTGTGGTTGTAACAATGGAAAATTGTATTGAAATGCAGGAGGATCTGCAGCGAATTGACACATGGTGCAGGGAATGGCAATTGAATCTCAATGTAGACAAGTGTAATGTGCTGCGAATACATAGAAAGATAGATCCCTTATCATTTAGCTAAAAAATAGCAGGTCAGCAACTGGAAGCAGTTAATTCCATAAATTATCTGGGAGTACGCATTAGGAGTGATTTAAAATGGAATGATCATATAAAGTTGATCGTTGGCAAAGCAGATGCTAGACTGAGATTCATTGGAAGAATCCTAAGGAAATGCAATCCAAAAACAAAGGAAGTAGGTTACAGTACGCTTGTTCGCCCACTGCTTGAATACTGCTCAGCAGTGTGAGATCCGTACCAGATAGGGTTAATAGAAGAGATAGAGAAGATCCAACAGAGAGCAGCACGCTTCGTTACAGGATCATTTAGTAATCGCGAAAGTGTTACGGAGATGACAGATAAACTCCAGTGGAAGACTCTGCAAGAGAGATGCTCAGTAGCTCGGTACGGGCTTTTGTTGAAGTTTCGAGAACATACCTTCACCGAGGAGTCAAGCAGTATATTGCTTCCTCCTACGTATATCTCACGAAGAGACCATGATGATAAAATCAGAGAGATTAGAGCCCACACAGAAGCAAACCGAGAATCCTTCTTTCCACGAACAATACGAGACTGGAATAGAAGGGAGAACTGATAGAGGTACTAAAGGTACCCTCCGCCACACACCGTCAGGTGGCTTGCGGAGTATGGATGTAGATGTATATGTAGATGTCCCTTTGTATGTCAGATAAATCACTCCGTTTCCACTTTAAAATGAGTAGATTCTCTTCCGCTTCTACACGACACGCTGAAAGGGTCCTGTAGCCACCTTTCATTAGTCCGGTAGCCCATTTTCACTAGCATTTCTCTTTTTCCTTGTTTCTGTTTTCTCATAACTCTCATAGTGGTGTGATTGAATGAATGTCGTTGTGTGTCACGTTGCTAGATGGTGGCGTAGTCTGCTGCAGAAAGTCTGCGATAGTCGTACAGATTCAGCAGCAGTTGTACACAATAGCCAAATCTCGTAGTGGTCAAGTAGGCAAAGAGGTTTGCACTACTTGTGAGAAATCCACCTGCGTTAGGTTGGTGGCGAAAATGGCATCTTTGGGTTTTCCGGGCCACGCGGAGCGTGGAAGAGGCTGGAGAGGAAAAAGGGGGCAGTCTGCCGCCGGTACGGGAAGCGTCCACAGCTGTGCTCCAGTCGAAGAAGGATGAGTTAGACTGACCGCGTGGCGCGCTGTTACTTCAGCTCTGATAGATTGCTTTGCCTTGTCGCAGCAGGGAATGCAAAACTTTGGCAGATTTTTCTTTCAGAAAATTTCTATAGCAGACTTGGATCCGCCTGAAGAGCGCCACACAAAGGTGTCGATAAGAAGTGAGCCCTCGCTTCTGTATGAATGTGTGTTTGCCTTCAGCTGTGCCTGTATAAGCTTTCATTTTTCTAAATATTAATAACTTTGCTTTTTCGTAAATTTTCCTTGCTTTATTTATCTTTCGTGCGTGGGGAGCCAATCACGTACTAGAACATTAGAGTTTGTTGGGCTACTGTCATCACTAACTGTCTGATCTCATGTTTGTGTTAAAGAATGTTAACTGTTCATGATAGTGTGATGTGATATTGTTGCAACTTGGCCACGATACCTACAAATTGCGTCTCCACAAACCACGTGGGCACGCGGTTGTACTGCGAAACGTGTACCGCTTCACGAGTTACTGCTATCAGTTATCAGGCACCAGCAGTTGTATGAATGATTCACATCATTGATTTTAGGTATAGATTATAATGTGAATGCATCGATACTTTTCTTTAATGTTTTAGGAATTAATGTTATCAGGAACTGTGTACATGCCTCACATCCATATCTTAGGAATAAATGATTTTATCCGCAATTTTCTCTTGTGTTCCGAGGTTACGTTTTTGCACCTAAGCCACTCACCCCATAGTTTTCCCGTTAGCACATCCAACGCGTTTCTTTACGCACAGGTTGAATGATTAGTTTCCCCTTTTATTTTAAAACAAATGCTTTAGATTAATATGAAACTTCCTGGCAGATTAAAACTGTGTGCCCGACCGAGACTCGAACTCGGGACCTTTGCCTTTCGCGGGCAAGTGCTCTACCAACTGAGCTACCGAAGCACGACTCACGTCCGGTACTCACAGCTTTACTTCTGCCAGTACCTCGTCTCCTACCTTCCAAACTTTACAGAAGCTCTCCTGCGAACCTTGCAGAACTAGCACTCCTGAAAGAAAGGATATTGTGCTTCGGTAGCTCAGTTGGTAGAGCACTTGCCCGCGAAAGGCAAAGGTCCCGAGTTCGAGTCTCGGTCGGGCACACAGTTTTAATCTGCCAGTAAGTTTCATATCAGCGCACACTCCGCTGCAGAGTGAAAATCTCATTCTGGAAACATCCCCCAGGCTGTGGCTAAGCCATGTCTCCGCAATATCCTTTCTTTCAGGAGTGCTAGTTCTGCAAGGTTCGCAGGAGAGCTTCTGTAAAGTTTGGAAGGTAGGAGACGAGGTACTGGCAGAAGTAAAGCTGTGAGTACCGGACGTGAGTCGTGCTTCGGTAGCTCAGTTGGTAGAGCACTTGCCCGCGAAAGGCAAAGGTCCCGAGTTCGAGTCTCGGTCGGGCGTACCGTTTTAATCTCCCAGGAAGTTTCATATCAGCGCACACTCCGCTGCAGAGTGAAAATCTCATTCTGCTTTAGATTAAGTCTGATTTTCAGGTGTGTTGCTGGAAGCTGATCTTATGCACAGTGTTGATGCATTTTATATTTTAAATGTTTGATTCTCGTGAACAGTACACGGGCAATGCTATTAATTACATCGCATCCCCTATGAGCGATGACACGACGTATGCATTTTTATGAGTTTTTGGACTGTGATCAAATTCATTTGTTTTCTGATTCGGCCAAACCTTTGATTAGTTGTATGGTTAGAGTCGGTGGCGACCCTAATCTTAACGTAATAACCCGTAGAAACAGGTTAGTTACAACGCTTTATATAACCTTCAGTGCTGGTGCTGCCACCTGCCATGTGTTAGCGGCTACTGCACCTTAACGTCGAAAATAGGCGTGGCCACATCAGTGTGAGTTGACCATTTATTTCTGGTGCTTACGTCTCCTGAAATGACGACGATGTAAGGAAAACAGAGTATCATCGTAACAGGAAGAGAACTCTCTCTCAAAAAGAGGAATGCATAAACGTGGAACATAAATTATGAAGTCTTTTCTGAAAGTTTATTTAGAGTGTATCGTTATGTGGAAGCGAAGCGTCGACGATAAACAGCTTACAAGGGGAAGGCCTCAGACACGGCCAACCGATTCGGCTCAAATTTGGCAGGTCGCTTGTGTACAACCCAAAACGAAGGAATCTAAGAGATTTACTGTCAACACCCCCGAGATTTTGAGAAAATCACCCCTGAAGGTTATTACGAGCAATAGAGTCAAAATTGGAAGGATCGATAGATAATTGTAAATAGAGCATTTTTCATCATCAGGTATGGGGTCCGCAAACACGAACTTTTCCATAAATCGAGGAAAGAAACTTTTATAACTGCCGCTTCTGTACTCGCATGGTAAACGCTTTTCGCCGACAGCCTGATAGCCCAACGGCCAAGGTAAAGCCGGCACGGTAGCTCAGTGTGTTCGCTCAGAGAGCTGGTTGGTCTCTGTAATAAAGAAAAAAAAAAGAGTGGATGGATCAAAACTGTGTGGGAATCTGGGAATCGGAATTCCCGGGTTCGAATCTCGAAGAAACCTAACGGATGTTATTCTTTTCGTTTGTATTTTTTCCAGATCTCAATTGATAGGGATAGGAGGGTTATTTGCCCACCTTATTATTATCGTTCCTTATTGATTTACTTACCTTATTAACCCTCCTATCCCTATCGATTGAGATACGGAAAAATACAAACGAAAAGAATAACATCCACTAGGTTTCTTCGAGATTCGAACCCGGGTTCTCCGATTCCCAGTCAGTTACCTTGGCCTTAGCGCTGTCGGCGCAAAGCGTTTACCATGCGGGTACAGAAGTGTAGGTTGTAATAGTTTCTTACCTCGATTTCTGGAAAAGTATGCGTTTTCGGACCCCATGCCTGATGATGAAAAATGCTTTATTTACAATTATCTATCGATCCCGCCAATTTTGAATCGATTGCTCGTCATAACATTTAGGGCTGTTTTTCTAAAAAAAGCGGAGGTGTTGACCCAAAATATCTTAGATTCCTTCGTTTTAGGTTGTACATAAGCGATCTGATGGCTCAAGATTAGATGGAGAGAGCAAATCACTAACTAAGAAGTGATGAAATGAATTGGAGAGTAAAGATATTGAAGGTGCAGCTTGATGAAAAGACATCATGGAGTTATCAGTTTTAAATAGCTATACAGGGTGATTATAATAAAGAGTTAAACTTTGAAAACGCTATAGAAACAACACCACTGGTCAGAATGACGTCAAATTGCTACGGAATATTATTGGAAAAGAGGAGAAGATATGGCAGAAGAAAAAAAAAATAGTGTGAAAATTGATCAATAGATTGCGCTGTATGTCTCAGAATACGTAAATCGAAAGACCTGTCATGCGCACGACCCATTGAAGTTGGTGTAAACACGGCGGGTACACGATTTTATCCTCCATCCGCGTCTGCGACGATCTCCATGTCTTTCTCAAGGCTGTATTACAAGAATGATGACTGTGCATACGTCGCTCTGCAGAAGTCCTGGACACTGAAGGGTTTGAAAAAAGGCGTTGGACCGATGAATGCTGTCGGTCTGGACAAAATGATTCGGAAATTCGAAAAGACGGGTCCTTTTCGTGTGCAACCTGGTAGACGGAGGAAACGAGTTGATTCGATAATTTTTTCGTATATTTCCATAAAGGCAGTACCGCTGTTAGACTGTCGTTAATTTGCAGTGTTACATTTACACTTACACAATCATGACAGTATGCCAACTTAGGCACTGTATAACACTTAAAACACTTGATAATGGCACTTTGAAGCCGAAATCATGATTGTGTTAGTGTACATGTAACACTGCAAATACAGAACAGTTGTAAAGTTGATGCATTAAGTTGTTCTGAAAGCGGTACTGATATTCAAGATAATAACAGCGGGTTACAAGCTTGAGCTACCTGGGGAAGTTATCCAGACTAACATTAATTATAATCTTTTAATAGTCATCTTACGACAACTGGTGATATATATATAAAAAGAAAATTTAAATAAAAAGAAATAAATCAGTTTATATTTGGACATTTATTTTAACATTGATTGTTGTTCCGTTAAAATTTCAAAATATTAAACTTGATTCATAACTAAACTGGTTCCTTATTTAGGATTGTGAAAATGTAAGTTTTTAATCTTATGGAACACATCAAATATGGAGCCAAGATTGGGACACTGCATACAACACTGCATTCATAAAATAACACACGAAGAACGTTGAAATATATGCAAGAGGAAGTTAATCACAACCAACCGATTCAATTTTCACCCAAAGAAATTCTGTCCATCATGAAATTACCACACACTGGCATACTAAATTCATACTAACTGTCTGTGAAATTTGCCCAAAAAGAATAGCTAAGGGCTACTTTGATGATTACACCACATGCTTCACGTGGTCAACTTGGCTTACACAAAGACTGTAACTCCACAATAATTTTGATAATTAAAATTAATTACATCGAAACGCAATTTACAAAAGAAAAACCTTGAACTGGTTACTATCATCATACTATTAACCTGATGGGTCAAACAATTGTATAAGCACATGGTACTGGTCTCACTATGTACACCCCACGTGGGTTGAACATAGCGAAAAGTTTCTACTTTGAAAAATATTGTCAAGGCGAGACGTTATAATGTCACACACATTCGCATTTAAGATTGATGATCTTAGAGTTACGGATCATCAACACGTGGTTCCACTTTGCTCACAAAGTAGCGACAAAGCAACTACTGGAAGATATTCTGAACTTCATACTCGAATTACACTCTGTTGCAATTTAAGATAACATAAAATGTTTTAGATCTAAACCTTAAACAAAGGTGATTAAACTTTCAGTTAGGCTGAACTTAAGAAATCCATTGTCCTATGGACTTAGCAGAGACGTGCTTAGCTGGAGATATAACCACTTCAGATGCTCGCCGCAGACAGACTACCGTGGGCCCCACCTGAGGGTGCTTCACAGATACAAACGGAAGTGACCAGGGAGGCGGCTTCCTATACCAACATGACAAGGGACAGACAGGACCATACCAAGAATAGAAACCTCTTTGCTTGTAGAAAGCATAGCTACCCATTCCGACATTGTTCCTACTGTTCTCTAGCAGACCAGCTTGTCTGCTACCATCGAGCATGCCACTAGAAATACATTTGCTCATTCATCCTTTCACACAGAAGGGAAAGGACATGACAGTAACTTATCATATACAGTATATAAAAGAAAGCAGATGTAGGTTGTGTATAAGACTGTATGACATGAATTACATATAAACTGTGTTTTAAAGTGTAGTAGTGTGACAGATCGTTCTTGATTATGTGTAAAAGTAACACATACCACTGCTCAGTCTCCTCCCAGATAGAGTCGGAAACACCACAGTAAATTTAGAAGTTGAATGTATGCCGTAAATGACAACAGATTTAAGAAATTAACATAGTCTAATGAAGCAGGCAAAAAGGAATACAAACGTCTCAAAAATGAGATCGACAGGAAGTGCAGAATGGCTATGCAGGGTTGGCTAGAGGACAAATGTAAGGATGTAGAGGCTTATCTCACTAGGGGTAAGATAGATACTGCCTACAGGAAAATTAAAGAGACCTTTGGAGATAAGAGAACCACTTGTATGAACATCAAGAGCTCAGATGGAAACCCAGTTCTAAGCAAAGAAGGGAAAGCAGAAAGGTGGAAGGAGTATATAGAGGGTCTATACAAGGGCGATGCACTAGAGGACAATATTATGGAAATGGAAGAGGATGTAGATGAAGATGAAATGGGAGATACGATACTGCGTGAAGAGTTTGACAGAGCACTGAAAGACCTGAGTCGAAACAAGGCCCCCGGAGTAGACAACATTCCAGTAGAACTACTGACGGCCTTGGGAGAGCCAGTCCTGACAAAACTCTACCATCTGGTGAGCAAGATGTATGAAACAGGCGAAATACCCTCAGACTTCAAGAAGAATGTAATAATTCCAATCCCAAAGAAAGCAGGTGTTGACAGATGTGAAAATAACCGAACTATCAGTTTAATAAGCCAAAGCTGCAAAATACTAACACGAATTCTTTACAAACGAATGGAAAAACTAGTAGAAGCCGATCTCGGGGAAGATCAGTTTGGATTCCGTAGAAATACTGGAACACGTGAGGCAATACTGACCTTACGACTTATCTTAGAAGAAAGATTAAGGAAAGGCAAACCTACGTTTCTAGCATTTGTAGACTTAGAGAAAGCTTTTGACAATGTTGACTGGAATACTCTCTTTCAAATTCTAAAGGTGGCAGGGGTAAAATACAGGGAGCGAAAGGCTATTTACAATTTGTACAGAAACCAGATGGCAGTTATAAGAGTCGAGGGGCATGAGAGGGAAGCAGCGGTTGGGAAGGGAGTGAGACAGGGTTGTAGCCTCTCCCCAATGTTATTCAATCTGTATATTGAGCAAGCAGTAAAGGAAACAAAAGAAAAATTTGGAGTAGGTATTAAAATCCATGGAGAAGAAATAAAAACTTTGAGGTTCGCCGATGACATTGTAATTCTGTCAGAGACAGCAAAGGACCTGGAAGAGCAGTTGAACGGAATGGATGGTGTCTTGAAGGGAGGATTTAAGATGAACATCAACAAAAGTAAAACCAGAAAACCAGGATAATGGAATGTAGTCGAATTAAGTCGGGTGATGCTGAGGGTATTAGATTAGGAAATGAGACACTTAAAGTAGTAAAGGAGTTTTGCTATTTGGGGAGCAAAATAACTGATGATGGTCGAAGTAGAGAGGATATAAAATGTAGACTGGCAATGGCAAGGAAAGCGTTTCTGAAGAAGAGAAATTTGTTAACATCGAGTATAGATTTAAGTGTCAGGAAGTCATTTCTGAAAGTATCTGTATGGAGTGTAGCCATGTATGGAAGTGAAACATGGACGGTAAATAGTTTGGAAAAGAAGAGAATAGAAGCTTTTGAAATGTGGTGCTACAGAAGAATGCTGAAGATTAGATGGGGTAGATCACATAACTAATGAGGAAGTATTGAATAGGATTGGGGAGAAGAGAAGTTTGTGGCGCAACTTGTCCAGAAGAAGGTAGGACATGTTCTGAGGCATCAAGGGATCACCAATTTAGTATTGGAGGGCAGCGTTGAGGGTAAAAATCGTAGGGGGAGACCAAGAGATGAATACACTAAGCAGATTCAGAAGGATGTAGGTTGCAGTAGGTACTGGGAGATGAAGAAGCTTGCACAGGATAGAGTAGCATGGAGAGCTGCATCAAACCAGTCTCAGGACTGAAGACCACAACAACAACAACAACAACAATGGCGGAACTGACTTTAAGGAATTGATTCGACGTCGGTGGAAGGTGCAATGCAGGAGGAGACGAGTGGTGGTGCGCAAACGTGCAGTACACGGAGAACTGCCCGAACACTGGACATATCATTGAGCACGGATCGTAAAATCCTACGAAACACCTTACGTTGCTATCCGTTCAAAATTATGCGTGTGCACGAGTTCCTTCCTGTTGACCTGCCAACAAGAGAGACCTTTGCTTTAGAATTTTTTGCTCGCATGGAAGTGGACAATGAACGGCCGTGGAAGATTTTTTGGACAGGCGAAGCCCACTTCCATCTGACAGGATATGTCAGTACACAGAATTGTCGAGTATGGGCAACGGAAAATCCACACGCAAATCAACCAGAAACACTGTGTGGTGCGGGTTTACGGCGTCTTTTATCATAGGGCCATATTTTTTCGAAGAGGGAGGTGCTTCCGGTCCTGTTACCGGTACTGTCACTGGTAAGCGCTATGAGTGTCTGCTGCGCAACCACCTCATTCCAGCTCTACAACAGCGTGAATGTGTGGATGGGATGATTTTTATGCAAGATGGAGCACTTCAGCGCATTGCAAATACAGTTAAGCAGCTGCTGAAGCGCCATTTCGGAAATGCTGGAATTATGAGCCGCCATTTCCGTACAGCCTGGCCGTTCCGATCACCTGATCTTAATTTCTGGCTGTGGGGCTATCTGAAAGGTGTTGTGTTCAGTGTTCCGATTGCAAAATTACCTGCATTGAAGACACGCATTGCGCAATACATTCCTAACGTGAGCCCGGAAGCACCTCGATCATTTGTGGAACAAGCTGTTTCTCGATTTCAACGTGTTGCAGAGAACGGTGGACAGCATATCGAACAAATTTTGAGCCAGTTACACGAAAATTAATTATCCGATTTGGTTTTGATTGATGATTTTTATGCTGTTTTTAGCCTCAATTAAAAACCGATTTTTCACATCCAATGTGGTGTGATCTTACCGTGGTGGATGGGCTTACGGAACTAACAGTATCACACCTGCACACCCATTCACACTGAGTAGTCCAGTTTGTTTGACATCAAACGTACACCTTAGGCATTGTTGTATGATTCATTTTGAAAGTTCTCTGTTGGATTCCTTTCATGTTGATTTCTGAAATATGTTGCCATTTACGGCATAAATTCCTCTTCTAAATTTACTGTGGCGTTTCTGACTATCTGGGAGGAGACTGAGTAGTGGAACGTGTTGCTTTTACACACAAACAAGAACGATCTGTCACACTGCTACACTTTAAAACACAGTTTATATGTAATTCATGTCACACAGTCTCATACTGAACCTACATCAGCTTTCTTTTATATACTGTATATAATAAGATACTGTCATCCCCCTTCCCTTCTGTGTGAGAGGATGGATGAGCAAATGTATTTCTAGTTGCATGCTTGAGGGTAGCAGACAAGCCTGTCTGCTAGAGAACAGTAGGACCAACGTCGGAACAGGTAGCTACGCTTTCTAAAAGCAAAGAGGTTTCTGTCCTTAGTATGGTCCTGTCCGTCGCTTATCATGTTGGTATAGGAAGCTGCCCCTCTGGCCACTTCCGTTTGTATTTGTGAGCCCCCCTCTGGAAGGGACCAGGTCAGTCGGTTCGTGGAGAGCGTCTGAAGTGGTAAGATCTCCGGCTAAGCGCGTGTCTGCTAAGTCCGTAGGACAATGGATTTCTTAAGTTCAGCCTAACTGAAAATTTAATCACCTTTATTTCAGGTTTAGCTCTAAAATATCTAATGTTATCTTAAATTGCAACGCAGTGTAATTCGCGTGTGAAGTTCAGATTATTTTCCGGTAGTTGCTTTGTCACTACTTTGTGAGTAAAGTGGAGCCACGTGTTGATCAGTAACTCTAACTAAGATCATCAATCTTAAATGCGAATGTGCGTGAGATTATAACGTTTCGTCTTGACAATATTTTGCAATATAGCAACTTTTCTTTATGTTCAGCCCACGTGGGGTGTACTTTGTGAGACCAGTACCACGTGCTTATACAATTGTTTGACCCATCAGGTTAATAGTAAGACGTTAGTAACCAGTTCGAGGTTTCTCTTTTGTAAATTGCTTTTCGATCTAATTTATTTTAATTATCAAATTATTGTGGAGTTACACTCTTTGTGTAAACCAAGTTGACCACGTGAAGCATGTGGTGTAATCATCAAAGTAGCCGTCAGCTATTGTTTTCGGGAAGATTTCACAGAGAGTTAGTATGAATTTAGTATACCAGTGTGTGGTAATTACACGACGGACAGGATTGTGCTACGAACGTAACTTCTGTGGTTGAAAATTGAATCGGTTGGTTGTGCTTAATTTCTTCTTGCATATGTTTCAACGTTCTTCATGTGTTATTTTATGAATGCAGTGTTGTTTGCAGTCTCCCAATCTTGGCTCCATATTTGATGTCTTCCGTAAGATTACAAACTCACATTTTCACAGTCCTAAATAAGGCACCAGCTTAGTTATGACTCACGTTTAATATGCTGAAATTTCAATGATCAATGTTAAAATAAATTTCCAAATATAAATTGATTTATTTCTTTTTATTTAAATTCTCTTTTTTATATATATATCATCGGTTGTCGTATGACTATTAAAAGATTATAATTAATGTTAGTCTGGTTGGGAATTTTGTAAGCTAGACAGGATACCTGGTGAAACAGTTGCGCAGTAATGCAAGGTTAACTTCCTCAGATAGCTCACAGCTTTTAAACCGCTTTTATTGTCTATCAGCACCGCTTACACCACAAACTAAAGCAACAACGTTACAATTTGCCATTTGTAGTCGACCACTATTAAATTATGATGCTTACAGCGCCATCTATTGCTACATTTTGTACCTATTTATTTTTCTTCTGCCATAAGTTTTCCCCCTTCTCCGATAATATTCCGTTGCAGTTTGACGTCATTCTGCCCAGTAGTGTTATTTCTACAGCTGTTAATCACGCTGTAGATTTCAGCAGTTATTCAGAGATTAAGAGGCTACACCGATCACAGCAGTTTAAGTTTATAGCACCAGGTGAAGAAGAGATTGAAAAAGTACACGTTAACAGAAATTCTACAGATAGTCAAGGGAAGCGAACATTTAATTGTGACAAGGGACTGGAATTCGATAGTAGGATAAGCAAGGAAAAATTGTAGGTGAATATGGCCTGGGAGAAAGGAATGAAAGAGAAAAGCCGCATGGTAGAATTCTGCCCAAGCGTAATTTAATCATCACTAACACTTTGTTTAAGAATTATGAAAAAAAGGTTGTATACGTGGAGAAGATCTGGAGACACTGGAAGCTTTTAGACTGTTTGTATAATGGTAATACAGAGATTTCGGGAGCAATTTGAAATTGTACGACATTTGCGGGGCTGACGTGTACTCTGACCACAATTAATTGGTTATGAACTGTAAATTAAAACTAAACAAATCACAAAAATGAAAATTAAGGAGATGGTACTTGGATAAGTTGAAAGTATGAGATTTTCAGAGGGAGCATTAGGGAACGATTGACTAGGACAGGGGATAGGAACACAACGGAAGGCGAGTGCGTAGACCCGAGAGATTAAATCGTGAAGGCAGCTGAAGAGCAAATAGCTAAAACGAGAATCTTAGTAGAACTTGTCTGACACAGGAAATACTGAAATTAATTGATGAAAGGAGAAAATATAAAAAAGCCATTAAATGGAGCAGGCGAAACGGAAAATAGATACTTCTAAAGGGAAGATTAAAGAGGCCTTTGGAGAAAAGAGAAGTACTGGAATGAATATCGAGAACTCAGAAGGAAATCCAGTCCTAAGCAAAGAAGGGAAAGCAGAAAGGTGGAAGAAGTATGTAGAGGGTCTATACAAAGGAGATGAACTTGCAAGCGATATTATAGGACGTAGATGAAGATGAGATGGGAGACATGGTACTGCGAGAAGAATTTGACAGAGCACTGAAAGACCTAAGGCGGAAGCAGGCCCCAGGAGTAGACGTCTTTCCGTTATCACTTGGGACAGCCACCCATTACAAAGCTCTTTCATCTGGTGAGAAAGACATATGAGGCAGGCGGAATACCCTCAGACTACAAAAATAATGCAGTCATTCCAATTCCAAAGACTGCTGGTGCTGACAGGTGTGAATTTAATAAGTCATGGTTGTGAAATGCTAACACGAATTCCTTAGAGAACAATGGAAGAATTTATAGAAGCCAGATTGGGGAAGGTCAGTTGGATTCAGCAGAAATTTAGGAACACTCGAGACAATTCTTACACTATGATTTATCGTAGAAGATAGGTTAAGGCAAAGTAATTCTACGTTTGCAGCATTTGTAGACTTAGAGCAAGATTTTGACAACGTTGAACGGGACACAAAATTCTGAAGGTATCTTGGGTAAAATACGGGGAACGAAAGGCGATTTATAACTTGTACAGAAATGAGACGGCAGTTATAAAAGTCGAGAGATATGAAAAGGAAGCAATTATTGAGAAGGGAGTGAGACACGGTTGTAGTCTATCCCAGATATTTTTCAATCTGCACATTGAGCAAGCTCCAAAGGAACCAAAAGAAAAATTTGGAATGGAATTGAAGTTCAGGGAGAAGAAATAAAAACTTTGAGATTTGCCGATGAGATTCCAATTGTGTCAGAGACAGCAGAGGACCCGGAGGAAGAACTGAACGGAAAGGACAGTGTCCTGAAAGGTGGATCTAAGATGAACATCAACAAAAGCAAAACAAGGATAATGGAATATAGTCGAATTAAATCAGTTGAAGCTGAGGGAATTAGCTCAGGAAACGAAGCACTTAAAGTAGTACATGATTTTCATTTTTTGAGCAGTAACATAACAGATGATGGCTGAAGCAGAGAGAGCGTAAAATATAGCCTGGCAATGGAAAGAAAAGCGTTTCTGAAGAAGAGAAATTAGTTAACATCAGATATAAATTTAATTGTTAGGTATTCTTTTTTGAAAGTATTTGTATGGAGTGTAGCCATGTATGAAGTGAAACATCGACAATAAACAGTTTAAATAAGAGAAGAATATAAGCTTTTGAAATATGGTGCTACTGAAGATTATATGAGTAGATCACGTAACTCATGAGGAGGTACTGAATAGTATTGGGGAGAAAAGAAATTTGTTGCACAACCTGATTAGAAGAAGGGATCGATTAATAGGACACATTGTGAGACATCGAGGAATCACCAACGTAGTATTGGTGGGAAGTGTATGTGTGGGGAGGGGGGGGGGGGGGAGGGAGGGCCTAAAAATAGTTGAGAGAGACCAAGAGATAAATGCAGATTAAGAAGGCTGCAGGTTGCAGCAGTTATTCGATGATTAGTAGTCTTGCACGAGATAGAATAGCGCGTAGAAATGCATCCTAACTAGTCTTCAAACTGAAGACCAGAACATCAATAAGACGAGGGATGCACAGGATGAGTTAGCATCGTGAACACCATTAAGCTACTGTGAGAAATATTTTCTTTCAACGAGCCTGGAGAGAGCTTCGTGAACCATATGCTTCCATTGATTTCTATCCTGAAATATCTCTTCTCTCACCACTGCATCCCACGTTACTCCTGTCCTCTTGAAATTCTCATTAATCTGGTCCATCCCTCTTATTTTAGACTGCCCAATCAGTCCCTTTCCAGTTACATCCGTAAGTTCGTTGGTGAACATGATGGTACTTTCAAACAAACCAGAACGACAATGTTTTTTTTTTTTTTTTTTTTTTTTTTTTTTGTGATATGTTACAATACAGCATCACCGGTCTATTGCGGTCTAACTGTGTTGGTGAGGCAGTAAATTTATCCACAGGGCAGTGACTGCGTCACTGCAATTCACTTTGGAGGTGTGGCGGTGGGACTTGTAGTCCCGTACCACCCTCTGACGATGACAGTACTACATGAGTCAGGCAGAAAAATTTAGCCTAACGTGGGCAGGTATGATTGGAAAGTATTGGACGTAGAATGGGGGCTAGTCCCGCCAAATGATGCGTCCGTGGTGGGCGTGCCAGACCTATCGTTAGCCATGGTCGGAATCCGATTCCTCTAGTATGGTTAGGGGAACCGGATGTCGATGCCAGCGGCGTGGAAGTGTGGTCCCAACGTGGCGTAACCCATGGACAGTGTCCCGCAAGGCATCCACTTTCTCATAGAGCCGCCGCGCGTTGTTGCGTATGGTCATCTTTAGGGGGACGATATCAGCTTCCTCGTGGAGAGTGACAATTCTCGTGAGTGGCGGGGCGTGCAGACTCCACCTGAGCACCTTGTTCTGTAGGCGCTGCAATGTCCGCATCCTGGTGACACTAATCGTGGCCCATGCAGCAGATCCATACGTGAGGGCAGGCAGGATAACTGTTCGGTAAATGCGGAGTTTGGTCTGCAGGTTAAGTTCCCTACTACGAAAGAGCGGGTACAAAGCCCTGGTTAGCTTTTGCCCCTTGTTGTTGACATACTCCGCATGACAGTGGAAGAGCAACTTGTGGTCCATGTGGACCCCGAGATAGGTGGTTGTCGGGGACCACGGCACCTGTACACCTGCAATCGAGATATTGCGGCGGAGGACTGGGCGCCGTTTCGTGAAGTAAACTGCCGTAGTTTTGGCGGCATTGAGAGCTATTTTGTTTGTCCGGCACCAGGTGATAGTGGCGTCCACCTGTCGCTGGAGGCGGGCGACGACGGCCTCAGTAATGCGGCCAGTGGTGTATAGTGCTGTGTCGTCAGCGTATTGTGCAAGGTGGCACTCGGGGATGACCGGCATATCATTGACATAGATATTAAAAAGGATGGGAGATAGCACCGATCCTTGCGGAGTGCCTGCCGACAATTGGCGAATGCCAGAACGCATTCCCCGTTGAGCCACTAGAAAAGTCCTGCCACGGAGGAAGTCATCAACGATCTTGACATAAATATCCGGAATAGGGGTCTGTGTCAGCATCTTGTGTACGAGGTTGTCTTGCCAGATTTTGTCGTAGGCGTTTTGCAAGTCCAGAAAAACGGCAGCTGTCGACTTGGCAGTGTTGAAGCCTTTGCTGATGTGTTCAGTGATCCGTAGGACCTGAAGTTCAGCAGAGAGGTGCGAAGTGAATCCAAACTGTTCAGGACGGATCGTCCCAGCTGCTGCAAGAGGTTGGGAAAGTCGGTGAAGGATCACAGATTCAAGGACCTTCGCCATAGTGTTTAGGAGGCTGATGGGCCTGTTGTTGGTGGGGACTGTAGGGTCCTTGAACCTCTTGGGGATCGCAATCAGCTTGGCTTGTTTCCACTGAGGGGGGAAAAGGCCAGATGTGAGACAACAGTTTAAAATCTTGGTGAACAAGATGAGTGGTGTGCGGGGAAGGTGGCAAAGATGTTCATTTAAAATTCCGTCTAATCCAGGGGCCGACCGGCCACGTTTCCATCGAAGGATGCGCTGTATTTCTGCCATGGACGTAAGACGGGGAGCAGACTGGGGTGGGTGGTTGCGGAAAGCAGCAACAGCTGTCAGGACTTCATGTTCTTCCTGTAATTCGTTCGGAGAAAGGTCCTGGACCAGAGGGCGGTTTTGGGCCTCGAACGCATCTGCCAGCGTTTCCACAATTTGCAGGGTATCATAAGACAATCCCGCTGCTGTGCGAATAGGATGAGCAGTCGCTGGCTTAGAACGCCGCAGGGTGCGAATGACAGCCCAGTCAGATTTTTGGTGGAGTAGGAAAGTGGACATCCTGTCCTCCCACTGTTCAGACCTCCATTCGGCGAACCGGTGGCTGAATTCGCGTTGGAGGCGTTTCATTTGGCGTTTGTCCTGAGGGTCACGAAACTGCTTCCACCTCCGGCGGTAGCGGTTCTTCTGCACCTTCAGCTCTCGTAACAGAGGGGGCAAGTCGTCCAGGGGTGTTAAATTTCGAGGTGCAGTGGAGGTGGAGAGTTTCACTGCTTTCTGTATTTTGGCAGTAAGGTAGTCCACAGCACGGACTATGTTGGCCGGTGTTGTCAAATTGAGGTCGTGTCGAGTGGTGTTATTTAGTACCCTGGCAAACTTGTCCCAGTTGGTGAGGGTCGCAGTGGAACGAACATCAAATGAAAGGGCAGCATTGGTGAGGTGCAAGAGTACTGGCTCATGGTCAGAGGCCAGTTCGTGGAGAACTTCCAGTGAAAACTGAGCGGTGATGTTTTTGAAGATGGCCACATCCAGAACGTCTGGCTGGCAGTTAGTACGGACTGGGATATGGGTAGGTTCGTGGGGGCCATAGACTGATAGTGATAAAGTATCCTCCAGGTCAAGGAGGAGCCGGCCTTTGGGGTTCGACACGCGAGAATGCCAAGCTGGGTGCTTGGCATTGAGATCTGCCCCAATGATGAGCCTGTCGAAGGATGACAATGTGCGGAGGTCTGCTTCCAGCAGCGGCTTGTTTGGGCTCAAATACGCTGCTGCAAAGGTAATGGCACCAAGGCGTGTGGAGATGGTAACTGCTGTGGCCTCTATGTGTTCCATTGGCTGGAGGGGCTCTTGGGTATGGACAAGAGCTTTGTTGAGGAATACAGCTGTGCCTCCACCACGGCGGTCGTGGCGGTCAGAACGGTAACATACCATGTTGCGAAGGCGGAAATCGTCTGCCGGTTTCAGGTGTGTTTCTGTGACCAGTAAAACATCCACACGATAGTCATGGAGGAAGGTGTTCAATTCTGTCTTCATACGTTTTATGCCATTGGCATTAAAAATGCAAGTGCCAAGATCCCGAGGGGGCTGGTGGTGGTGTGGAGGTCCATTCGCCATTACAACAATATTTGACTAAGCCCTTCCACTAGGGCGATTACCTTGGAGAGCCCGTCCTCCGACTGACGGATTTTTTGTGCAGTGTCGCGAATAACAGCCCGGATGTGGGGTTTCGTGAAAAAGGAGATGACCTGGAGGATTTCGCGCATGTCCGCCCGAAAAGACGCATCAGTCTCCACCACTGGTGGAGGGTCCCGGGTGGTCTGCTTGCCCCTACGGCGCGCAGGTGCAGGTGTAGTAGTAGGCAGAGTGGAGGTAGGGGCCGAGGGCTGAGATAGAGCCACAGATGGACTGGAGGGAGCTGCAGCTGGCTCCTGTAGTTGGTGAGTAGTGGGAGCTGTCACGGAAGACAGACAATGAGGAGGAGACCGGGCTGCAGCAGCAAAGGATGTCGTGGCAGTCTGGGCAGGAAGCGGCACAGGAGCCACCGAGCCATCTGGTGCCTGAGTGGCTGGTACCAGAGTGGCTGCTGAGGACAGTGCACTAGGCTGACCCCGCAAAACAGGATAGTTGGTCATGTCCCGTAGCGGTGGGGGAGGTCGATTTGTTCTCGGTTTCTTTTTGGGCGGACGAGAAGACTTTAGTGCCTTCTGGTAAATAGGGCACCCCCTCCAGGATGCCATGTGGTGGGGATCGTGCGTCGTTCCCAAACATCTGGCACAGGTAGGTTTCTCCAAAGCAGGGAGTGTGCAGTTCTCCACTAAATGTGGGCCAGCACACTTAACACACCGCAACGGCAGGGAGCAGTAATTCCCAGTATGTCGTAAACGTTGGCATTTGCGACAGATGGCTGGCCCGTTGCGGCCCTCGTACGATTCAATCCGGACTTTCGTGTATAGAAGATACCGGATTTGGTAAATCCGCTCTATGTCCTCCCTCCGGGAAAGGGAGACGACGTGGGTAGGGCAGGGGATCAATGCCCTGGTCTCAGGATTCCTCTTGCTATACTGGTGGACCAAAGGATCTTCGAAATCGAGTCGAAGCAGTTCTTCCTTGACCTCCTCTGCCGTAACCTCTGGTGGCAAGTCCTTGATCACGATTTTGGTGCGGCGATTACCCGACGTCTGGTGGGTAAAGTAAGGCATCGCCTTTGATTTTACGAAATCGAGAATGGTAAGATAGTCGTCCCTACTGTCAAGCAGGTATTTCACGTGATCTTTTTGGTAAACAGCTCTCAATTGGCCGACAATGAGCCGCTGGAGCTCAGTGTTCAGTTTCGTATAATTAGTGACATTATATACCACAATTGGGGGTATCTTCTCTTTCTTCAGAGGGCTTGATGGGATCTCTTGAGAAGGACGGTCGGGAGCATGAGCCATTTCCTCATCCACAGGACCATCCGGTGCGGCGTCCCCCGGCAGGGGGGTATCGGAACACGATCCGCTGCCACCACAGCCCGCGTGGGCGGAGGGGCGTCTGGAGCGACGGCCGGAGGACTTTCCGACTGGGTCAGGGTGACCAGAAGACTCGCCACGGTGGCGGGACGGCGTAGAGCGAGGTGCAGGTACAGCCGGGTGGTGGTCAGACAGAGCTGATGTGTTCGCCGCCTCACTACGAGAGAGGTCAATTACTAGGCGGTCAGGTGAATCGTCGGACGACGACGACGACGCGGATGAACGGACCCTGACACGCGACGGAGGACAGTCTTCATGATGATCGGTTTCAGTGCCGGTGGTATCAACCGGCGATTTGTGGCGGTTGGCGCGATTCAAGCGATCCTTCGCCCGTTGTGAAGTGGGCGGAGCATTGTGCGCGACGGGAGGCCGGGACGAGCGGCGTATCCGACGCGGTTCTCCCCGAAGGGCGGCGGTGCAAGGGTCGGAGGGTCGCGAAGGCTGCTCCGCGAGCCTCTCCATAGTGGACTCGGGTCCGCCTGATATGGCCAGGGGCCCGGCACGAGAGGACTACGCACACCAAAAATCTCCCAGCTATCCTGGGGTGATATCTACTAAAACACCAACGCCGAAATATAAAATATACCAACGCTGTTACGCGGTGTAGAACTGTAACGATACGACACGATAACGCACTCGCATTAAATAACACTTTCAGGGATCCAACCTGAAGCACGAGAACGACAATGAAAGTATTTAATTTATTTAAAACAGCTTGTATTAGTTTCAACTGCGAGAACAGAGTTTGTCACCTACATAAGACGGAGAGCCGTCATGAAACTCGAATGAATCAAGCTGTACATTAATAGGGACAAGCAATTACTGTCGGGTACTTCTAGTATACAAACAACAGATTGTGACTAGTGATAATCTACTCAACTTGATAGTTATGGTGATTACTTCTAGAACACTTGTTATACATGTTATGAGAAAAACAGCTAGACTGACGTCCTCTTACACTATTATCCTGAGACACCAAGAAATTGTAGGAAATAAATTGTAGAGGGACGCTGAGGATCCATTACAGTCCGTGTGGAACGGGACTGGGATCAATGAGAGTGATAGCAGAAACACAAGGTGCTTTGCGCAGTGTAGTTGTACATACACAGAAACATTTACGCTTACTCTTTCGGACTGGTCTTTATTCTTCTCGCAGAGCGTGGAAATATTCATCCTCGTTGATCTCAGAGCAATGCACTGACGGGAAAAAAAGCAGCAGCAAAAAAAAAAAAAAAAAAAAATCGCAACTGCAAAAAATAATTAATGTAGAGCAATGAAATTTTTGGAATTCAGCTCTCGAGGTAACACATTTCAGTGGTAATCTTTGAAGGATCAATCTACATTATCGCACTGCTAGCACCACTGTCATTCGACTAGTGCGAAATTTGAACAGACGTCGTCTCCCACAGGTAGAAACACACTTACATAACTTTCGTTTATGTCGCACAACTCCTTTTCGACTTTTTTCTGTCATCCCCTGATAGTCCTTCTAAGCCAACACAATGAATTTTTATGTTGATCAGTTTATTTGAAACTGGATTCGAGTGATTTGTTTGTTATACCTTGGTCTTATTTTTCCAATTTTTTCTGAACTGAAAAATTACTCAGCACATTTGTAAGCACCCACCTTATGCGAAATATTTATATAGTTAAAATGGATATTGGTATATTCATTTCAAATACGGGACCGTTTGATCGAGCTTTACGAAATATGCATTTTTTCGTGGAGAAGGCTTTTATTCCCACCACTTTATTGTAAATCGCCACTAGATGGCGATGCAGCACATCAATGTCTATAGTGTTCAACCGATCACCATGAAAATTGATATTGTAATACCAGCTTTATATTTTCATGTCTATCGATTTTATAAGTGACTAGAATTGGAAGTAAAATGTTGGTGTAATGAATCAGCATCACAGAAAATCACGCTCTTCTGAATCGTATAACACACTCTAAGACAAAAAAATAGACGCACCACAAAGGAACTTTCCGAATCGGCCGGAAATCGATAGAGATGATGTAAACATATAGACAAATGATTACAGTTTTGAAACATCCCCTTAGAAAAATGTATAAATGACAGTCCTGGTAAACTGCTACGTTATTTGATTTTCAAACGTCTGAGCAAAACTGAACGTACTCAGACATTTCTCTCTTTACTCATTCTGATCAACACTAAACTGACACACAATATTCTTAGCGCAACGCGGTCTGACTTTCAATAGTCCCTACAAAAGAGTGGCCCTGACTAACAATAACCTATACCTTTCATGAATCACTTACACCACAAAAATCTTCGTTACTCAAACTACTGCAATACAGCGAGCGCCAATACTGCCAGCTAAATAAAAGATTCTGAAGGCTCTAACTACTGATACGCATACTTAGCAAATGAAAAATTTTGATAGAGAACAAACAACGTACAGCATTTACCTTAATAATGTTCAAAAGGCATCGTATATATATCTATCAGTTCATGACATCCATCTTTAGAAATTTCCTTTTTCTGGCGGACACACGTCCAGGTCGTCCGTTATCAAAACTCTGCCATCTCTCTTCCGACATCCACCACTGCTGGCGGCTCACCTCCAACTGCACAACGCTATGCGCTGTTCACATCCCACTACCCAACACTACAATAGCGAATATTCCAACAATGTCAACCAGCCACAGACTGCACAAAGCGCAGTGAGGGATTTTCATACAGAGCGCTACGTGGCGTTACCAACACAAAAACCTAAACAGCCTACTAACAGTTTTAGAAATTTATTCAAGAGAGACAGTTTCACAAACTAAGCAAATCAGTAACGTCTGCTCTCAACCAAGCGGTTGTTCGGCTTGGTACTGATAGCTAGAGTTGTTGGAAATCCTCCTGAGGGATATCGTGCCAAATTCTGTCCAACTGGCGCTTTGATCGTCAAAATCCCGAGCCGTTTGGTGGACCCTACCACAACACTCGAAACGTTTTCAATTGGGTAGAGATCCGGCTTTCTTGCTGGCCAAGTAAGAAGACAAGCCGTAGAAACGTTCCCCGTGTGCGGGACGGGAAGCATCTTGAAGCCCAGGAATCCCAGACTGGCTTGCCTTGAAGGGCAACAAAACGGGGCGCAGAATATCGTCGACATACCGCTGTGCTGTGAGGGCTACCGTGGATGACAATCAAACTGGTCCTTCTCTCAGAACCAATGGCACTCCAGATAATCACTCCTGGTTGTAAGTCGGGCGACAATCAAGTTCGTATTCCAAAGCTGTCTGGAGTGTCTCCAGACACATCTCTGCTCAGTTCGGAGCGAGACTCATCACTGGGGACAGTGCGACTCCAATAAGCGAGATTAGAGGCCGAAGACGTATATGGAGACGCACCAGACAGCGGTGGGATACGAGCCTGCATGTCACCAGCTATCCTGCCCGACAAGCAGAATTGATAGTCTGGGGTGCCTTTTCATTTTATAGCAGGACCTCTTTGGTAGTAATCCTCGACGCCCTTACAGTTCAGCAGTAGGTCGACGATCTTAAAAAAAATGGCTCTGAGCACTATGGGACTTAACTTCCGAGGTCATCAGTCCCCTAGGACTTAGAACTACTTAAACCTAACTAACCTAAGGACATCACACACATCCATGCCCGAGGCAAGATTCAAACCTGCGGCCGTAGCGGTTGCGCGGTTCCAGACTGAAGCGCCTAGAACCACTCGGCCACTCGGGCCGGCTCGACGATATTCAACGCGTCCTTTTGTTGACATTCATGGCAAGCAATGCTGGGATAATTTTTCAGCAATATCATACCTGCCCGCACTCGGCGAGAATATCTACCGCTTGTCTTGTCTTTGTGTTTGCCAAATCCTACCTTGATCAGCAAGATCGTCGGATGTGTCTCCAATGAGAACGTTTGGAGCGTGATTTTGAAGATATAAAGCCAGCTGGACAGAATTTGGCTCGATATGCCTGCGGAGGAATGCAACAAATTTATCAATGAATTCGAAGTCGAGAAAATGCTTGCATAAGGGTCGGAGGTGGACCAGTTGGCTTGCTCAGTTTGTGAAGATCTTTCTCGTGAATAAGTAATCCAATTTATCTGGAATTGTATTCATTTGTTTGTCTCTACATATACAGGGTGGTCCATTGATAGTGACCGGGCCAAATATCTCACGAAATAAGCATCAAACTAAAAAGTTACAAAGAACGACCTCGTCTACCTTGAAGGGGGAAACCAGATGGCGCTATGGCTGGCCCGCTAGATGGCGCTGCCATAGGTCAAACGGATATCAACTGCGCTTTTTTTAAAACGGGAAACCCCACATTTTGTTACATATTCGTGTAGGACGCAAAGAAATATGAATGTTTTAGTTGGACCACTTTTATCGCTTTGTGATAGGTGACGCTGTAACAGTCACAAACGTGTAAGTACGTGGTAACACGTAACATTCCACCAGTGCGGACGGTATTTGCTTCGTGATACATTACCCGTGTTAAAATGGACCGTTTACCAATTGCGGAAAAGGTCGATATCGCGTTGATGTATGGCTATTGTGATCAAAATGTCCAACGGGCGTGTGCTATGTGTGCGGCTCGGTATCCTGGACATCATACAAATGTCCGGATCGTTCGCCGGATTGTTACAATATTTACGGAAACAGGAAGTGTTCAGCCACATGTGAAAAGTCACCCACGACCTGTGACAAATGATCCCCAAGTAGGTGTTTTAGCTGCTGTCGCGGCTAATCCGCACATCAGTAGCAGACAAACTGCGCAAGAATCGGGAATCTAAAAAACGTCAGTGTTTAGAATCCTGCGTCAACATCGATTGCACCTGTACCATATTTCTACGCACCAGGAATTGCATGCAGAAGACTTTGAGCGTCGTGCACAGTTCAGCCATTGGGCAAAAGAGAAATTACGTGACGATGACAGATTTTTTTCGCATTCTATTTAGCGACGAAGCGTCATTCACCAACAGCGGTAACGTAAACCGGCATAATATGCACTATTGGGCAACAGAGAATCCACGATGGCTGCGACAAGTGGAACATCAGCGACCTTGGCGGGTTAATGTATGGTGCGGCATTATGGGAGGAAGCCCCCCCATGAACCATGGACCTTGCCGTTGGTGGGGAGGCTTGCGTGCCTCAGCGATACAGATGGCCGTACCGTAGGTGCAACCACAACGGAGGGGCATCTGTTGAGAGGCCAGACAAACATGTGGTTCCTGAAGAGGGGCAGCAGCCTTTTCAGTAGTTGCAGGGGCAACAGTCTGGATGATTGACTGATCTGGCCTTGTAACATTAACCAAAACGGCCTTGCTGTGCTGGTACTGCGAACGGCTGAAAGCAAGGGGAAACTACAGCCGTAATTTTTCCCGAGGACATGCAGCTCTACTGTATGATTAAATGATGATGGCGTCCTCTTCGGTAAAATATTCCGGAGGTAAAATAGTCCCCCATTCGGATCTCCTGGCGGGAACTACTCAGGAGGACGTCGTTATCAGGAGAAAGAAAACTGGCGTTCTACGGATCGGAGCGTGGAATGTCAGATCCCTTAATCGGGCAGGTACATTAGAAAATTTAAAAAGGGAAATGGATAGGTTAAAGTTAGATATAGTGGGAATTAGTGAAATTCGGTGGCAGGATGAACAAGACTTTTGGTAAGGTGATTACAGGGTTATAAATACAAAATCAAATAGGGGTAATGCAGGAGTAGGTATAATAATGAATAAAAAAATAGAAGTGCGGGTTAGCTACTACAAACAGCATAGTGAACGCATTATTGTGGCCAAGATAGACACAAAGCCCATGCCTACTACAGTAGTACAAGTTTATATGCCAACTACCTCTGCAGATGATGAAGAAATAGATGAAATGTATGACGAGATAAAAGAAATTATTCAGGTAGTGAAGGGAGACGAAAATTTAATAGTCATGGGTGACTGGAATTCGTCAGTAGGAAAAGGGAGAGAAGGAAACATAGTAGGTGAATATGGATTGGGGGGAAAGAATGAAAGAGGAAGCCGCCTTGTAGAATTTTGCACAGAGCATAACTTAATCATAGCCAACACTTGGTTCAAGAATCATAAAAGAAGGTTGTATACCTGGAAGAATCCTAGAGATACTCAAAGGTATCAGATAGATTATATAATGGTAAGACAGAGATTTAGGAACCAGGTTTTAAATTGTAAATTTCCTGGGGCAGATGTGGATTCTGACCACAATCTATTGGTTATGAACTGCAGATTGAAACTGAAGAAACTGCAAAAAGGTGGGAATTTAAGGAGATGGGACCTGGATAAACTGAAAGAACCAGAGGTTGTAGAGAGTTTCAGGAGGAGCATAAGGGAACAATTGACAGGAATGGGGGAAAGAAATACAGTAGAAGAAGAATGGGTAGCTCTGAGGGATGAAGTAGTGAAGGCAGCAGAGGATCAAGTAGGTAAAAAGACGAGGGCTAATAGAAATCCTTGGGTAACAGAAGAAATATTGAATTTAATTGATGAAAGGAGAAAATATACAAATGCAGTAAATGAAGCAGGCAAAAAGGAATACAAACGTCTCAAAAATGATATCGACAGGAAGTGCAAAATGGCTAAGCAGGCATGGCTAGAGGACAAATGTAAGGATGTAGAGGCTTATCTCACTAGGGGTAAGATAGATACTGCCTACAGGAAAATTAAAGAGACCTTTGGAGAGAAGAGAACCACTTGTATGAATATCAAGAGCTCAGACGGCAACCCAGTTCTAAGCAGAGAAGGGAAGGCAGAAAGGTGGAAGGAGTATATAGAGGGTTTATACAAGGGCGATGTACTTGAGGACAATATTATGGAAATGGAAGAGGATGTAGATGAAGACGAAATGGGAGATAAGATACTGCGTGAAGAGTTTGACAGAGCACTGAAAGACCTGAGTCGAAACAAGGCCCCGGGAGTAGACAACATTCCATTTGAACTACTGATGGCCTCGGGAGAGCCAGTCATGACAAAACTCTACCATCTGGTGAGCACGATGTATGAGACAGGAGAAATACCCTCAGACTTCAAGAAGAATATAATAATTCCAATCCCAAAGAAAGCAGGTGTTGACAGATGTGAAAATTACCGAACTATCAGTTTAATAAGTCACAGCTGCAAAGTACTAACGCGAATTCTTTACAGACGAATGGAAAAACTGGTAGAAGCCGACGTCGGGGAAGATCAGTTTGGATTCCGTAGAAATGTTGGAACACGTGAGGCAATACTGACCTTACGACTTATCTTAGAAGAAAGATTAAGAAAAGGCAAACCTACGTTTATAGCATTTGTAGACTTAGAGAAAGCTTTTGACAATGTTAACTGGAATACTCTCTTTCAAATTCTGAAGGTGGCAGGGGTAAAATACAGGGAGCGAAAGGCTATTTACAGTTTGTACAGAAACCAGATGGCAGTTATAAGAGTCGAGCGGCATGAAAGGGAAGCAGTGGTTGGGAAAGGAGTAAGACAGGGTTGTAGCCTCTCCCCGATGTTATTCAATCTGTATATTGAGCAAGCAGTAAAGGAAACAAAAGAAAAATTTGGAGTAGGTATTAAAATCCATGGAGAAGAAGTAAAAACTTTGAGGTTCGCCGATGACATTGTAATTCTGTCAGAGACAGCAAAGGACTTGGAAGAGCAGTTGATCGGAATGGACAGTGTCTTTAAAGGAGGATATAAGATGAACATCAACAAAAGCAAAACGAGGATAATGGAATGTAGTCAAATTAAGTCGGGTGATGCTGAGGGAATTAGATTAGGAAATGAGACACTTAAAGTAGTAAAGGAGTTTTGCTATTTAGGGAGTAAAATAACCGATGATGGTCGAAGTAGAGAGGATATAAAATGTAGACTGGCAATGGCAAGGAAAGCGTTTCTCAAGAAGAGGAATGTGTTAACATCGAGTATAGATTTAAGTGTCAGGAAGTCATTTCTGAAAGTATTTGTATGGAGTGTAGCCATGTATGGAAGTGAAACATGGACGATAACTAGTTTGGACAAGAAGAGAATAGAAGCTTTCGAAATGTGGTGCTACAGAAGAATGCTGAAGATAAAGTGGGTAGATCACGTAACTAATGAGGAGGTATTGAATAGGATTGGGGAGAAGAGAAGTTTGTGGCACAACTTGACTAGAAGAAGGGATCGGTTGGTAGGACATGTTTTGAGGCATCAAGGGATCACAAATTTAGCATTGGAGGGCAGTGTGGAGGGTAAAAATCGTAGAGGGAGACCAATAGATGAATACACTAAGCAGATTCAGAAGGATGTAGGTTGCAGTAGATACTGGGATATGAAGAAGCTTGCACAGGATAGAGTAGCATGGAGAGCTGCATCAAACCAGTCTCAGAACTGAAGACCACAACAACAACAACATGGGAGGAAGGATAATTGGCTCCCATTTTATCGATGGCAATCTAAATGGTGCAATGTGTGCTGATTTCCTACCTAATGTTCTACCGATGTTGCTACAAGATGTTACACTACACGACAGAATGGCGATGTACCTCCAACATGGTGGATGTCCGGCACATAGCTCGCGTGCGGTTGAAACGGTATTGAATAGCATATTTCATGACAGGTGGATTGGTCGTCGATGCACCATACCATGGCCCGCACGTTCACGGGATATGACGTCCTCGGATTTTTTTCTGTGGGGAAAGTTGAAGGATATTTGCTATCGTGATCCACCGACAACGCCTGACAACATGCGTCAGCGCATTGTCAATGCATGTGCGAACATTACGGAAGGCGAACTACTCGATGTTGAGAAGAATGTCGTTACACGTATTGCCAAATGCATTTAGTTTGACGGGCATCATTTTGAGCATTTATTGCATTAATGTAGTATTTACGGATAAGCACGCTGTAACAGCATGCGTTCTCAGAAAAGATAAGTGCACAAAGGTACATGTATCACATTGGAACAACCGAAATAAAATGTTCAAACGTACCTGCGTTCTGTATTTTAATTTAAAAACACCTAACTGTTACCAACTGTTCTAAAATTGTGAGCCATATATTTGTGACTATTACAGCACCATCTATCACAAAGCGAAAAAAGTGGTCTGACTAAAACATTGATATTTCTTTACGTACTACACGAATATGTAATAAAAAATAGGGATTCTTTTAAAAAAAACGCAGATGATATCCGTTTGACCTATGGCAGCGCCTTCTAGCGGGCCAACCATAGCGCCATCTGGTTTCCCCCTTCAAGTTATACAACTTTCGTTCTTTGTAGTTTTTCGTCTGACGCTTATTTCGTGAGATATTTGGCCCGGTCACGATCAATGGAGCACCCTGTATATCACATCCACTGATTTCCGTCGCGATTTTAATTTGCCGGATATAGACTGGGAGACTCAGACGTTCATAACGGGTGGCAGGGACAAAGAATCCAGTGAAATTTTTTTAAGTGCTTTATCGGAAAACTACCTTGAGCAGTTAAACAGAGAACCGACTCGTGGCGATAACATATTAGACCTTCTGGTGACAAACAGACCCGAACTATTTGAAAAAGTTAACGCAGAACAGGGAATCAGTGATCATAAAGCGGTTACGGCATCGATGATTTCAGCCGTAAATAGGAATATTAAAAAGGGTAGGAAGATTTTTCTGTTTAGAAAAAGTGACAAAAAGCAGATTTCAGAGTACCTGTTGGCTCAACACAAAAGTTTTGTCTCAAGTACTGATAGTGTTGAGGATCAGTGGACAAAGTTCAAAACCATCGTACAATATGCGTTAGATGAGTATGTGCCAAGCAAGATCGTAAGAGATGGAAAAGAGCCACCGTGGTTCAACAACCGAGTTAGAAATCTGCTGCGGAAGCAAAGGGAACTTCACAGCAAACATAAACATAGCCAAAGCCTTGCAGACAAACAAAAATTACGCGAAGCGAAATGTAGTGTGAAGAGAGCTATGCGAGAGGCGTTCAATGAATTCGAAAGTAAAGTTCTATGTACTGACTTGGCAGAAAATCCTAAGAAATTTTGGTCTTATGTCAAAGCGGTAGGTGGATCAAAACAAAATGTCCAGACACTCTGTGACCAAAATGGTACTGAAACAGAGGATGACAGACTAAAGGCCGAGATACTAAATGTCTTTTTCCAAAGTTGTTTCACAGAGGAAGATTGCAGTGTAGTTCCTTCTCTAGATTGTCGCACAGATGACAAAATGGTAGATATCGAAATAGACGACAGAGGGATAGAGAAGCAATTAAAATCGCTCAAAAGAGGAAAGGCCTCTGGACCTGATGGGATACCAGTTCATTTTTACACAGAGTACGCGAAGGAACTTGCCCCCCTTCTTGCAGCGGTGTACCGTAGGTCTCTAGAAGAGCGTAGCGTTCCAAAGGATTGGAAAAGGGCACAGGTCATCCCCGTTTTCAAGAAGGGACGTCGAACAGATGTGCAGAACTATAGACCTATATCTCTAACGTCGATCAGTTGTAGAATTTTGGAACACGTATTGTGTTCGAGTATAATGACTTTTCTGGAGACTAGAAATCTACTCTGTAGGAATCAGCATGGGTTTCGAAAAAGACGGTCATGTGAAACCCAGCTCGCGCTATTCGTCCACGAGACTCAGAGGGCCATAGACACGGGTTCACAGGTAGATGCCGTGTTTCTTGACTTCCGCAAGGCGTTCGATACAGTTCCCCACAGTCGTTTATTGAACAAGGTAAGAGCATATGGACTATCAGACCAATTGTGTGATTGGATTGAGGGGTTCCTAGATAACAGGACGCAGCATGTTATTCTCAATGGAGAGAAGTCTTCCGAAGTAAGAGTAATTTCAGGTGTGCCGCAGGGGAGTGTCATAGGACCGTTGCTGTTCACAATATACATAAATGACCTGGTGGATGACATCGGAAGTTCACTGAGGCTTTTTGCAGATGATGCTGTGGTGTATCGAGAGGTTGTAACAATGGAAAATTGTACTGAAATGCAGGAGGATCTGCAGCGAATTGACGCATGGTGCAGGGAATGGCAACTGAATCTCAATGTAGACAAGTGTAATGTGCTGCGGATACACAGAAAGATAGATCCTTTATCATTTAGCTACAAAATAGCAGGTCAGCAACTGGAAGCAGTTAATACCATAAATTATCTGGGAGTACGCATTAGGAGTGATTTAAAATGGAATGATCATATAATGCTGATTGTCGGTAAAGCAGATGCCAGACTGAGATTCATTGGAAGAATCCTAAGGAAATGCAATCCGAAAACAAAGGAAGTAGGTTACAGTACTCTTGTTCGCCCACTGCTTGAATACTGCTCAGCAGTGTGGGATCCGTACCAGATAGGGTTGATACAAGACATAGAGAAGATCCAACGGAGAGCAGCGCGCTTCGTTACAGGATCATTTAGTAATCGCGAAAGCGTTACGGAGATGATAGATAAACTCCAGTGGAAGACTCTGCAGGAGAGACGCTCAGTAGCTCGGTACGGGCTTTTGTCAAAGTTTCGAGAACATACCTTCACCGAGGAGTCAAGCAGTATATTGCTCCCTCCTACGTATATCTCACGAAGAGACCATGAGGATAAAATCAGAGAGATTAGAGCCCACACAGAGGCATACCGACAATCCTTCTTTCCACGAACAATACGAGACTGGAATAGAAGGGAGAACCGATAGAGGTACTGAAGGTACCCTCCGCCACACACCGTCAGGTGGCTTGCGGAGTATGGATGTAGATGTAGATGTAGATACCTTCCCTTGTCTTAGAGCGTGTTTTCAAAGGATTAAGTACCTGTCGTCTTCATTGAAATGGAAGTCGTTCCTGGAGAAGGAATGAATCTGCTGACACAAGACAGTGTTAATGTTTACTTTCAATGCAGAAAAATAATGTGCATGATAACAGGACTTCATAAAGAACAGTAGAGTGCAGATCCGACATTTAAAAATGGCCGTGCATAAACGATATTGCATTGCTGGCGCTCGATCTTTGCGTCTCCAAAGTAATCATCTCCAATGAATTTGACAGGCTGAAACATTGATACATGTTTTATGCAATAGTAGTAAAAAAGGGTCAAGTACATGGCTAAAGAATGTAGTTAAACATATGTTTGTTCTTATTCAAATAAGAGTACAGAAGTAACAGTTTCGTGAGCTTACAACATGGTGGTCGGAACACGAGACCGCTATGAAGAGGAAAACTTTCCTGAACAAGAAACAGGACACGATCGTAAATCGGAAAACAGATATTACTTAATCACATACACATACACATGTTGCAAGCCTATTGTTCTATCTCTGACATAGTTAAATGTATTGATTCTGTACTGTCTACATACGTATCTCAGCGTGGAGGCAGTTTGTTTTATCGCTTCCATTTTACGTATACTATGTTGTTCGCTATTTAACGCCAGAAAGTAGAGCTATAGGCAGCTTTTTGTGCAAACACTACGACGGAAAAGTCTTAAAAACATCAAGAACACCATCAGCTACAAATTCATTTCCAACTTATTTTATTGGCTGCGAGTTTCGGTGATATAATACCTCACTGTCACGGCCTAAACAACGAGAATACTAGCCTTAATACCAACAAGAACTACGTACAAGAAGGGTACATACTGGAGACACATGAGAGCTGGAAGAATGTATGCAACTAAGTAAAAGTCTTATGTCATCAGTGGTCGATGGTTTATTATTAACAACGGGTACCACATCTTATAGAATCCTGTGCCCATGCTATTACTTGTAATTCTGAGAATTCATCATTGAGAGCAAATCATACTCATCCACTCTCACAAATCTGCAGGCAGTCGGCGAATCATCAATGTTTGAACACTGCTGCTATGCCAGCAACAGCAATACGGAGATGAAGGCAACTGCCTAGGTTCCCCCTTGGATACACATAAGAAAATGTGTGTGCACTAATAGCATAATTAAGTATCACATTATCTCTCACGTATTAAACGATATTTCATTACTACTATCTGTTCTTGTAGAGGGGACTATAGAAGATATTTCAATCGACATTTTCACAAGTCAATTTATAGCGTACTACTGAATGCATCCTTCAGCATGCTCAGGGAATATAATATATTGAAATTTTGTCGAAAGTGAGGCAGTGTTTCTCTTAGCAGGTTCATGTGTTGAGTGATTTAATCATAAGCTTTGGAAACATTATCTTGATCAATATGTATGTGGCGGTAATTAGCCACAGCTATACTAGTATACTTCAGTTTAAGACCCTGTAGTATGTCCTTTTTTTAACGATTTGAAAATTGTTTGCCGCTTACTACAATTATACCAGCAATACCAAAAGTTGTGGAGCAGTATCTGCAGCAGAGCGCGAGTTTCGTGTCCTGTCAAGATCACCTCATAGATTGGAATGTATACATTATTAGACAGGCATCTGTGAGGCTGCCATGAGTTTCATTTCAAAATAAAAAAAAAACGGTTTTACCATTTACTGCCTTTCTGATTACAATATGAAGAACCTACAAAAGCAGTATTCATGGCACGTTATTTACATGTCCTGTCAGGGTCGCCATATCTCTCAATATATGTGTCGTATTCTCTGTAACTCATTAGAGATGGCCATGATTTTGACTCATGATATGTAATGAAACAAATCCTTATTGATATACAGGGGACCTATGATACCCACTTGCCTCTGTGCAGAAGTACACACTGTAAGCAGTGCTGCATGTGACTACCATGCATCATGGTACAGTCATTAGCTCTTCTTCACAGTGACTCACATACACTTCCAAAAACCACTCTAAGACAAAAAATGATACAGCTTGAAGAAATTACTCGAATGGGGCAGAAGTCAATAGGTGTGATGTGTATGTACAGAAAATAATTGATTACAGTTTAGAAAAATTGAATGATTTACTCAAGAGAAAGAGTTGCACAAATTGAGTAATACAAGAATGTGTTGATGCGCCTCTGGCCCTTATGTAAGTACTTACTCAGTTTGTCATTGATTGATAGAGTCTTTGGCTGTCTTCCTCAGGGATATTGAGCCAAATTCTGTGCAATTGACGTGTTACATCATCAAAATCCCAAGCTGGTTGGAGGTCCCTGTCCATAATACTCCAAACATTGTCAATTGCGAACAGATTCAGCGAACTTGCATCCTAAGGCAGGGTTTTGCAAACAAGAGGAAAAGAAAACTCTCGACGTACGTGAGCATGTATTATCTTGCTGGAACATTAGGCGAGGGCAACAAAACGAGGTGTAGAATATCGTCGAACTATTGCGGTGGTGTGTGGGTGCCCTGATGACAACTGAAGGGCTCCTGTTGTGAAAAGAAATGGCATCCCGGGCCATCACTCACGTTTATGGGGCCTTACGGCGAGTGACAGTCATGTTGCTTTCCGAAGCTGACTGTCGATCACCGTAGCGCCACACAACCAGGAGTGTTTAGTTTCCGTTTATGGCAAGCCATCCTGGGCTTACATTTCAGCAAGATAATGACTACCCACACACTATGAGAGTTTCTACAGCTTGTCTACGTGCTTTCCTTGACGAGCAAGATCTCCGGACGTCTCCCCAGCTCACCATCTCCCTCCAGAGGGCAGCCAACAACTTGGTCAATCAGTGCCAAGCCGAATAACTGCTCACATGAGGGACAGAAGTGGACCAACATGTTATTGCTTTGCTCAGTTTGAGGAGCTCTTTCTCTTGAATAAATCATCAAAATTTTTTGAAAGTGTAATGATTTGTTTTTCTGTACATCCACCGAATTCAGTTCCATTCGGATATTTCATTCGTGGTGACGTGTCTTTTTTTTTACTTGTTTACAATTTACGTCAGGATCCATTCTGATTGCGTCATATGCTGTGGTCATATGCTCCTGTAATGTCTGCATGTTGTCGCTGGGATGGGCATATGTATAGCTTGTAATGCTTTGTCATTTCGTGTGTAAAGTGCTGGTGGGTAAAGCTATTTTGTGATCCCACGCAAGTGGATAACGTATCTTAATGTCTTCTGAAACACAGGGTGCTAAACAGACATTTTACATAGCTATTCATTTTGGCCCAGTAATACCGCAAATGTTAGGTGCAGATTGCCTCAAATTAATTTTAAAAAATCTGTCATTATAAGGTAAGATATTGTTTTGTTATTCGGTACATGAGATTATTACAATTGCTTCCTGTTAACAATGTAGAGTTAATTTCTGGGGATATTATTCTGTATCATAATGATGAAGCTCATGTAACTTCCAAAAATGCGGATGTCTTACAAGCTTTATATGTCCCCAGAGCCAGAAATGGAACAGATCCAGAGCTGATGAAAGGGGAAGGGGGCCATGCTGTTCAACCTTTTAGACCAATCCACCGACCACGAAACATGGCTTTTGTATGTCCATCTGTTGTGTACATACACTCCTGGAAATGGAAAAAAGAACACATTGACACCGGTGTGTCAGAGCCACCATACTTGCTCCGGACACTGCGAGAGGGCTGTACAAGCAATGATCACACGCACGGCACAGCGGACACACCAGGAACCGCGGTGTTGGCCGTCGAATGGCGCTAGCTGCGCAGCATTTGTGCACCGCCGCCGTCAGTGTCAGCCAGTTTGCCGTGGCATACGGAGCTCCATCGCAGTCTTTAACACTGGTAGCATGCCGCGACAGCGTGGACGTGAACCGTATGTGCAGTTGACGGACTTTGAGCGAGGGCGTATAGTGGGCATGCGGGAGGCCGGGTGGACGTACCGCCGAATTGCTCAACACGTGGGGCGTGAGGTCTCCACAGTACATCGATGTTGTCGCCAGTGGTCGGCGGAAGGTGCACGTGCCCGTCGACCTGGGACCGGACCGCAGCGACGCACGGATGCACGCCAAGACCGTAGGATCCTACGCAGTGCCGTAGGGGACCGCACCGCCACTTCCCAGCAAATTAGGGACACTGTTGCTCCTGGGGTATCGGCGTGGACCATTCGCAACCGTCTCCATGAAGCTGGGCTACGGTCCCGCACACCGTTAGGCCGTCTTCCGCTCACGCCCCAACATCGTGCAGCCCGCCTCCAGTGGTGTCGCGACAGGCTTGAATGGAGGGACGAATGGAGACGTGTCGTCTTCAGCGATGAGAGTCGCTTCTGCCTTGGTGCCAATGATGGTCGTATGCGTGTTTGGCGCCGTGCAGGTGAGCGCCACAATCAAGACTGCATACGACCGAGGCACACAGGGCCAACACCTGGCATCATGGTGTGGGGAGCGATCTCCTACACTGGCCGTACACCACTGGTGATCGTCGAGGGGACACTGAATAGTGCACGGTACATCCAAACCGTCATCGAACCCATCGTTCTACCATTCCTAGACCGGCAAGGGAACTTGCTGTTCCAACAGGACAATGCACGTCCGCATGTATCCCGTGCCACACAACGTGCTCTAGAAGGTGTAAGTCAACTACCCTGGCCAGCAAGATCTCCGGATCTGTCCCCCATTGAGCATGTTTGGGACTGGATGAAGCGTCGTCTCACGCGGTCTGCACGTCCAGCACGAACGCTGGTCCAACTGAGGCGCCAGGTGGAAATGGCATGGCAAGCCGTTCCACAGGACTACATCCAGCATCTCTACGATCGTCTCCATGGGAGAATAGCAGCCTGCATTGCTGCGAAAGGTGGATATACACTGTACAAGTGCCGACATTGTGCATGCTCTGTTGCCTGTGTCTATGTGCCTGTGGTTCTGTCATTGTGATCATGTGATGTATCTGACCCCAGGAATGTGTCAATAAAGTTTCCCCTTCCTGGGACAATGAATTCACGGTGTTCTTATTTCAATTTCCAGGAGTGTAGTTCCGCGTAGTCAGCGCGTACACAACTTTCCCAATAGAGCGCGCCCCGCTAAGCACAACAGCGCAGGCGCAGCGCTCGTCCATCTCCGCACTACGAGATGGCGCTGTCTTAGAGACGGACCAAATTCTACATCTACATCTACATTTATACTCCGCAAGCCACCCAACGGTGTGTGGCGGAGGACACTTTACGTGCCACTGTCATTACCTCCCTTTTCTGTTCCAGTCGCGTATGGTTCGCGGGGAGAACGACTGTCTGAAAGTCTCCGTGCGTGCTCGAATCTCTCTAATTTTACATTCGTGATCTCCTAGGCAGGTATAACTAGGGGGAAGCAATATATTCGATATCTCATCCAGAAACGCACCCTCTCGAAACCTGGCGAGCAAGCTACACCGCGATGCAGAGCGCCTCTCTTGCAGTCTGCCACTTGAGTTTGCTAAACATCTCCGTAACGCTATCACGGTTACCAAATAACCCTGTGACGAAACGACCCGCTCTTCTTTGGCTCTTCTCTATCTCTTCCGTCAACCCGATCTGGTACGGATCCCACACTGATGAGCAATACTCAAGTATAGGTCGAACGAGTGTTTTGTAAGCCACCTCCTTTGTTGATGGACTACATTTTCTAAGGACTCTCCCAATGAATCTCAACCTGGCACCCGCCTTACCAACAATTAATTTTATATCATCATTCCTCTTCAAATCGTTCCGCACACATACTCCCAGATATTTTACAGAAGTAACTGCTACCAGTGTTTGTTCCGCTATCATGTAATCATACAATAAAGGATCCTTCTTTCTATGTATTCGCAATACATTACATTTGTCTATCTTAAGGGTCAGTTGTCACTCCCTGCACCCAGTGCCTATCCGGTGCAGATCTTCCTGCATTTCGCTACAATTTTCTAATGCTGCAACTTCTCTGTATACTACAGCATCATCCGCGAAATGCCGCATGGAACTTCCGACACTATCTACTAGGTCATTTATATATATTGTGAAAAGCAGCCGGCCGCGGTGGTCTAGCGGTTCTGGCGCTGCAGTCCGGAACCGCAGGACTGCTACGGTCGCAGGTTCGAATCCTGCCTCGGGCATCGGTGTGTGTAATGTCCTTAGGTTAATTAGGTTTAAGTAGTTCTAAGTTCTAGGGGACTTATGACCTAAGATGTTGAGTCCCATAGTTCTCAGAGCCATTTGAACCATTTGTGAAAAGCAATGGTCCCATAACACTCCCCTGTGGCACACCAGTGGTTACTTTAACGTCTGTAGACGTCTCTCCATTGATAACAACATGCTGTGTTCTGTTTGCTAAAAATTCTTCAACCCAGCCACACAGCTGGTCTGATATTCCATAGACTCATACTTTGTTTGTCAGGCGGCAGTGCGGAACTGTATCGAACGCCTTCCGGAAGTCAAGGAAAATAGCATCTACCTGGGAGCCTGTATCTAATATTTTCTGGATCTGCTTCCGCCGATCCGCGTGTTAATATGTAACGCAGCCAATGAGACTGCTGCTAACGTAGAAACTTTTCTCCTCGCGGATCACACTCGAGCAGTGATACCTGAACGCTCGAGGTATTATAACGAGTGTACAGACCTCCGATTAGTCAGTCTGCATTTGTCTGCACCAGTCTGCATCAGTCTGCATTAGTCTGCATTTGTCTGTACCAGTCTATAGTCAAGTTTCAGTCTGTGCCTAATAAGATTATCATAGTCCTGTACATAGCCATGAAGATAAATGTATAGACTCTTTTGTCAAGTGTCAGAGATATGTGAGTATAAGATTAACGTACCAAGACTATAGGAACTTCAGATTGTCAGTTGTAAATAGCATCCAGAACCAAGTTAATTTATTTTTATGCTTGATATTATTTTAATAAATGTGTGAGAAAATTAATCAAATTCTGTTTAAAGTTGGTCACCGTCAACCTGCTACTCTAAGCGTGCAAGTGGTATTTCTATCGTCTGACCTAACGGGAGAAGATAAACACGCCACGATAAGCCCACGAGACATATTGCTGACACTCGACTACTTCGTTAGAGCGACAAGTCAAGTAATCTGATGGTGTGTGTACCGAAGGTATTACAGTACGCACACCACACCATCCGTCTGACTGAAGGTTTGAGGGACTTCGGCCATTCGCTTATTTAATCAAATGGAACACCTACAGCCGTCCTCTCGATTTCTACATCTACGTGATTACTCTGCTATTCACAGTAAAGTGCCTGGCAGAGGTTCAACGAACCACGTTCGTCTCTCTACCGTTCCACCCTCGAACAGCGCGCGGGAAAGACGAGCACTTGAATTTTTCTGTGCGAGACCTGATTTCTCACATTTTGTCGTGATGATCATTTCTCCCTGCGAAGGTGGGTGCCAACAGAATGTTTTTGCAGTCGGAGCAGAAAAACGGTGATTGAACTTTCATGACAAATCCTGTCGCAACGAAAAACGACTTTGTTTTAATGATTGACACTTCAATTCACGTATCATGTCTGTGGCACTACCTCCTCTATTTCGTGATAATACAAAACGAGATGCCATTCGTTGTACTTTTTCGGTGTCATCCGTGAGTCCCACCTGATGCGGATCGCACACCGCACAGCAGAACTCCAGAATAGGGAGGACAAGTATGATTGAAGCAGTCTCTTTAGTAGACCTGTTGCACCTTGTAAGTGTTGTGCCAATGAATCGCACTCTTTTATTTGCTCTACCCACAACATTATCTATGTGAAAGTTCCAATTTTCGTTATTTGTAACTGTAATCCCTAAGTATTTAAGTGACTTTACAGCCTTCATGTTTGTGTGACTTATCGCGTAATCGAAATTTGGAGGATTTCTTTTAGTACTCATGTGAATAACTTCACACTTTTCTTTATACAGGGTCAACTGCCTCTTATTGCACCATACAGATATCTTATCTAAATGATTTTGTAATTCGTTTTGGTCATCTGATGACTTTACAAGACGGTAAATGATAGCATCATCTGCAAATAATCTAAGAGGGGTACTCAGATTGTTTCCTATGTCGTTAATATACCGGGTGATCAAAAAGTCAATATAAATTTGAAAACTGAATAAATCACGGAATAATGTAGATAGAGAGGTACAAATTGGAATGACATAGGGTTTTATTAAAACCAAAAAAATACAAAAGTTCAAAAAATGTCCGACAGATGGCGCTTCATCTGATCAGAATAGCAATAATTAGCATAACAAAGTAAGACAAAACAAAGATGATGTTCTTTACAGGAAATGCTCAATATGTCCACCATCATTCCTCAACAATAGTCGAGGAATAATGTTGTGAACAGCACTGTAAAGCATGTCCAGAGTTATGGTGAGGCATTGGCGTCGGATGTTGTCTTTCAGCGTCCCTAGAGATATCGGTCGATCACGATACACTTGCGACTTCAGGTAACCCCAAAGCCAATAATCGCACGGACTGAGGTCTGGGGACCTGGGAGGCCAAGCATGACGAAAGTAGCGTCTGAGCACACGATCATCACCAAACGACGCCCACAAAAGATCTTTCACGAGTCTTTGTTTTTTGTTTTTTTTTTTCTGTTGTTCTAATAAAACCCCATGTCATTCCAAGCGTTTGTGTCAATTTTTACCTCTCTATCTACATTATTCCAAGGTTTAAGTTTTCAAATTTATCCTGACTTTTTGATCACCGGGTGGATCAGGAACAATAGAGCGCCTATAACACTTCCTTGGAGAACTCCGGATATTACTTCTGTTTTACTCGATGACTTTCAATCTGCTAGTACCAACTGTGACCTTCCTGTCGGGAAATCACGAATCCAATCGCATAACTGAGGCGATATTCCATAGGCACGCAGTTCGGTTAAAAGACGATTGTGAGGAACGGTGTCCTAAAAATATGGAATCAATTTGACAGCCCCTGTCGATAGCATTCATTACTCGATGTTATTTATTATATGGCTACCACTTGCGGGGATTCAGTACACCATCTTCAGGCCTTAACTGACGCTGAGGTCGTTAACTTCAGTAGTGTACACTATTCCACCAGTGGATAACATCTATGAACTACAACGTAACAACGATGTTGTGTCTCCAACCATCGATTCCATCAGTAGCCAACATCTACGCTCTGATTTCTGTAGACTGTAACAACGATGTTGTGCTTCCAACCATCAGTGATGGTTCTTACAGTCTGCAGAAAGTAGCTCATAGGTGTTGGCCACTGATGGAATCGTGTATACAATTGGTATTAACTCTTTCAGGGTCAGTTACGGCCAGAAGATGGTGTGCTGAATCACAGAGATGGGTGGCCGTATAATAAGTAACATCGAGAGAACGGCTGTAGGTGTTCCATTTTATTACACACGTAACTTTGCGGTGAGGTACTGTCACACAATCCATAGAGAACAGTGCCCATTCTGCATAATCCATAGTCGTAGTCTTTCTCAAAGGGTAATATTGTTGAATAGTGTTGTCAATTTAGCACGCAGAAATCGTCGATACTCTGCATCTTTTAATCTGTTTGGCAAAGTACATGTCTGTAGCAGCCTGCCAACTCCTGCCCATACATCGATACTTTGTGATTACTCGAGGATCTGAATCTGCCCACACGTGCATATTGTTATAATTTCGTGCGCCACTACTTGTGTAGCCTGCCTACACCATTACTCATCACAAGAAAAGTGGCCCATATCTCAACAGCTATTGACTTCTGGACACATAACTATACAATCTTCTGAGCAATACTTTGAAATGTTGATGCATTAAGTTGTTCTGAAAGCGGTGCTGATATTCAAGACAATAAAAGCGGGTTAAAAGTTGTGAGCTATCTGGGGAAGTTAACCTTGCGTTACTGAGCAACTGTTTCACCAGGTATCCAGTCTAGCTTACCAAATTCCCAACCAGACTAACATTAATTATAATCTTTTAATAGTCATCTTTCGACAACCGGTGATATATATATATATATATATATATATATATATATATATACAGGGCGTTTCAAAAAGAAAGAGCAGATTTCAAACATTTATTTCTCAAAAACTACAAATGATAGAAACACAATTCAAACGTTTCTTGTCAGAGAAAGGTTCAAAGTTTTTCAATGGTCCGCGCAGAAGTTCCATGCAAATCCGCAGTGGCGCTGGCGTTTGTTTGTAGGAAAATGGCGACGACACCACAGGAACGATCATTTTGTGTGCTGCAATTTGCAAAGTTAGAGTCCATTGTTGGTGTGCAACGTGCATTCCGCCGTCAATTCAACAAACAGCCGCCTCGTCATAAGCAAATTTATGAGTGGCATCACAGATTCGTAGAAGATGGTTGCATCTGCAAGCGAAAAAGCACGGGTCGTCCACGCACATCGGATGAAAATGTCGAGCGTGTCCGTGCAGCTTACGAAAGGAGCCCTAGAAAATCCACGACACGGGCAAGTCACGAACTAAACATGTCTAAAACAACGGTATGGCGCGTTCTGAGTAACCGTCTGCACATGAAGCCGTACAAACTGCAGTTATTGCAAGCATTGCGTCCTGACGACCACAACAAAAGGTTCGAATTTTCAACTGCAATTCTACAGGACATGGAAGAGGACAATTTTGCCGAACGATTAATTTTTTCAGATGAATCAACGTTTCACATTTCTGGTAAAGTTAATCGGCATAACGTACGAATTTGGGCGAGTGAAACTCCGAGGGACGTTATTCAACATGAAAGAGACTCACCAAAGGTTAACGTCTTTTGTGCAATTTCGGTAAACAAAGTTTATGGACCTTTCTTTTTCATGGAGAAAACTATCACAGGAACCATTTACCTGGACATGTTAGAAAACTGGCTATTTCCTCAACTTCAGGAAGATTCAAATCACTTCATCTTCATGCAAGATGGCGCCCCACCACACTTCTCTGAACCTGTACGACGGTACCTAAATAACACCATTCCAGGACGGTGGATTGGAAGAGCAGGAGCACAAGATCAATGTCATCGTCTGTGGCCTCCCAGGTCACCAGACCTTACTCCCTGCGATTTTTATTTGTGGGGGTACATAAAGGACTGTGTTTATGTCCCACCTATGCCCGCTACTCTTCAAGAGGTACGACATCGAATTGTTGCGGCCGTGAATTCGGTAACTAAAGACCAGTTGCGTCGTGTGTGGCAAGAAATGAGATACCGGTTTGATATTTGTCGTGTAACAAATGGTGCTCATATTGAGGTACAGTTTTGATATTTGTTGTGTAACATTTGGTACTCATATTGAGTGAAGGACCGTTGGAATTGTGTTTCTATCATTTGTAGTTTTTGAGAAATAAATGTTTGAAATCTGCTCTTTCTTTTTGAAACGCCCTGTATATATATATATATATATATATATATATATATATATATATATATATATATATATATATATATATAAAGAGAATTTAAATAAAAAGAATAAATCAGTTTATATTAGGACATTTATTTTAACATTGATCATTATTCCGTTAAAATTTCAGCATATTAACTTGCTTTATAACTAAACTGGTGCCTTATTTAGGATTGTGAAAATGTGAGTTTGTAATCTTACAGAACACATCAAATATGGAGCCAAGATTGGAAGACTGCATACAACACTGCATTCATAAAATAAAACACGAAGAACGTTGAAACATACGCAAGAGGAAATTAACCACAACCAACAGATTCAATTTTCACCCAAAGAAGTTACGTTCGTAGCACAATCCTGTCCGTCATGAAATTACCACACACTGGTATACTAAATTCAAACTAACTCTCTGTGAAATCTTCCCGAAAAGAATAGCTGAGGGCTAGTGTGATGATTACATCACATGATTCACGTAGTCATGCTTCACGTGGTCAACTTGGCGTACACAAAGAGTGTAACTCCACAATAACTTTGATAATTAAAATAAATCACATCGTAACGCAATTTACAAAAGAAAAACCTCGAACAGGTTACTATCGTCTTACTGTTAACATGATGGGTCAAACGATTGTATAAGCACGTGGTAGTGGTCTCACAAAGTACACCCCACGTTAGTTGAACATAATGAAAAGTTGCTATATTTAAAAATGTTGTCAAGACGAGACGTTATTACCTCACGCACATTCGCATTTAAGATTGATGATCTTAGTTAGAGTTACGGATCATCAACACATGGTTCCACTTTACTCACAAAGTAGTGACAAAGCAACTGCTGGAAGATATTCTGAACTTCACACTCGAATTACACTGCATTGCAATTTAAGATAACATAAGATATTTTAGATCTAAACCTGAAATAAAGGTGATTAAATTTTCATTTAGGCTGAACTTAAGAAATCCATTATCCTATGGACTTAGCAGACACTCGCTTAGCCGGAGATCTTACCACTTCAGACGCTCGCCATGGACCAACTGGCGTGGGCCCCTACCGAGGGTGCTTCACAGATACAAAAGGAAGTGACCAGAGAGGCAGCTTCCTATACCAACATGACAAGGGACGGACGAGATCATACCAAGAATAGAAACCTCTTTGCTTTTAGAAAGCTTAGCTACCTGTTCCGACGTTGGTCCTACTGTTCTCTAGCAGACCGACTTGTTTGCTACCATCGAGCATGCAACTAGAAACACATTTGCTCATTTATTCTTTCACACAGAAGGGAAGGGGGATGACAGTATTTTATCATATACAGTATATAAAAGAAAGCGGATGTAGGTTCCGTATGAGACTGTGACATGAATTATATATAAACTGTGTTTTAAAGTGTAGTAGTGTGACAGATCGTTCTTGTTCATGTGTAAAAGTAACATGTTCCACTGCTCAGTCTCCTCCCAGATAGCCAGAAACACCACAGTAACTTTAGAAGTGGAAAGTATGCCGTAAATGACAACAGTTTTAAGCAATCCAACAGAGACCTTTCAAACTCTTTTAACTACAAATTTTTGCTATTTACTTTCCTACCACCCTACTCCCTCAGCTTCTAACAGCCTCCATTACCACCTCCTCCCACCTCTATTCTCGTATTTATATATCTATTTACATTACTCTGTCCTGGTACATCTCCATGGTGCTCCCCCCCCCCCCTCCCCTGCTCCTCCCTTTCCCCATATTACATGCATATTCATTTAAATTTTTATTCTACTACTTTGCCGGCCGCAGTGGCCAAGCGGTTCTAGGCGTTTCAGTCCGGAACTGCGCGACTGCTACGGTCGCAGGTTCGAATCCTGCCTGGGGCATGGATGTGTGTCATGTCCTTAGGTTAGTTAGGTTTAAATAGTTCTACGTTCTAGGGGACTGATGACCTCAGATGTTAAGTCCCATAGTGCTCAGAGCCATTTGAACCATTTTATTCTGCTACTTTGCCTCACTTCCTCACCACCCCCTCACCACCTCATTAGGTTTGACCTATTTCTTACCACTCTCCTTTCCACAAACTGTTCTGTATATCTCCCCCCCTCTCCCCCCCACCCTTACCCCCCCGAAGTCCAGTTTCCTTTCATCATCACCCTTCTCGCCTTTTTTCCTTCCCCATCTAACATTTTGTGTCATATAAGTGTGTCCATAATTTCTTTACAATATGTTGGTTCATTATAGTCTGCAATGTTTATATGGACAACATTAGTAAGCTCCATCATAGGAAGATTGTATGAAGGCTGTTCAATAAAGAATGAATAAAATCTTTTTTTTGACAACACACCTTTACTCATCCTCATAATTTTATGGTCCTTCCCAAAGTAGTCTCCCAAGAATGCGATGCACTTGTCCCAGCTTTTCTGCCAGTCTTCAAATACATGCTGGAAACCATTTTTTGAGAGTTCCTTCAAAATCGCCCCTGCAGCCTTCACCACTGCTTCTGATGATTGATAATGACTCCCACAAAGACGTTTCTTCATGTTAGGGAATAGAAAAAAGTCACATGAGGCTAAATCCGGACTATAGGGAGGGTGAGGGATGCACTTCACGTTGATTTTTGCAAGATATTCAGCAACAACATTGGCAATATGCTGCCGCGCATTATCGTGGTGCAGCATCCAGCCTGCTTCACGGAAGTATGGTCTTTCGCGCCTGATATGGACTTGCAATGTTTTCAGGACATCCCTGTAGTACTGTCCAGTTACTGATGTATGTGCAGGTACAACATGCTGATAAACCATTTCATGAATATCAAAGAATGAGATGACCATAACTTTCCCAGCAGAAGCAACCACTTTTGCTTTTTTGGGGGTTGGTGATGAAGGAGATTTCCATTCTGAGCTTTGTTGTTTGCGCTCTCTCAAAATGATGTAGCCAAGTTTCATCAGCAGTGATTACATTTGAAAGAAACTCCAGATCTTCCTCTAACATCAACTTTTTAACTGCGTGCAGACCTGCACGTGAATTTCCTTCTGTTCGGAAATCAACAGACATGGAACCCATCGCGCACAGACACGTGTCATGTGTAATTTTTCTATCACCAACGTGTGGGTGGCACCCAATGAAATGGTCAGTATTTCAGAAAGTGATCTTAAGGTGATTCGTCGATCCACTCTCACAATGACAGCAGCAGTGTGGATGTTTAACAATAACTGGAGAACCGGGTCCACCTTCCTTTGAAATTGATTGTCTCCTCTCTTTAAACATTTTAGACCACATCCGAGCTGTGCTGTAGGGAAGAGCAGACTCTCCATAGGCCTCCTGTAACATTGTATAGGCCTCAGCTGCAGATTTGTTGAGACGAAAGGAGAATTTCAAAGCCGCATATTGTTCCTCGCGTGTTACCTCCATTGCAGCCAATGGAACGTGTCTGACCTTGCCTGCCTCTCACAGGCGGGAACCAGGATTCCCAACAATGAAACTACTACGGCGTGTTTGTTGCACATTAAGCTAACAGAATATCATAAGATTAAATTTTAGCGCGACAGATTATGACCTGCGACAGATGATTACGTAATGTTGCTTTACAACTCACTTATGATGTACTAGAATATAATTATGGATAACAGTCCCCTCCTATCATTGTTAAATTTCCTGGCATAAGCACATTTGCTTACATATTCGTGATACTCGAAAGTCGCCAAAGGTGGAAATCATGATTTTAGAGGTGAATAAACGATCTATCGAACACCTTGCAGACAAGCGGCGAAAGTTTCATTTCAAAAATATTGCATGACTACCTATGACAAACCATGGTAAAATTATCAAGATAAAAATACTGCATTTCAGTCTTTGATCGCTATTCTTTATTTTCAGTGACCGGTTTCGGGCTAGCTGCCCATCTTCAGATCTGTTAGACAAAGTTAAAAGTATAACTAATAAGAGAGATACAGTTAGTGATAGAAATATCTTAGTTTACAAAAAGAAATTCTGGAACGTATTAAATGCCAACATACCATATATTGCAGTTACAGAGTAACTTGTCATTACAGAACAATCGATTCCCTGTCATAACTAAAGTAAATTTTAATCTGTTAAAACCTTATATCGCAGTTTGAGAGAAATACAACAATTCTGGGGTATATAAGATCAAATGTGCTGAATGTGACAGTTATTATATAGGAGAAACAGGGAGGAATTTTGAAATTCGATACAGGGAACATTGCAGTTATAGCAATCGGACAGCATTTGGAGCACATGTAAAAGATAGTAAACATGAAGTGAGTAATATAAATGAACAAATGGAGGTGCTACAAAAAGCTCCAAAAAGTCTCTATCTCAACGTGCTCGACCAGATTTAAATATACGCTCATCAAAGAAAAACCCCAGGCCTACTACTTAATGAGCAAAGCGATTTTATGCACAGGAGTTATTATGAGATTTTTAAAGACCTGTTTTAGGCTTACTCTTGAATGCAACAGCACGCCCCAGTAAAGAAACAGCTACAGCGGAACGGCCCTCAGCGTACTGGCGGCGAGGTGAATAGGGCGCTGCGGAAGAGGACTCGGCGTGGTGTTGTGTACGTTCTAACGTAGGGAAATCCTCTCCACCAGCAATCAAAACAAACAAGAGGAAACGCACATTTTCGAAAGAATATCTACATTTTAATTATAATTTATGTTTCTTTATAAAGAAATTTTAAATTAGTGTAAATTTTTTCGTTTCATGGTCCACTCAAAAAAAAAATTATTCATATGTTATTACTTTAAAAATTATTTTATTAAAAAGAATATTCGCCATTAATATGTACGTTGAAATAATAACAGATGCACAATTCTTACAGGTACAGGGCACTTTTTACTGTTACCAATCAGCTTTCTCTCAAACTGCGATATAAGGTTCCAACAGATTAAAATTTACTTTAGTTATGACAGTGAACCGATTGTTCTGTGCTGACAAGTTACTCTGTAACTCCAATATATGGTATGAGAAACTGCCTATTGCCTTCTGTCTCGGGTTCTTCGGCCGACATTCATCTAAAGATTTTTTCTGACGTTTCGGCAGCACGAGTGGTTGGCATTGTCAAAGCTTCACCCTCCATCGCCGGTGGTGAACTGAAGCCGAGCTCGCGGCCGCAGACTATATGTACCTGGCGCGCCAACGTCCGAGGGTTTCTCCGCGGTCATTTCCGGTGCGGTTCTCCTCTTGCTACCTGCGACGGTCGTTCGCTGCAGTACGGGAAGCCAGGATCCGTTTACCTTAAGGCTTTCCTCTTTCTTGTTGAAACTGTTCGCGTGTTTTTGTATTTCTACAGCTTCTCTGAACAAGCGCGTGTGATAGTGCTTCTCTACAAGCAGAACTTCCGTGTCGGCGAATTTTATTACGTGGTCGGTCTCATTCATACAAACACACGCGAACAGTTTCAACAAGAAAGAGGAGAGCCTTAAGGTAAACGGATCCTGGATTCCCGTACTGCAGCGAACGACCGTCGCTGGCAGCAAGAGGAGAACAGCACCGGAAATGACCGCGGAGAAGCCCTCGGACGTTGGCGCGCCAGGTACATATAGTCTGCGCCCGCGAGCTCGGCTCCAGTTCACCACCGGCAATGGAGGGTGAAGCTTTGACAATGCCAGCCACTCGTGCTGGCGAAACGTCAGAAAAAATCATTAGATGAACGTCGGCCGAAGAACCCGAGACAGAAGCCAATAGGCAGTTTGTCAACAAGTGGCCACGAAAGCCTTAACAATTTTAATATATGGTATGTTGGCATATAATACGTTCCAGAATTTCCTTTTGTAAACTAAGATATTTCTATCACTAGCTGTATCTCTCTTGTTAATTATATTTTTAACTTTTTTAAAAAAAAAATCTTTATTATCAAAATCATTATAATCATACAAGTTTAACCCACTACCTTAAAGCATTAGTGGGTCCTAACAGTGATACATTATTTACACTTTTGCAGCTTAGTATACTTAATAGTAGGTGAGCTACAGTTAACATTAACATTAGTAACAATGGGCATCTAATCTACTTATATTGTTTATCCTAATTCCTATTTCTAATCTAGTTTATATATATATTTACTGCAGCGTCACATGCGTGCCAGTAGAGATATAAACCTACTTTTACTGCCCTGCTCTTCGAGCTAACCCCGAAGAGCATGCCCCTGGCACTGGGCGGGCCTCAATGTTTATTCGCTGCAGTCCCTATCTTAATTTCCTATATCTAATTCCTACAAACTAATCTATCCTACGTCATATCCGGTGTGTGTGTCGCAATCGGTAGTTGTTCCCTACTCCCCCTAGTCCTGCACGTGGCGGTTCCCAACTTAGAGGTAGTCGGCCAGTCCTCGCACAGGCGGTATGGGAATAGGGCTCTCAGACTCAGTTGGTGGTTATTGTCGCTCATTATTTACTGTATCTCTCCTAGATAGCCGATTAATATTTTTCGTGATATCTCGTTTGCCAAAGTGTTCAAGGTCTGAAACGTTTCTTCTCGTCTAAGTAATTGGTGTGTGTCTCGGTTAGGTAGTCTGTCTCGTAGTTCGTTGGCGATATCATTGAAGAGAGGACATTCATAAACCACGTGCTCGGGCGTGCCCTCCGGATCGCCACAGTCGCACGCTGGTGTCGCCCTTTTCCCAAATCGACATAAATATGTCGGGTAGGGACCATGGCCAGTGAGAAAGTGGATCAACCCTCGCGTAGGCTCAAAGTACTTCATGCCAAGTCGTTCCCTCACATCAGGTAGGAATTGGAAGGTTCTTCGTCCAGTCTCTTCTGCCTCCCAAATCTCCTGCCAGAGCTCTTCCCCTCTTATCCTTATCTCTCTTTTGTCCCTCAATCTGGTACCCATAATGTCAACTATTTTCTCATTATTTCCCTTCTTGGCCCAATACCAAGCCGCCTGTTCTCTAATCTTTACGTCCAGAGGGCAGAGCCCCATTATGATTAATAGGGCTCCCCCTGGAGATGTTCTGTAGGCACCTACGGATCTTAATATCATGCTTCTCTGAACCCTTCTCACCGCCATGGCGGGCACAACCCTCGTGAGCCTGTGCGCCCAGACTCCCGAGCCGTAGCCCACTACTGAGGTTAAAATACTGTTATGATAAAGTCTAATTAGGTGTGGAGGAAGATGAAATCTTTTGTGACCTATGGAGATTAAATTATTTAATATCTGAAGTGCTCTCTGAGTGACAGTTTCAATATGCTTTCCAAAATTCCACCTCTCATCAATGATAACTCCCAGGTAGCGTGTCTCTCGTCGTCGGAGAACTGGTGATCCGTCTATTCTGACAGTCGGGTTTCTGATAAGATTTCCTTTTAGTAGTAAGTAGGTCGATTTACTAGGTGATATCGTCATCTTTGTCGATTGGCACCACTTCTGAAGTTTGTCTAGTGCTGTCTCTATTTTTGGTTCTATGTCTTCGCGGCTACGGCCGCCAACCAACAGAAGGAGGTCATCCGCGTAGGCTATCACCTCTAGCACCTCATCGCTCTGTTGTAATCTGTCTAATAACGGCTCCATATGTATGTCCCAGAAAAGGGGTCCTAAGACTGAACCTTGGGGACATCCTTTGGTGATTTTCTTACCGATTCTTTCGCTAGATGATGATAGCCAGACCTCCCGTTCGTTACAATAGCTCCTCAGGCAACCATATAGCGGCCCTGGACACTCTTTCTCCCGCAAGCAGGAGAAGAGCGAAGGCCACCAAAGGTTGTCGAAGGCGCCACTGATATCCACCATGATGCCAACCACGTATTTATGCGGGGTCGAGCTGCAGACCTCGGCCGCCAGGGCAATAGCATCAGATGCTGATCGCCCCGGCCTGAACCCGAACTGCCTGCCGCTCACCACGCACAACACCCGGTGTGCCGTCAATCTGTCAGCCAGCAGTTTCTCCAATATTTTTCCGAAAATGTCCAACAAGCAAATCGGCCTGTAAGATTTCACATTAGCAGGGTCCTTATCTATTCCTTTCTTTATGATGATTACATTTGCTGTCTTCCATCTCTTCGGAAATTTCCTCTGTCGGAGACATTCATTATAAAGATGTGTTAATGGCGCGATTAACTGAGGCGCCAGGAACTGCACTACCTCCGCCACAATGCCGTCCGGCCCAGGTGCTTTACCTTTTTTCAATGATCTTATATGAGCTGCCACCTCCTCCTCTGAAAAAGGGTAGACAGCCGTCTCATTATCGTATTCCTCCCGATCTTCGTTTCTAAGTTGTTTCTGCCCTTCTGTTTCCCCTTCCGCATTGTCGTCAGGCAACAGGGACCGGAGGAGGACCCCCGCAGTTTCCTGCCAGGACTCCGTCATCCCGTCCCCGTACCTGACTGTAGATAACTCCAGAGGAGAGCGGATTTTTTCCCTTACCAGCTTGTATGGAAGCCCCCATGGGTCCGTGACTAGCTGGTTAAGCACGAAATTCTCCCAACTTCGCATCCTAACTTCGCGTAGTTCCTTTTGGAACTTCAGTTTTTCCTCCCTGTATAATCTCTGCCACCTTTGGCATTCTTGCCAGACGACACTGCGCTGGTAGTGCCTCCTTAGCCGTCTGACAGATCGACGTAGTTCACCTAGTTCTGCAGTCCATGGTGACGGAGAGGCCGCCATGGCCCTCCTCCTTGTAGGTACGGCTGCCTTCACCGCTCTCGTCACTGCGTTCACCAGTTCCTCAGTTCTTTGGTCAACGTCTATGTCTAGATACATGTCACCTTCCGGTAATGGAGGAATGTCACACTCCCTCGCTAGGCGCTCCCAGTCAGCTCTTCTGTAATTTAGTTGCACCTCCCACCCCGTGGCCCAGCGGCATTCTCTTTCACCCAAGGTGAAAGAAATCAAGTTGTGGTCGCTTGTGGTGGCATTTTCTAGGACTTTCCAATTTTGAATAAGGTTAGCCGTGTTTGGTGTTACAAGGGTCACATCAATATTCGTGCCCTGTCCTCCTCCTGCAGCGTAGGTAGGAGGATTGCCAGGCCTGTTAGCTACCACAAGTTGTGATGCCATTATAAGTTCTTCAATTTTTTCACCGTTGGCATCCCTTGTGCCACTGTACCACAGGGGGGATTTTGCGTTAATGTCAGCTGTTACTACTACTTTTCTTCCCTGCAACGCCGTGGTGACTCTAGCCAGGTGGTCTATATAGAGTTCTATGTTGTCCCCTTATTGGAAGTACATGTTTATGAGGATTATTGTTCCCATGGGAGTTTGAAGCTCCACGACGTTGCAGTGGCTAGTTGCGAATTGTGACAATATAGTAGCTCTGAGGAGCTTATTTGTGATTATAATCACCGCCTTCGGGTTATCTCCCGTGCTGACTATTTGCCAGCCTGTAGCGGCAAAAGCTATTTTTCCAGCCAGGGAGTATGGCTCCTGTAGACAGAGTACATCCAATCTCCTCTCTTCCACCTCCCCCCGGAGCTCCTGCATGACGAGTCTGCTGTTATGACTGTTTAGTTGTCCAATGGTTATTTTCGTCATTAAGGGTAGTATGTATGTATTCGGTCATGTGGCCAAGTCTTATTCCAGTCGAAAGCAATTCGTCCGTGTGCTACTACTGATTGCTCGTAAATTTCGTTAAGGTCAAATTTCTCACCTCGTCTTTTAACTTTGCCTAACAGATCTGAAGATGGGCAGCTAGCCCGAAACCGGTCACTGAAAATAAAGAATAGCGATCAAAGACTGAAATGAATGATCGCGGAATTCCCATTAAGACAATGATGTCTAGTTTTGATAAAAATTATCAGCGACAAAAACTTGTGAAACAGTATTTATTGTAGAGCAATCAGTTTGCTGCCCTGTGACGGTCGCCACATCTTTTTACACTAGCGGAGTATTAGCCACGGCTCACCTTTAGCTTCTGTGAGTTCGGCTGGCAGCCGAAAGGAGGAAGACGGCTCCCAAGACACCCTGATGTGGGGGATGGGAGTAGTGGGGGTTGTACTTGGGGAGGGGGGGGGAGAGGGAGAGGGGTTGGAGCTCGTTGGGATCGCGCCCGGCTGATGGCGGGCAATCCGGGCCGTCGCCGCTGACAGCTTTATTAAGCGAATTTCGTGGCGGGCCTAAGCCGCCACCCGCCGCACGCCGCTTATTAAAGCCGCCCCGGGCACTCGGGCCTGGCTTTCTCTGTCTGCGCCGCGCAGGCCGCTGCTGCAGTCCCACCGCCATCACCGCGCCATGCCGCCAATGGAGAACTGCGCTCGCCTCACTACTTACAACACGTATCGCTGGCGTCCAGAGCCACCAGGCAGCGTCTCCGTGGCATGTTATTATTATTATTGTCTTTCCCGAATATAGCTTCACACCTTTGTAAAAATACAGTTTTAACAAAATGTCAGTTTGGTTTCCGGAAGGGTTTTTCAACGGAAAATGCTATATATACAGGATTATTACAAATGATTGAAGCGATTTCACAGCTCTACAACAACTTCATTATTTGAGATATTTTCACAATGCTTTGCACACACATACAAAAACTCAAAAAGTTTTTTTAGGCTTTCACAAATGTTCGATATGTGCCCCTTTAGTGATTCGGCAGACATCAAGCCGATAATCAAGTTCCTCCCACACTCGGCGCAGCATGTCCCCATCAATGAGTTCGAAAGCATCGTTGATGCGAGCTCGCAGTTCTGGCACGTTTCTTGGTAGAGGAGGTTTAAACACTGAATCTTTCACATAACCCCACAGAAAGAAATCGCATGGGGTTAAGTCGGGAGAGCGTGGAGGCCATGACATGAATTGCTGATCATGATCTCCACCACGACCGATCCATCGGTTTTCCAATCTCCTGTTTAAGAAATGCCGAACATCATGATGGAAGTGCGGTGGAGCACCATCCTGTTGAAAGATGAAATCGGCGCTGTCGGTCTCCAGTTGTGGCATGAGCCAATTTTCCGCAGGCTACGCGTGAAACTTGCCCGCACGCGTTCAACCGTTTCTTCGCTCACTGCAGGCCGGCCCGTTGATTTCCCCGTACAGAGGCATCCAGAAGCTTTAAACTGCGCATACCATCGCCGAATGGAGTTAGCAGTTGGTGGATCTTTGTTGAACTTCGTCCTGAAGTGTCGTTGCACTGTTATGACTGACTGATGTGAGTGCATTTCAAGCACGACATACGCTTTCTCGGCTCCTGTCGCCATTTTGTCTCACTGCGCTCTCGAGCGCTCTGACGGCAGAAACCTAAAGTGCGGCTTCAGCCGAACAAAACCTTATGAGTTTTTCTACGTATCTGTAGTGTGTCGTGACCATATGTCAATGAATGCAGCTACAGTGAATTTGTAAAATCGCTTCAATCATTTGTAATAGCCCTGTACTTTCACTAATGAAATATTAAGTGCTCTGAGTAACCGGAAGTTAACCCGTGGGGATTTTTTGTGATCTATCAAAGGCTTTTGATTGTGTAAATCATGGAATACTCCTAGATGACCTCAAGTACTGTGGTATGAATGGGACAGTGCTCAAATGGTTTAAATCATACCTAACTGGAAGAGTGAAGAATGTTGAAATAAACAGTTCACACAATATGCAAAAAAACTGGTGATTTCTCAAACTGGGGAACAATAAAGAATGGGGTGTCGCAAGGTTCGGTCTTGGGTCCTCTGCTGTTCTTAACATATACAGGCTGTTACAAAAAGGTACGGCCAAACTTTCAGGAAACATTCCTCACACACAAATGAAGAAAGGATGAAATGTGGACATGTGTCCGCAAACGCTTAATTTCCATGTTGGAGCTCATTTCAGTTTCGTCAGTATGTACTGTACCTCCTCGATTCACCGCCAGTTGGCCCCATTGAAGGAAGGTAATGTTGACTTCGGTGCTTGACATGCGACTCAAGCACATCAGTACGTAGCATCAGCAGGTTAGTGTTCATCACGAACGTGGTCCTGCAGTCAGTGCAATGTTTACAAATGCGGAGTTGGCAGATGCCCATTTGATGTATGGATTAGCACGGGGCAATATCCGTGGCACGGTACGTTTGTATCGAGACAGATTTCCTGAACGAAGGGGCCCCGACAGGAAGACGTTAGAAGCAATTGATCGGCGTCTTAGGAAGCACGGAACATTCCAGCCTATGACTCGCGACTGGGGAAGACCTAGAAAGACGAGGACACTTGCAATGGACGAGGCAATTCTTCGTGCAGTTGACGATAACCCTAATGTCAGCGTCAGAGAAGTTGCTGCTGTACAAGGTAACGTTGACCACGTCACTGTATGGAGAGTGCTACGGGAGAACCAGTTGTTTCCGTACCATGTACAGCGTGTGCAGGCACTATCAGCAGCTGATTGGCCTCCACGGGTACACTTCTGCGATAGGTTCATTCAACAATGTGTCAATCCTCATTTCAGTGCAGATGTTCTCTTTACGGATGAGGCTTCATTCCAACTTGATCAAATTGTAAATTTTCACAATCAACATGTGTGGGCTGACGAGAATCCGCACGCAACTGTGCAATCATGTCATCAACACAGATTTTCTGTGAAAGTTTGGGCAGGCATTGTTGGTTATGTCTTGATTGGGCCCCATGTTCTTCCACCTACGCTCAATGGAGCACGTTATCATGATTTCATACGGGATACTCTACCTGTGCTGCTAGAACATGTGCCTTTACAAGTACGACACAACATGTGGTTCATGCGCGATGGAGCTCCTGCACATTTCAGTCGAAGTGTTCGTACGTTTCTCAACAACAGATTCGGTGACCGATGGATTGGTAGAGGCGGACCAATTCCATGGCCTCCACGCTCTCCTCACCTCAACTCTCTTGACTTTCATTTATTGGGGCATTTGAAAGCTCTTGTCTACGCAACCCCGGTACCAAATGTAGAGTCCCTTCGTGCTCGTATTGTGGACGCCTGTGATACAATACGCCATTCTCCAGGGCTGCATCAGCGCATCAGGGATTCCATGCGACGGAGGGTGGATGCACGTATCCTCGCTAACGGAGGACATTTTGAACATTTCCTGTAACAAAGTGTTTGAAGTCATGCTGGTACGTTCTATTGCTGTGTGTTTCCATTCCATGATTAATGTGATTTGAAGAGAAGTAATAAAATGAGGTCTAACCTGGAAAGTAAGCGTTTCCGGACACATGTCCACATAACATATTTTCTTTCTTTGTGTGTGAGGAATGTTTCCTGAAAGTTTGGCCGTACCTTTTTTTAACATCCTATGTATTAATGACTTGCCATTCTATATTCACGAAGATGCAAAGCTGGTACTTTTTGCCGATGATACAAGTATAGCTATCACACCCGACAGACAAGAATTAACTGGTGAAATTGTAAAAGATGTTTTTCAGAAAATCATTAAGTGGTTCTCTGCAAATGGGCTCTCATTAAACTTTGACAAAGCACAGTATATATAGTTCCACACAATAAATGGAATGAGCCCATTAATAAATATAGACTTCGATCAGAAATCGGTAGCTAAGGTAGAATATTCAAAATTTCTAGGTGTATGCATTGAGGAGGGGTTGAATTGGAAAAAACGCACTGAGGATCTGCTGAAACGTTTGAGTTCAGCTACTTACGCTATTAGGGTCATTGCAAATTTTGGCTAGGAGGGGTTGAATTGGAAAAAACGCACTGAGTATCTGCTGAAACGTTTGAGTTCAGCTACTTATGCTATGAGGGTCATTGCAAATTTTGGCTATACACATCTGAGTAAATTAGCTTACCACGCCTATTTCCATTCTCTGCTTTCGTATGGCATCATATTCTGGGGTAATTCATCATTGAGTAAAAGAGTGTTCATTGCGCAAAAGCGTGTAATCAGTATAATTGCTGGAGCTCATCCAAGATCATCCTGCAGACACTTATTTAAAGATCTAGATATCTTCACTGTAGCTTCACAATATATATATATATATTCACTTATGAAATTTGTTATTAACAATCCGAACGAATTCAAGAGTAATAGCAGTGTATATGGCTACAACACTAGTAGAAAAATGATCTTCACTACTCAAGGTTAAATCTAACTTTGGCTCACAAGGGGGTAAATTAAGTTGCCACTAAAGTCTGACAGATAGCCATATAGCATTTAGAAGGAAATTAAAAGAAATTCTGAATGGCAACTTCTTCTACTCATTAGATGAATTTTTGGATGTAGTAAGTGGGTAATTTCCCCAACCTCCACAAAAAAAAAATTAAAAATATTAAGTGTCATGTTGAAAGGTCTCTGTTGGATTCCTTTCATGTTTAATTTCTTAAATCTGTTGCCATTTATGGAATAAATTCCTCTTCTAAATGTACTGTGGCGTTTCTGACTATCTGGGAGGAGACTGAGCAGTGGAACGTGTTACTTTTACACATAAACAAGAACGATCTGTCACACTACTACACTTTAAAGCACAGTTTATATGTAATTCTTATATGTAATTCATGTCACACAGTCTCATACGGAACCTACATCCGCTTTCTTTTATATACTGTATATGATAAGATACTGTCATCCCCCTTCCCTTTTGTGTGAGAGGATGAATGAGCATATGTATTTCTAGTTGCATGCTTGAGGGTAGCAGACAAGCCTGTCTGCTAGAGAACAGTAGGACCAACGTCGGAACAGGTAGCTACGCTTCCTAAAAGCAAAGAGGTTTCCATCCTTAGTATGGTCCTGTCCGTCCGTTGTCATGTTGGTATAGGAAGCTGCCCCTCTGGCCACTTCCGTTGGTCTTTGTGAGCTACCCCTCAGGAAGCACGCTCGGGAGTAGGCAGTTGCTGTGTGGCCGTGGCGAGCGTCTGAAGTGGTAAGATCTCCGGCTAAGCGCGTGTCTGTTAAGTCCGTAGGACAATGGATTTCTTAAGTTCAGCCTAACTGAAAATTTAATCACTTTTATTTCGGGTTTAGGTCTAAAATATCCGATGTTATCTTAAATTGCAGCGCAGTGTAATTATCGTGTGAAGTTCAGGTTATTTTTCGGTAGTTGCTTTGTTACTACTTTGTGAGTAAAGTGGAACCACGTGTTGATCAGTAACTCTACGTTCATCAATCTTAAATCCGAATGTGCGTGAGATTATAACGTCTCGTCTTGAGAATATTTTTTTAATATAGCAACTTTTCTTTATGCTTTTCCTTATGTTCAACCCACGTGGGGTGTACTTTGCGAGACCAGTACCACGTGCTTATATAACTGTTTGACCCATCAGGTTAATAGTAAGACGTTAGTAACCAGTTCAAGGTTTTTCTTTTGTCAATTGATTTTCGATCTAATTTATTTTAATTATCAAAATTATTGTGGAGTTGTACGCTTTGTGTAAACCAAGTTGACCACGTGGAGCATGTGGTGTAATCATCAAAGTAGCCCTCAGCTATTCTTTTTGCGAAGACTTCACAAAGAGTTAATATGAATTTAGTATACCAGTGTGTGGTAATTACATGACGGACAGGATTGTGGTATGAACGTAATTTCTTTGGGTAAAAACTGAATCTGTTGGTTGTGGTTAATTTCTTCTTGCTTATGTTTCAATGTTCTTCGTGTGTGATTTTATGAATGCAGTGTTGTATACAGTCTCCCAATCTTGGCTCCATATTTTATGTGTTCCGTAAGATTACAATCTCACATTCTTTTCAATCGTAAATAAGGCACCAGCTCAGTTATAACTCACGTATAATATGCTGAAATTTCAATGAACAATCTTAAAATAAATTTCCAAATATAAACTGATTTCTTTCTTTTTATTTAAATTCTCCTTTTTATATACATATTTTACCGGTTTTGTATGACTATTAAAAGATTATCATTAATGATAGTCTGCTAAATATCTGATGAAACAGTTGCCCAGTAATCCACGGTTAACGTCCCCAGACAGATCACGGCTTTTAACCCACTTTCATTGTCAATTAGCACCGATCTCAGCATAGCAAAATAAAGTTACAACCTTACAGATTTCAGGATACAAAATTAAACCTACAACGTTACAATGTAATATTTTGTGTAATGTAATATCCTGTATAGACACCTTTTATTAACCTGACACGTTACACATCATTACGAAGTGTCGTATTCATGATCTATAGAACAAGTACTTATCTAATCTAATCATATCTGTCTTTTAAGAGAGATTTTGGGGTGTAATAGTCATGATTTTTTCCTTGTTCCTTCGTTCTTCCTAAATTCTGTTTCGAGCGAGGTGGTGCATTGATTAGCACACTGGGAGGAGGACGGTTTAAACCTGCTCCCAACCTTCCGGATTTAGGTTTTTCATGCCGGCATGGTTCGTTTGGAAGGGCACAGCTGATTTCGTTCCCCATCCTTGACATAATCCGGGCTTGTGCTCCGTCTCTAATGATCTCAATGTCGACGGACGTTAAACGCAATCCGGAGATACTTTTTTTGATAAAACAAAATGTAAAATATTTGCCAAGTATCGATCGGCCAATCAAAGATAAGTAAGAGCACTGATAGACTCTTATGGTAGAGACAATGACATACTTACGCTTTTCAATTATTAGCTTTAGTAGTATTCCGTTCTTGTGCGTCATAAAGTGAAGACGTATATGTGGAACCTGGTACTATATTTATGAAAGTTTATTTGAATAATCACCAGTTTAAGTCAAAACGAAATCTCCGCGAATAGCATTATTTATTGAAGCCTAATAGCACATTCTTCTGGACCAATATTGTTATTATTTATACGAGGTGGATAAACATAGAAGCGGAGATCTTCGTGACGACGCAGTACAGAAACGGAGGTAGGTGAAAATGCCCTTTTCGTCCTTTTGTGGCCGCCATTTTCATTTTTTTTTAAATTTTGTTATTTGCCGCCACACTAATATGAACAAGTCTTCATCATTTCTGTTTTTCGAACCAAGTCCGATTCATTTTACTTTTGAATACATTATGGGAATGACACGGATCAATGTGTTACAAATATTTACTATTAAAAATAGTCTTGATCACAATTTATTTATTACGGTGACCGGTTTTGACCACTGCTGTGGTCATCTTCGGACCAATGAGTAGGGACCTCCTGCTGGAGAATCACTACTTAGCGGAAGGAGGTTCCTACTCATTGGCCTGAAGATGGCCACAGCAGTGGTCGAAACCGGTCACCGTAATAAATAAATTGTGATCAAGACTGTTTTTAATAGGAAATATCCGATTCCTTTTGTTTTTATCTTATTCTCATTTCCGCCATAACCGATATTCTTTGCAACCAGGCAACAAGGATACGTAAATCTAATGAAATACTTGCGTCTACCTCTCCCGTATATTTGTCATACGTGAGTGACTTTTACAATAATTACAATTTCTTACCATCACCCCCAAATGCAGTAGTTATTAGACAGCCCATTGATTCTTGAATGTAAGCGCCTTTTCTCGTTGTTGCAGCCAGTCCGATGTTAAATATTACTGTATTAATACTCTGTGGCATAGTTTCCACTTGTATATATTACTATTGTCGCAACGCTGCTCCACGGCGACTTTATAATTAAACCCATTTTCTGAATTACTGCATCGGCTGGCGAAATAATCAGAAAGACTAAAAAGGCGAATTACACCAGTCATCCTTCCTTCCAAATTCTGTTTATCCGCTTGCTGTTTTCTACCTAACTCCGTAAAAAACGAATCCTCATAGGATCACGGGAAGTCTACTTTTCATGTCCTTGCTGCATGTGTCACGTGTCCGCCCCGTTAGCTGAATGGTCAGCGCGTTGGATTGCCTTCGGCCTTATATGTGACTCATCCATCTACCCTTAAAGCTTACACCTACTTTTCCGAGAATTTCGGACATCTTGCACAATTTAACACTGCCGAACAATTTTTCTAGGACGACAACTCTTATGAATCTGTCTTGATTTTTTAAAGTCTTGTTTCCATTATCAACGTCAGAGCTGCCTCGCTACTGCCTTTGCCTTTTCTAAGACAAACTGGTCGTCATCTAACAGTTCCTCAATTTTCTATTGCATTCTTCTGTATGTCGTTCCTGTCAAAAGGTTGATTGCTAGAGCTTTTACAAGTTCCTAAACGGCAAACTGGACTAAATTTCATATTAATATACAGATTATTCTTAAGTCCTACTGATGCAACTAGATTTAAAACTAGCGAACGGTAATTTTTTCTTCCAATGTTGTAGGTCTCTACATAGCTAGTACTCTCAGTTTCAGATGAATTATACAGTATGTGACAAATTTCGTCAGCGGATACAAAGCCCTCCTCATTCAATCCAAAAATAACAGAAACTGACTTAATAAAAGAAAACTAAGAGAAGCTAAGATGTTGGTTTTAATGCTTCAAATGTTCTACGCCTTACAAAAATAAATTTCATTAAGTGTTCATAAATTTTGACATAAATTATTTGGAATGCCATTATTATTAGATGATAACTTTCTGCAACTTTGCTTTATATATTTTATGAAGAAAAATTGCCGCTCACTATTATTGTAGAATATGTGGGTGGATAGAAAATTTTCACTACTAATAGAGATACTAACCTTGTTCTACAGAGTCTATCCCCATCTGCGTACAGTGTACAGAATGTTCATACAGCCATGTGAATTTGTCAGAAAAGTTATTCTTTGAGGGGCTATTCAACTTGCGCGTCACATTGGCCTGAATGTCGGTTATGTCATCACAGCGACAGCCCTTTACGTGAATTTCAGCACATTGTCGTTCTGTAGTAGGTTAGTGCTGATGACATTAAGTCTCGTGACATGTGATGATTTTTTCAAGGAAACAATTATCAGCATCATTGCTCTTGTTCGCGAGTCAAGGTGCGCGGTTCAAACTTTGCACTGACTTTTATCTTCTTCAAAACATTCTGCATAAAACGTCTTGAATGCTTGGTTTAGAGATATTACTTCATTGTGATCTGTGGCACAACAAAGCTGACTGCATAACTCTGCTTGTTCAGACCCGTCTGCTCGAATGCTCATCTGATGTTTACAATAAAGTTTATCAGCTCATGCTGCCATTATAGTTACTGCGCTGACGCCGCTTATACGGCAAAAATAAAATCACTGTCAGAACTTTTTGGACGAATGGTGCACATTATGAAAGTGCATTTAAAATGTCTAACTGCTTGAAGAGGCATCTACAAGATGACTGCAATTGTTTTTACTGCTCGCTTCTGTGCAAGCAACACTTTCTTGCTGATGAGTTACCCCAGAAAATTACTGCATAAGACGTTACTGAGTGCAAATGTGCAAAATATGTTAGGACGTTGATTCGTTTGTTTCCCAGACGAAATGAAAAAAGTAGCTGAAAATTATTTGAGCAGCTCAGTAATGTGGTTGTTCCATTACAAGATTTCATCAATAAATACTGCCAAAAATTTAGAACGTTCTACTCTGTTTACTGACTCATGCTCATGGCCCACATCATTCGATGGCGTAACTTTATTCGTAATACAGAACAGAAAAAATTAACGAAAATTCCATTTTTAGAGGAATGCTTAAATATTTTTTGCAGTCGTAATTAATAATTACTTCTGTTGCTGTATTTCTAATGGAATTTGTTATAACGCTGCAGAAACTGTCAATTCTGCTTGTTCTGTGTTTAAGTGAAACGTAATTCATATACTTTGGGACTTTGAGAGAAGGTGTATTTCTTTCTGACTCTCAAAATAATGAGCGAAAGGGGCATATTTTAGGTAGATAAAAGTAAGAAACGTTACTCTTTCTAATGAGTTATAAACATTGTTTATTTAATTATTTTCCGAAAATTAGAGGAAGAAAAAATTTCTTAATTAGGAAATAATTTTTTCTTTCTTATATTATCCCAGTTGTGCGCAAATCAGTTTAAATCAAATTTATATCAATTTTAATTAGAGAGCTGGAAATGCTCAAAGTTTCATTTTATTTACTTTCTTTTTGTTTATTTATTCTGGTCTGCTTAGGGCCATCAGGTCCCCTCCTACATCGGACCAGGGTTTCACACACAGTACCTTTTTTGACATATTAGTTACCTAAGTAATAACAATTTTAATATGGCAGCTTGTATTAAAATGATTTCAGTGTCTAGAGTTTCAGTAAGCGTAAATTATACTGATTATGAACTGATAAGGTTAATACAGGTAGTACTTGTACTGCTGCAGCAGCTGCCTCTAATAGTGATAGTAATAATAATAATCATAATCATAATAATAACAAGGATGATAGTGGCAGATGTAAGAAGGATTTATAGCTGAACAAATTACATGTTTTCTGATATGGTGTGTTCTGCGGAAAGAAAAGTTTTAAGCATGGGTGCATCAAACAGTATATAATTGGCTGAATTGAGATGGATGTTCTGGTGGCAGATGTTCACTTACTTAGCGACTGAGTGTCTGTGTTACCCTCATCATCTCATCATCATCATCATCATCGTTAGTGACTTTGGCTAGATGGGATTGTATAAAAAATTGGACAGTGTAAAAATTTGGACTTTGTATGGGCGCTGATGACCGTGTGGTTGAGCGCCCCTGAAACCAAACATCATCATCATCATCATTTAAGTAGTTTTCAGATGAGTGGCACTTTACTCAGTGCTTTGTAAATAACCTATAGACGAGATGCAAAGTTGCTGTTGCAGTCATGAATCATGATACTTCCTCAAGGCACTGTATGAAGTCATTTCGGATTGTGCATTGCTAGTATGATCATTATACTTTACATGTTGTGGTGGTCTTCAGTCCTGAGACTGGTTTGATGCAGCTCTCCATGCTACCCTATCCTGTGCAAACTTCTTCATCTCCCAGTACTTACTGCAGCCTACATCCTTCGGAATCTGCTTAATGTATTCACCTCTTGGTCTCCCTCTACGAAGTTTACCCTCCACGTTGCCCTCCAGTACTAAATTGGTGATCCCTTGATGCCTCAGAACATGTCCTACCAACCGATCCCTTCTTCTAGTCAAGTTGTGCCACAAGCTCCTCTTCTCCCCAATTGTATTCAATACCGCCTCATTAGTTATGTGATCTACCCATCTAATTTTCAGCATTCTTCTGTAGCACCGCATTTCGAAAGCTTCTATTCTCTACTTGTCCAAACTATTTATCGTCCACGTCTCACTTCCATACATGGCTACACTCCATACAAATACTTTCAGAAACGACTTCCTGACACTTAAATCAATACTCGATGTTAACAAATTTCTCTTCTTCACATACGATTTCCTTGCCATTACCAGTCTACATTTTATATCCTCTCTACTTCGACCATCATCAGTTATTTTGCTCCCCAAATAGCAAAACTCTTTTACTACTTTAAGTATCTCATTTCCTAATCTAATTCCCTCAGCATCACCCGACTTAATTTGACTACATTCCATTATCCTCGTTTTGATTTTGTTGATGTTCATCTTATACCCTCCTTTCAAGACACTGTCCATTCCGTTCAACTGCTCTTCCAAGTCCTTTGCTGTCTCACAGAATTACAATATCATCGGCGAACCTCAAAGTTTTTATTTGTTCTCTATGGATTTTAATACCTACTCCGAACTTTTCTTCTGTTTCCTTTACTGCTTGCTCAATATACAGATTGAATAACATCGGCGAGAGGCTACAACCCTGTCTCGCTCCCTTCCCAACACTGCTTCCCTTTCGTGCCCCCTCGAGTTTTATGGCTGCCATCTGGTTTCTGTACAAATTGGAAATAGCCTCCCTCTCCCTGTATTTGACCCCTGGCACCTACAGAATTTGAAAGAGTATTCCAGTCAACATTGTCAAAAGCTTTCTCTAAGTTTACAAATGCTAAAAACGTAGGTTTGCCTTTCGTTAATCTTTCTTCTAAGACAAGTCGTAGGGTCAGTATTGCCTCATGTGTTCCAACATTTGTACGGACACAAACAGATCTTCTCCGAGGTCGGCCTCTACTAGTTTTCCCATTCGTCTGTAAAGAATTCGCGTTAGTATTTTGCAGCTGTGACTTATTAAACTGATAGTTCGGTAATTTTCACATCTGTGAAAACCTGCTTTCTTTGGGATTTTAATTATTATATTCTACTGAAGTCTGAGGGAATGTCGCCTGTCTCGTACATCTTGCTCACCACATGGTGGAGTTTTGTCAGGATTCGCTCTCCCAAGGCTGTCAGTAGTTCTAATGGACTGTTGTCCACTCCCAGGGCCTTGTTTCGACTCAGGTCTTTCAGTACTCTGTCAAACTCTTAATGCAGTATCATATCTCCCATTTCATCTTCATCTACATCCTCTTCCATTTCCATAATACTGTCCTCAAGCACATCGCCCCTGTATAGACCCTTTATGTACTCCTTCCACCTTTCTGCTTTCCCTTCTTTACTTAGTACTTACATTTCCCCACAAAAAGATATCTGCTGGTGATAAATCAGGTGGGCTGTAGCGTTCTCGCTTCCCGCGCACGGGTTCCCGGGTTCGATTCCCGGCGGGGTCAGGGATTTTCTTTGCCTCGTGATGACTGGGTGTTGTGTGATGTCCTTCGGTTAGTTAGGTTTAAGTAGTTCTAAGTTCTAGGGGACTGATGACTATAGATGTTAAGTCCCATAGTGCTCAGAGCCATTTGAACCATTTAAATCAGGTGGCTTGTATGACTTCACAGAAAGGGTAATATATCTTACTTTACCCACATAAACGAATATTACGGTCACATACTATTTTGTAACTTACAGAGGTAAATCTGAAATAGACCTTACAAACAATACGAGTGGATCCAAAATTGAACCTTGTGGAGCTCAGTTCATGATTTCTCTTTAATTTCCTTGCTTCCATCATTTTTTGAATTATTCAGGGCTACTTTTGGCACTCTGTTTCTTAAGTACAATTCAGACGATTTTTTAATCTTGCAGAGAAACTGCAACAATGATCGTCAGGTTCACCTGTCTGGGGGTAATACGTCGAATGGATGTGTTTCGTCAGAGTTATACCTCTATTCTCTCTGTGCAAAGGCAGGCAGTTTTTCACCCCCTCGTGGTATTCTGTGCGCTGGGAAGAGGTCGTGTGTTGTGGCGTCTGGGGATTGAATTCCCGCACGCTGTGGAGACAGCTACCCGCCGTTCGCCTGCCGTGACGTGCCTCGGGCAGTTAGAGCGGGCAACGCGAGTCGCGTGCCAGGCGCAGCTGCGCCGGCTATTGAGACGGCTGAGGAGGAGGATGAGGAGGAGGGCATGAGGAGTGTGAGGAGATGGATGGCCGGATACGATGTTATCGGCCGGCGGCATCGTCGTCAGCACATAATCGAGTTATAGCCTCCGGCCGTCGGCACACAGCAGACAGCCGCCAGCCACCGCGGCGGAAAACAGTATCGATCGATCGACTGCCAGCGGAGTGGGGAGGGAGGGTCGACCCTAGTTGGCGGATACGAGTGCGGCCGACGGTAGCCGAGGGCAGCCGAGGCACGTGCCCTGGCTCGATACGTCACCGACGTGATTACCCGTTGCGGACGGGGAAGAACCTTCCGTAAAAAAGAAGTAACAGAATAGCTGCAAGAAGGAGTGTCTTAAAAGAAAACGGTGCGAGGAGTTGTGATATGTTTCATTTTAAAACAAATGCAAAAAATTTAAATGGAAACCCACTAACAAACGCCGACCACCAATAAAAAAACTAAAAATATGTGAATGATCTACATCTACATCTACATTTATACTCCGCATGCCACCCAACGGTGTCTAGAGGAGGGCACTTTACGTGTCACTGTCATTACCTCCCTTTCCTGTTCCAGACGCGTATGGTTCGCGGGAAGAACGACTGTCGGAAAGCCTCCGTGCGCACTCGAATCTCCCTAATTTTACATTCGTGATCTCCTCGGGAGGTATAAGTAGGGGGAAGCAATATATTCGATACCTCATTAAGAAATGCACCCTCTCGAAACCTGGATAGCAAGCTACACCGCAATGCAGAGCGCCTCTCTTTCAGAGTCTGCCTCATGAGTTTGCTAAACATCACCGTAACGCTATCACGCTTACCAAGTAACCCTGAGACGAAACGCGCCGCTTTTCTTTGGATCCTCTCTATCTCCTCCGTCAACCTAATCTGGTATGGATCCCACAATGATGAGCAATACTCAAGTATAGATCGAACGAGTGTTTTGTAAGCCACCTCCTTTGTTGATGGACTACATTTTCTAAGGACTCTCCCAATGAATCTCAACCCGGTACCCGCCTTACCAACAATTAATTTTATATCATCATTCCACTTCAAATCGTTCCGCACGCTTACTCCCAGATATTTTACAGAAGTAGCTGCTACCAGAGTTTGTTCCGCTATCATGTAATCATACAATATAGGAGCCTTCTTTCTATGTATTCGCAATACACTACATTTGTCTATGTTAAGGGTCAGTTGCCACTCCCTGCATCAAGTGCCTATCCGCTGCGGATATTCCTGCATTTCGCTACAATTTTCTAATGCTACAACTTCTCTGTATACTACAGAATCATCCGCGAAAAGCCGCATGGAACTTCCGACAGTATCTACTAGGCCGTTTATATATATTGTGAAAAGCAACGGTCCCATAACACTCACCTGTGGCACGCCAGAGGTTACTTTAACGTCTGTAGACGTCTCTCCATTGAGAACAACATGCTGTGTTCTGTTTGCTAAAAACTTCAATCCAGCCACACAGCTGGTCTGATATTCCGTAGGCTCTTACTTTGTTTATCAAGCGACAGTGCGGAACTGTATCGAACGCCTTCCGGAAGTCAAGGAAAATAGCATCTACCTGGGAGCCTGTATCTAATATTTTCTGGGTTTCATGAACAAATAAAGCGAGTTGGGGCTCACACGATCGCTGTTTCCGGAATCCATGTTGATTCCTACAGAGTAGATTCTGAGTTTCCAGAAACGACATGATACGCAAGCAAAAAACATGTTCTAAAATTCTACAACAGATCGACGTCAGAGATATAGGTCTATAGTTTTGCGCATCTCCTCGACGACCCTTCTTGAAGACTGGACGCAGGTTCGAATCCTGCCTCGGGCATGGATGTGTGTGATGTCCTTAGGTTAGTTACGTTTAAGTAGTCTAAGTTCTTGGGGACTGATGATCTCAGAAGTTAAGTCCCATAGTGCTCAGAGCCATTTGAACCATGATATGCTTTAGACGCGAATATCTCTTACGATTTAATTTGCTTTGCTTCAACGCAGCATGGAAATCTAAGTCTGCTTTCATGCGAGTTTGAACAGATCATTAACGTCATAAAATCCCCCAGAACTGAGCAATAGGTCTTTATAAAATTATGAAATGAAGAAAGGATTAATCTTTTACCTTTGTTTTATTATCTTAGCGTTAAGGTATAGATTAAATATGTTTGGAAGTTCACGTACTGATTCAACAATCCAATATCTGATACTATTTGATGTAGTAAAATAGCAATTTCAAGAGTTTAGTGGATCCGGAAATCAAAGGAAAGGTTGGGTTGGGTTGGGAATTCGTGACTTTTAGTGGCACAGTGCATGTCCGCCAAAACAGACACCTCTCAGATATGTACGTTTCTGTAAGAACGTGACCGCTCCTTGACGTATCTATGGTGATGTAGTCGTCGTATTATCTGAAGTCGTCTTTTCTGAGTCATTGTATAGTCTGAACTCCTCTTTTGTGAGTCATCAATCTTCTGACTGGTTTGATGCGACCCGCCATCCGTTCCTGATCTGTATCAACCTTTCCACCTCAGAGTAGCACTTGTAACGTAGGCTTCAATTATTTGCTGGATGTATTTAAAAAATGGTTCAAATGGGTCTGAGCACTATGGGACTTAACATCTAAGGTCATCAGTCCCCTAGAACTTAGAACTACTTAAACCTAATTAACCTAAGGACATCACACACATCCATGCCCGAGGCAGGATTCGAACCTGCGACCGTAGCAGTCGCACGGTTCCGGACTGAAGAGCCTAGAACCGCTCGGCCACATCGCTCGTCAGATGTATTCCAATCTCTGTCTTCCTCTACAGTTTTTGCCCTCTTCAGCTCGCTGTAGTACCATAGAAGTTAGTCCCTGATGTCTTTAACAAATAGCTGGCCTGAGTGGCCGTGCGGTTCTAGGCGCTTCACTCCGGAACCGCGATGTGCTTCGGTCGCAGGTTCGAATCCTGCCTCGGGCATGGATGTGTGTGATTTCCTTAGGTTAGTTAGGTTTAATTAGTTCTAAGTTCTAGGCGACTGTTGACCTCAGAAGTTAAGTCGCATAGTGCTCAGAGCCATTTCAACCGTTTAACAAATATCCGATAAACCTGTCCCTTCTGGTCAGTGCTTTTCATATATTTCTTTCCTCGCTTATTCTGCACATAACTTCCTCGTTCCTTACCTTATCAGTCCGCCTGAGTTTCAGCATTCTTCTTTAGCGCCACATCTCAAATTCTCTTCCGTTCCGGTTTTCTCACAGTCCATGTTTCGCTACCGTGCAATACTATGCTCAAAACGCACATTCCAAGAATTCTTTTCTCACCTTAAGGCCTTTGTTTGCTGCTTGTATTCTCTTGGGCAGGGGAATCAATTATTTGCGAGTAGGTCGTTAATGGACGAGGAACGCTGCTCTGAAGCGTGCGATAAGTTGAGAATTTGGGTCGGACAGTGTAACCTTCCCACAATAAAATAATATAAATAATATTCACATTTAGTGTAACCTCCCAACAGAAAAGTTCCGAAACCTCCCAACAGTAAAAAATATAACTATAACCTTGACATTTTGTGTAACCTCCCAATAAATAAATTGCGTAACCTATCAATAATAAAAATGTGACTAACCTGTCAATAAAAAATTGTGGCTCACTTATAACCTTTCAATAATTGACTGTGAATTTAAACTGGTAAATTCGGACGTCAGCAGTGCTGCGTCATGGCCCTGAAAGATCATACTGAATAAATTGAAAAGTCTTACCTCAATAAGGTCGCCGGATAACGCATATATACCTCCTCTTATAAGAAATTTTTCTGGCACAGCCCAGTGCAATGCTGGCCGATAGATTTGTCATGTATAAAAGGAAACAACTGATTTTTCTTTACAATAATCGGGATGACCATGGATTGGAGAAATTAGTAAATTCTTTAAATAGAGATGAATGATTGTCAAAAGTTAACTTTTATAAGAAAGATTATTATTAAGAGATTTTTTTAAAACATTTACGTGAGACATGATATGACAATAATACACATGCGCGAGGCTGCTTTTACCTTATACTACAACGCTCAGGCACCGCCATCGCTCCACACGACCGGCCCAGCCAACTCGATACACACGACAGCTCGCTACTACTACAGGGTGTTTCAAAAATGACCGGTATATTTGAAACGGCAATAAAAACTAAACGAGCAGCGATAGAAATACACCGTTTGTTGCAATATGCTTGGGACAACAGTACATTTTCAGGCGGACAAACTTTCGAAATTACAGTAGTTACAATTTTCAACAACAGATGGCGCTGCAAGTGATGTGAAAGATATAGAAGACAACGCAGTCTGTGGGTGCGCCATTCTGTACGTCGTCTTTCTGCTATAAGCGTGTGCTGTTCACAACGTGCAAGTGTGCTGTGGACAACATGGTTTATTCCTTAGAACAGAGGATTTTTCTGGTGTTGGAATTCCACCGCCTAGAAAACAGTGTTGTTGCAACAAGACGAAGTTTTCAATGGAGGTTTAACGTAACCAAAGGACCGAAAAGCGATACAATAAAGGATCTGTTTGAAAAATTTCAACGGACTGGGAACGTGACAGATGAACGTGCTGGAAAGGTAGGGCGACCGCGTACGGCAACCACAGAGGGCAACGCGCAGCTAGTGCAGCAGGTGATCCGACAGCGGCCTCGGGTTTCCGTTCGCCGTGTTGCAGTTGCGGTCCGAATGACGCCAACGTCCACGTATCGTCTCATGCGCCAGAGTTTACACCTCTATCCATACAAAATTCAAACGCGGCAACCCCTCAGTGCCGCTACCACTGCTGCAGGAGAGACATTCGCTAACGATATAGTGCACAGGATTGATGACGGCGATATGCATGTGGGCAGCATTTGGTTTACTGACGAAGCTTATTTTTACCTGGACGGCTTCGTCAATAGACAGAACTGGCGCATATGGGGAACCGAAAAGCCCCATGTTGCAGTCCCATCGTCCCTGCATCCTCAAAAAGTACTGGTCTGGGCCGCCATTTCTTCCAAAGGAATCATTGGCCCATTTTTCAGATCCGAAACGATTACTGCATCACGCTATCTGGACATTCTTCGTGAATTTGTGGCGGTACAAACTGCCTTAGACGACACTGCGAACACCTCGTGGTTTATGCAAGATGGTGCCCGGCCACATCGCACGGCCGACGTCTTTAATTTCCTGAATGAATATTTCGATGATCGTGTGATTGCTTTGGGCTATCCGAAACATACAGGAGGCGGCGTGGATTGGCCTCCCTATTCGCCAGACATGAACCCCTGTGACTTCTTTCTGTGGGGACACTTGAAAGACCAGATGTACCGCCAGAATCCAGAAACAATTGAACAGCTGAAGCAGTACATCTCATCTGCATGTGAAGCCATTCCGCCAGACACGTTGTCAAAGGTTTCGGGTAATTTCATTCAGAGACTACGCCATATTATTGCTACGCATGGTGGATATGTGGAAAATATCGTACTATAGAGTTTCCCAGACCGCAGCGCCATCTGTTGTTGAAAATTGTAACTACTGTAATTTCGAAAGTTTGTCTGCCTGAAAATGTACTGTTGTCCCAAGCATATTGCAACAAACGGTGTATTTCTATCGCTGCTCGTTTAGTTTTTATTGCCGTTTCAAATATACCGGTCATTTCTGAAACACCCTGTAACTCCTACTGCTACACAGTTCCTACTGCCGACAACACTGCTCTCTCAGGCAGCGCGTGAGCAGTCCATCGATACTACATGTGCTCGAGTGCGCTGGCAACAAATTCCTTAATCATGGACCTCTTACAACAGAAAGCGTGTCCGTATGAGTCTGGGGGTTAAGGCAAGCATTTTAGAGAAGCGGAGCATCCGGATTCGAGACCCGGCAGAATTTGTACGGCTCTCTCTAGACCATCACACGACGGAAAACTGATAATGTGTAGGGTAGAGACATTACGACGATAAAAATGGAACGACGGTGGAATGATGTATCGACCCACCTGATGTTGTTTCAGGATGTTCATTATTGTTGACGTGAGACTATAAGATAAACTAAAGATGTCACTAAGAGTGTCAGTGCCACGAAACAATCAAGCAAACTTCAGTGCGGGAAGACAGAGGGTTTTCTTTAATTATCAGTCGAATCACTTACACTCAAACCTCCAGATGTCAGACAGTCAGGTCGGTAGCAAACGTTGTATATCGACAGAGTATAAACCAAAACTCCGATATAGTTTGTGCTGTGTGCTGTACTACAGTAGAATGAGCGTAAACGGTAAGCAATAATTAACACCTGACCTGCCACAGGAAAAGCATAATTGTGAGCACCTGTCGACTGGAGCTCCTGCGGGGAAGTCAGTAGAGCATTACCTTGTAGTACCAAGAGGTCCGAATTCGAGCCAAGAGCAGTCCAGGTTTTGTATTGTAGTGATTTTGAAACCCTTATATGGGACAACATGTTCCTGGCATGTAAAAGAACTGTTCGGAATTTATAGCAGTGTTTTATTGGCTTCGTTTGTGTGGTTGTAGCTGACCTAAAGCGTATATTTGTAGTTTCACGGGATAAACATGAACAATCTGAACATAAGAATAAAGAAACTTACTATTGTTGTTATTCTTATTATTGTTATTATTTCCTTTTCTTTCTCAGACGTTATGTCTGGTTAAAAATGGAAAGTGACGCGGACCTTGATCAAGCGTGACGTCCTTTTAACTGTACGGTATATGCTACATTGCATTTAGGAACTTTCGGGTAATTGAACATGTATCAATAATTACAGATTTCTGTAGTTGTATGTATACGTTTGGATGTAGCTGTATTGCGTTGATGTACTGGTGGATATTGTGTGGTATGACTCCTGTAGTCGCTAGTATAATTAGTAAAATGTCAACTTTATCCTGATGCCACATGTCCTTGACTTCCTCAGCCAGTTGGATTTTCCAATTTTTTCTCCTGTTTTCTTCTGTATATTTGTTGTATTGGGTATGGATATTTCGATTAGTTGTGTTAATTTCTTCTTTTTATTCGTGAGTATGATGTCAGGTTTGTTATGTGGTGCTGTTTTATCTGTTATAATGGTTCTGTTCCAGTATAATTTGTATTCATTATTCTACAGTACATTTTGTGGTGATACTTGTACGTGGGAACGTGTTGTTTTATTAGTTTATGTTGTATGGCAAGTTGTTGATGTATTATTTTTGCTACATTGTCATGTCTTCTGGTGTATTCTGTATTTGCTAGTTTGTACATCCGCTCGTGATGTGATCTACTGTTTCTATTTGTTGTTTGCAAAGTCTGCATTTATCCGTTGTGGTATTGGGATCTTTAATAATATGCTTGCTGTAATATCTGCTGTTTATTGTTTGGTCCTGTACTGCAGTCATGAATCCTTCCGTCTCACTGTATATATTTCCTTTTTTTAGCCATGTGTTGGATGCGTCTTGATCGATGTGTGGCTGTGTTAGATGATACGGGTGCTTGCCATGTAGTGTTTTCTTTTTCCAATTTACTTTCTCTGTATCTGTTGATCTTATGTGATCTAAAGGGTTGTAGAAGTGGTTATGAAATTGCAATGGTGTAGCCGATGTATTTATATGAGTGATTGCTTTGTGTATTTTGCTAGTTTCTGCTCGTTCTATAAAGAATTTTCTTAAATTGTCTACCTGTCAATAATGTAGGTTTTTTATGTCGATAAATCCCCCTCCTCCTTACTTTCTGCTTAATCTGAATCTTTCTGTTGCTGAATGTATATGATGTATTCTATATTTGTGGCATTGTGATCGTGTTAGTGTATTGAGTGCTTCTAGTTCTGTGTTACTCCATTTCACTACTCCAGATGAATAGGTCAATATTGGTATAGCATAAGTATTTATAGCTTTTGTCTTGCTGCTCACTGTCAATTCTGTTTTCATTATTTTTGTTAGTCTTTGTCTATATTTTTCTTTTAGTTCTTCTTTAATATTTGTATTATTTGTTGTTATTATTATTATTATTACTGTTGTTATTGTTACTACTATTAACATTTCTGTCCATGTGGTGCAACTGTTTGTTTATTCTTCTGTTTCGATTGTTTGTGTTTATCCTGTGAAACTACAAATGTACTCTTTAGGTCTGGTACTTTCAAACAAGCCAAGCGAAAGCGACTGCCAGTAGAACATTGCTATAAACTCTCGAATAGATTGGTTTGCGTGTCATAAACATGTTGTCTCGTACGACAGTTTCACACGTACTACAGTACAAAATCTGGCATGACCCGGGCTCGAACTCGGGGCCCTCGCTACGAAAAAGTAACGGTCTACCGATTGCCCCTCAGGAGCTCTCTACGACACTCACAGTTATGCTTTTTCTGTGCTCCGTAGGTCAGGTGTTACTTATTGCTCACCGCTTCCACACGTTTTCCTGTACGACAGCACACAGCACAAAATATGTCGGAGTTGATACTTTGTCGATATACAATGTTTGGCACCGACCTGACAGTCTGACATCTAGAGGCTGGATGTTAGCAGACAAAGGCACAAACTACCAACAAAACTCTTTATAGTCATACGCCTGCAGCGTCTCACTTTTATACGTGCCACACTTATTATTTTGGTACACTAAATACATTGTGGTAATTACATTTAAAAACTAATAAACACATGTAGAGTTGCGCTGTACAAAAACTACAGAGCCACTCTACATGTGCCAAAACTACGGTTCCGTAGTTTTTGTACGGTACATAACTGACGCAGTAAACTGCAGGGTTACCGGCAGTTTTGGTAGCATTGGTAAGGAAAGAAACATAAATGAATGTGTGTGAGAGAAACTGGGAACCGACGGTTTCTCTTTCTTTTTGTTTGTCAGTTTCAAAAAAAAGGTTCAAATGGCTCTCAGCACTATGGGACTTAACATCTATGGTCATCAGTCCTCTAGAAGTTAGAACTACTTAAACCTAACTAATCTAAGGACATCACACAACACCCAGCCATCACGAGGCAGTGAAAATCCCTGTCAATTTCCTTATTTTGCATATAACTAGAATCGCACGTCATTCAGTGTAGTCATTCCTGTGTAAATTGTATTTTGAAAGCAATAAATATTGGTTGATCGCTTAACTTCTGAGCTGTTATGTAGTCGGAGCAATCAATTTTGCTCAAATTCAGTTTACAAAAATAAACATAAAAAGATCTACATAAATACTGTTGTCTTGTACCGAATGGAACGTTGTTCATCGCGCTCAAAGGTAAGAGTATTCTACACTCCTGGAAATTGAAATAAGAACACCGTGAATTCATTGTCCCAGGAAGCGGAAACTTTATTGACACATTCCTGGGGTCAGATACATCACATGATCACACTGACAGAACCACAGGCACATAGACACAGGCAACAGAGCATGCACAATGTCGGCACTAGTACAGTGTATATCCACCTTTCGCAGCAATGCAGGCTGCTATTCTCACATGGAGACGATCGTAGAGATGCTGGATGTAGTCCTGTGGAACGGCTTGCCATGCCATTTCCACCTGGCGCCTCAGTTGGACCAGCGTTCGTGCTGGACGTGCAGACCGCGTGAGACGACGCTTCATCCAGTCCCAAACATACTCAATGGGGGACAGATCCGGAGATCTTGCTGGCCAGGGTAGTTGACTTACACCTTCTAGAGCACGTTGGGTGGCACGGGATACATGCGGAAGTGCATTGTCCTGTTGGAACAGCAAGTTCCCTTGCCGGTCTAGGAATGGTAGAACGATGGGTTCGATGACGGTTTGGATGTACCGTGCACTATTCAGTGTCCCCTCGACGATCACCAGTGGTGCACGGCCAGTGTAGGAGATCGCTCCCCACACCATGATGCCGGGTGTTGGCCCTGTGTGCCTCGGTCGTATGCAGTCCTGATTGTGGCGCTCACCTGCACGGCGCCAAACACGCATACGACCATCATTGGCACCAAGGCAGAAGCGACTCTCATCGCTGAAGACGACACGTCTCCATTCGTCCCTCCATTCACGCCTGTCGCGACACCACTGGAGGCGGGCTGCACGATGTTGGGGCGTGAGCGGAAGACGGCCTAACGGTGTGCGGGACCGTAGCCCAGCTTCATGGAGACGGTTGCGAATGGTGCTCGCCGATACCCCAGGAGCAACAGTGTCCCTAATTTGCTGGGAAGTGGCGGTGCGGTCCCCTACGGCACTGCGTAGGATCCTACGGTCTTGGCGTGCATCCGTGCGTCGCTGCGGTCCGGTCCCAGGTCGACGGGCACGTGCACCTTCCGCCGACCACTGGCGACAACATCGATGTACTGTGGAGACCTCACGCCCCACGTGTTGAGCAATTCGGCGGTACGTCCACCCGGCCTCCCGCATGCCCACTATACGCCCTCGCTCAAAGTCCGTCAACTGCACATACGGTTCACGTCCACGCTGTCGCGGCATGCTACCAGTGTTAAAGACTGCGATGGAGCTCCGTATGCCACGGCAAAGTGGCTGACACTGACGGCGGCGGTGCACAAATGCTGCGCAGCTAGCGCCATTCGACGGCCAACACCGCGGTTCCTGGTGTGTCCGCTGTGCCGTGCGTGTGATCATTGCTTGTACAGCCCTCTCGCAGTGTCCGGAGCAAGTATGGTGGGTCTGACACACCGGTGTCAATGTGTTCTTTTTTCCATTTCCAGGAGTGTATTATTATCGGTGAGTGCGAAAGCTGTTTATGAAAAACAGAATTCCAAGGACTTCAAAATCAAAGATGACAGTCTGGATCGAATCCAAAGTAGTTATTTACTTCTGCGATAATCAGATTACAAAATCTGTGGAACTGATAAACTTCAATTTTGAAATCTAATTATCACAGAATTACTGAATGGTAACTTCTTTGGATTCGGTCAAGATTGTCATCTTTGATATTGAAGAACTTAGACTTGTACCGCTGTACGTCACATGTTGTCCTTGTGACAATGTGGCATCATACTTTAATCTTGTCATAAATTTTGATTTTTTTTGGCAATTGTGGTTTTCTGTGGTAACTTATGTCAAAGCATGTATGACATGTGATACATCAGTGATAATTTTCGTGAGTATTTCGATCGATTGAACGGTTCTTTCCTGTGTTTCCTTATTTTGTTTGGCATTGCCCATTGTCCACTTTTGTATGTTGTACAGCTGCCGTTGATGATGGTTCAGAAATAGCAAAATAAAGTAACAATATTACAGCACAGTGTTATGCATTTTCTAGATAAGCATAAAATATCAGGTTGTATCAGTCTGGAGCAACCTTTAGCAGGAGAGTCGCTAACCTTACTGTCTGGTAAGCACAGCAACGAGAAGGTGAGGAAACGAAGTAAAAGTTCACAAGCGGATAGCAGTGATTACGGAAAAAAGTCAAATTTGCAAAGAGCGTCGCAATCTGAATACCCTTATCAATGTGGGGTTGCATCTTCAATGCGTGCACTGATTTGATTGTGAAACGCGTCACAAAGCCGCTGTATCCTCTCCTGTGGCAAGCAACTCCAAAGCTGTTGCAACTGGTCCTGGACGTCCTTCATAGTAGCGCTAGGACGGGGCTAACACGTGTTCTGTCGGGGACAGATCTAGGGCTTACCGGGGGAGTTCCTCTACATCACTCACTCACACAGTTCGTAGACACAAGTGTTATGTACGCTAAAAAAAATAACGGATTTTTTCTACTAGCTCCAGTCCCAAAAACACTTCTGGAACTCAGGATCTGGGATACATTTTACCTCAGAGATGCGTTTTTAATGTCATCTGTGCTTGTAAAACTTTTGTCCTTTAACGTCTTCTTCATTTCTCCGAACATGGAGCGTAACATGCGTATTATTTTTCTCTGCCAAAGGTTGACGAGCAGTCGACGAAGTTTTAGCTGGTGGCTGGTGTACGAGCAAAAGCCATGAATCGTTTTGCCACAAATATGGGCAATTCAAATATGGACAAGTCAACCATAGTGGATCAAGTTCTACTGTCATATGTTTCATATACAAAAACTTGGAATTGCTTTCGTGGCATGAGACAGTTAATCTTAGAAAGTTATTAGCGATTTCTGATTGTAATTCGGTGAACATTCACAAACGTTTCTCTCACTTTTCTCCATGGTGTCGTCGTTTGATCATGTTCCGGTGCGTCCAGGGCACTCTCCATCTTCAGCGTCTTCGCGGTCTTCTTCCAAACGCTTATGCCACTCGTAAACCCTTCTTTACTTCTGGCAGACCCACCAAAAGCAGTATTTAACAGTTCTAAGAGTTGCCTCACCTTATTCCGTTCTTATAACGAAATTTAATAGAAATTCTCTGATCCATTTTTATCTTATATATATCATAAATAGGAAAGTTTTTGAGTGTGTATATGCACATTAGTGTGTTGTATCGGAGAGAGAGAGAGAGAGAGAGAGAGGGGGGGGGGGGGAGAGAGAGAGAGAGAGAGTGTGTGTGTGTGTGTGTTCACGCTGAAACTGCTGGATGGATTTTGGATGAAGTTTAGAACAATGGTGGCTTATATCCTAAATTAACACATAGGCTATCTTGGCTAAACCTACCTATGAAAGCAGTTAAGGTGGTGATAAAAAAGAAGTGTAGCCTCCTTTATTCGTCCAGCATTTGAGGATGAAAAAGAAGTGTAGCCCCCTTTATTCATCCGGCATTTGGGGATGAAAAAGAAGTGTAGCCCCATTTATTCGTCCAGCATTTGAGGCTGCAAAAGAAGTGTAGCCCTCTTTATTCGTCCGGCATTTGAGGGCGGAAAAGAAGTGTGGCCCCCCCTTTATTCGTCCGGCATTTGAGGGTGAGAAAGAGGTATAGCTTCCCTTTATTCATCTGGCATTTGAGGACGAAAAAAAAGTGTAGCCCCCCTCTATTTGTCTGGCATTTGAGGACGAAAAATAACTGTAGCCCCACTTTATTCGTCTAGTATTTGAGAATGGCAACTTTTTATGGATTTCGACTAACTTTACACATAATATTTAACCTTCACGAAACTTTTTCTCGCTGACAAACCGCACAAAAGACGAGGAGGAGGAGGAGATTAGTGTTTAACGTCCCGTCGACAACGAGCTCATTAGAGACGGAGCGCAAGCTCGGGTGAGGGAAGGATGGGGAAGGAAATCGGCCGTGCCCTTTCAAAGGAACCATCCCGGCATTTGCCTGAAGCGATTTAGGGAAATCACGAAAAACCTAAATCAGGATGGCCGGAGACGGGATTGAACCGTCGTCCTCCCGAATGCGAGTACAAAAGACGAAATTGAAAAAGTTTATAGCAGTAAAACTGCCGCATGAAGTACAGAGTTTTAATCTATTTCTTCTTTATTGATAACTGCATTAGTGACACTTTTTGCAGTCAGTATACACATATATCACTGAATCTACCAGCAACTACGTATATCATTGCGGGACACATGCGTCAGAAAATATGACGTCACCACCGAAATGCTTGAAAACCTGCAGCATCACATGTGACGTTTAAATTTATTACTTCTTTGCTACTAACACTTTTCGCAACACGTTTCGCAGACGGTATCCACGTATGTCACTGAATCCACCTACAAAAATGTATCATCGTACCACGCATGATGAGATACGACGTCATAAATATGCGTAAAAATGTGTGAAAATGAAACTGCAGGGCAAAATTCCCTAGAGGACAGGAGTAATGTCTGTACAAATACGTGTTAAACATGTTAAATAATTGTGAAATGTATCTGACATGCACAGTACGTACGAAAACAAACCCACGGGTAAAAAGCTCATCTTAAACCCGTCGAACGATTTCAATCCAATTTGGTATACATATCAGTTACGAAGTGGAAATACTGTGAGGGGAAAGAAGTACTAGCCTCCTATTGGAGTGTGTGGAGAGATACGGGGGGGGGGGGGGGGGGGAGGAGAGATTGACAGCAGAAGAGGCGGAAGGAGTAGACGGACACAGACAGGGGACTGTCAGAAGAAAGGAAGAGGAGGAGATGGACAGAAAGACGTATTAAGAAGGAATCGACAGAGGGTATAAGGGTAGAGGAGGCAGACAGAAAGAGGGTGGTGGAGGATATGGACAGAGAGTAGAGGAAGGAACAAGTCGAAAGAGGGAGGTTGAAGGAGGTGATGGTCTAACTGTAAATTGGAGTAAATGTATATTCGGGCATTTTTAATAAAAATATATTCAACCGCGAGGATAACACCGCAAGGCAGAGATAGTCCAAAATAATCGCCAGTACTACCGAAATGGCTGTATGAAAAATGTGAAGAAATCAAAAAAGAAATGATAGTTGGAAGGTGAGACTCATAGGAAAGTCAAAACAACCTTCGGTGAAATTAGAAGGAAGGATGGTGACATTAAGAGTGCAACCGGAATTCCATTGTTAGCTGCAGAGGAGAGAGCGGATAGGTGGAAAGAGTACACAGAAGGCCTCTATGAGGGGGCAGATTTGTCTGATACAATAGAAGATGAATCAGGAGACTTAAGACTGCTGTACATCACATGTTGTCCTTGTATCATTGTACCATCATACTTCAATCTTATCACTATTTTTGATTTTCTCGGCAATTAAGTTTTTCTGTAGTAACTTATGTCAAAGCATGTATGACATGTGGTACATCTGCAATAATTTTCGTGAGTATTTCGATCTATTGAACGGTTTTTTTCCTGTGTTTTCCTATTCATTTGGCATTGTCATATTGCCCACTTCTGTCTTTTGTACAGCTGCCGTTGATGACGGTTCAGAACCGAAACGGTAGCAAAATAAAGTGACATTATTACAGACGGCACAGTGTTACGCATTTTCTAAAATTTGTACATGCTGTTGACCATTTCCTAAACAACTGGATCCACTGTTTTCAGAAGCTGAGCGGAGATGAAGGGAGGTGCACAGAACAGACTAGCGTGGAATTCTTTTTGTAACCAGTCTTCGGACGAATGCCGGACATTTGACACGCCTGACATTTGGCACGCCGGACATTTGCCACACTTGCCCCTTCGCCAGGTAGCGATCCCTCAGGTAAGGGACGCCCTTCCTCGTACTTCTTCTGTCCGCTTTCAAACCGCCGCTCCACATCTTACTCGATGCGACCAGTACGTAAGGCACCTTCTTCTTCGACATCTTGGCGAAATACAGAGCTTATTTTCCGAAATCGAAATATTTATAACTTTTGGAAAACGACAGCAATACCAACGATTATGTCAGTATGTAATTAGTTCTGCCAAGTGTAAATACAGATCCTTCTCTCTGTACGGTAGCTTCCTTTCACGCTTACTGATCGCGACAGAAACAGTCCATCGGCAGCGGAGCAACAAGAAAGGAACGTTGTAAAGAGAATGCGAATGTACGCTAATCATTTCTTTTTGACCACTGCATTTGTGCCTACTTTAGTTACTACAACTGCATGCCAAAAAGACAATAAGGAAAGAAGAAATGGGTATGTGAATATGTGAAAAGAAGAACGACATACTCCATATTAATTTACTCTCTAAAATCCGATATCCCTTGCGGCGAAACAGTAGTTAACAAAGTGCAGCGGGACAATGTTCAAAACATGACTGAAAATACGTTCAATAAATAGAGATAAGAACATCTATGATTGACATGTCATCTAAAGTCGACATACAATTTTCAAATGTTAGAAATAAGGAAATGAAGTAATAGAGAATGCTATGCTTGTAACGTACGTTGTTATTCTACATTGTTTAGCTCTGGTTTTTACAGGGTCACAGAGAAAGCATCCTAGGTTTTGGAGGGAAAAGCCGTAATTGTAATGATCTTCACTACAACAGAAACAAGAAGCACAACTTAAGGAAAAATAATGTAATGTGTGTTTCAGCTCATAAGTGACACTGAAGCAGATAGTTCCTGTGATTTAGTATGGGCAGAGGTTATATTCGACAACCGGAATAAATTAATAACTGGCTCCTTTTACCGACACCCGGTCTCAGATGAAACCGTTGCTGAACAGTTCAAAGAAAACTTGAGTCTCATCACAAATAGGTACGCTACTCATACAATTATAGTTGGCAGTGACTTCAATCTACCTTCCGTATGCAGACAAAAATACATTTTCAGACCCTATTGTGCCGGGTGATAAAAAAGTCAGTATTAATTTGAAAACTGAATAAATCACGGAATAATGTAGATAGAGAGGTACAAATTGACACACATGATTGGAATGAAATGGGGTTTTATTAGAACCAAAAAAATACAAAAGTTCACAAAATGTCCGACAGATGGAGCTTTATCTGATCAGAATACCAATAATTAGCATAACAATGTAAGACAAAGCAAAGATGATGTTCATTACAGGATATGTTCAATATGTCCACCATCACTACTCAACAATAGGTGTAGTCGAGGAATAATGTTGTGGACAGCACTTTAAAGCGTGTCCGGAGTTACGGTGAGGCATTGGCGTCGGATGTTGTCTTTCAGCATCCCTAGAGATGTCGGTCGATCACGAAACACTTGCGACTTCAGGTAACCCCAATAATTGCACGGACTGAGGTCTGGGGACGTGGGAGGCCAAGCATGACGAAAGTGGCGGTTGAGCACACGATCATCACAAAACGACGCGCACAAGAGATCTTTCACGCGTCTAGCAATATGTAGTGGAGCGCCATCCTCCATAAACATCGTATTTTCCAGCAGGTGTTTATCAGCCAGGCTGGGGATGATGCGATTCTGTAACATATCGGCGTACCTCTCACCCGTCACGGTAGCAGTTACAAAACCAGAATCACGCATTTTCTCGAAGAAAAAAGGCCCGATAACGGTAGCTGTGGTAAATCCAACCCATACCGTGACTTTCTCGTCGTGCAGTGGAGTTTCCACGACAGCTCTGGGATTTTTGGTAGCCCAACTTCTGCAGTTGTGGGCGTTGACAGACCCTCGGAGGGTGAAATGAGATTCGTCGGTCCACAACATGTTACTCAACCAATCGTCACCTTCCGCCAACTTTTGAAACGCCCACACTGCAAATGCCCTCCGCTTCACTAAATCACGAGGTAACAGTTCATGATGCGAATGGATTTTGTACGGATAGCATGGGAGGGTACGCCTCTGTGCCAACCAAACAGTAGTGAATGGAATGCCGGTGCGACGTGCGACTGCACGAGCGCTGACTTCCCCGTGCATAGACGAACCCGCTACGGTCTCCATTTCTTCCTGAACTGTCTCAGCAGCATTACGCCTTGTGCTCGATCGGCCACTACGGCGTCTGTTGTCTAAACAACCCGTGGCTACGAACTTCGATATCATTCTCGCCACAGCTGCATTTGTAAACGGACCTTTACCCGTTCGAATCCCCTTCCTATGGCTATAGGACCGTAATGCTGAACTAGCACATTCCCCATTCTGATAAGACAGCTTCACTAAAAGCGCCTTTTCAGGTAACTTCAACATGCTGCAACTGCTGGCGCATCTGTTTCTCTCTCTCATTACAGCTCCTTTTATACACGATTGCCATGCGCTGACGTTTTGCTGTCCAGCGCCATCTGTCGGACATTTTGTGAACTCTGTTTTTGTTTTGGTTCGAGCAAAACCCCATGTCATTCCAAGTATGTGTGTCAATTTTTACCTCTCAATCTACATTATTCCGTGGTTTATTAAGTTTTCAAATTTATACTGACTTTTTGATCACCCCGTAGATAGAAAACAACTTCCGTAGTTGTTCAAAATGCTTTTTTTTTAATTATTTTCAACAATTAGTTCACGAGGCCATTCAAATTGTAAATGGTTGCAAAAACACACTTGACCTCTTAGCCACAAATAATCCTGAGCATCACGACGGATAGAGGGATTAGTGAACACACAGTCGAGCGAGGCTCAAATACGTAACAAAGAAATTCACCAAAACTAACCGCGAAACATATCTATTTATAAAAGCAGCTAAAAATTGGTTTGACGTCTTCCTAAGAGACAGTCTCCAATACTTCAAAATTATGTAAGTGAAGACCATATGTGGCTTCAGTTAAAAGAAATAGTATCAACAGCACTCGAGAGATTCATACGAAATAAATTAATAAGAGACGGAACTGATCCCCTACGGTACACAAAACACGACAGAACGCTGCTGCAGGAGCACCGAAAAAGACACGTATAATTTAGACGAACGCAAAATCTCCAAGATCTACATCTGCATGATTACTCTGCAATTCACATTTAAGTGCTTGGCAGACGGTTCATCGAACCACAATCATACTATCTCTGCCATTCCACTCTTGAACAGCGCGCGGGAGAAACGAACACCTAAACCTTTCTTTTCGAGCTATGATTTCTCTTATTATATTTTGATGGTCATTGCTACCTATGTAGGTTGGGCTCAACAAAATATTTTCGCATTCGGAAGAGAAAGTTGGTGACTGAAATTTCGTAAATAGATCTGGCCGCGACGAAAAATGTCTTTGCTTTAATGACTTCCATCCCAACACGCGTATCACATCTGCCACACTCTCTCCCCTATTACGTCATAATACAAAACGAGCTGCCCTTTTTTGTACCCTTTCGATGTCCTCCGTCAATCCTACCTGGTAAGGATCCCACACTGCGAAGCAATATTCTAACAGTGGACGAACGAGTGTAGTGTAAGCTGTCTCTTTAGTGGACTTGTTGCATCTTCTAAGTGTCCTGCCAATGAAACGCAACCTTTAGCTCGCCTTCCCCACAATATTACCTATGTGGTCTTTCCAACTGAAGTTGTCCGTAATTTTAACACCCAGGTACTTAGTTGAATTGACAGCCTTGAGAATTGTACTACACTCCTGGAAATGGAAAAAAGAACACATTGACACCGGTGTGTCAGACCCACCATACTTGCTCCGGACACTGCGAGAGGGCTGTACAAGCAATGATCACACGCACGGCACAGCGTACACACCAGGAACCGCGGTGTTGGCCGTCGAATGGCGATAGCTGCGCAGCATTTGTGCACCGCAGCCGTCAGTGTCAGCCACTTTGCCGTGGCATACGGAGCTCCATCGCAGTCTTTAACACTGGTAGCATGCCGCGACAGCGTGGACGTGAACCGTATGTGCAGTTGAGCGCCACAATCAGGACTGCATACGACCGAGGCACACAGGGCCAACACCCGGCATCATGGTGTGGGGAGCGATCTCCTGCACCGGCCGTACACCACTGGTGATCGTCGAGGGGACACTGAATAGTGCACGGTACATCCAAACCGTCATCGAACCCATCGTTCTACCATTCCTAGACCGACAAGGGAACTTGCTGTTCCAACAGGACAATGCACGTCCGCATGTATCCCGTGTCACCCAACGTGCTCTAGAAGGTGTAAGTCAACTACCCTGGCCAGCAAGATCTCCGGATCTGTCCCCCATTGAGCATGTTTGGGACTGGATGAAGCGTCGTCTCACGCGGTCTGCACGTCCAGCACGAACGCTGGTCCAACTGAGGCGCCAGGTGGAAATGGCATGGCAGCCGTTCCACAGGACTACATCCAGCATCTCTACGATCGTCTCCATGGGAGAATAGCAGCCTGAATTGCTGCGAAAGGTGGATATACACTGTACTAGTGCCGACATTGTGCATGCTCTGTTGCCTGTGTCTATGTGCCTGTGGTTCTGTCAGTGTGATCATGTGATGTATCTGACCCCAGGAATGTGTCAATAAAGTTTCCCCTTCCTGGGACAATGAATTCACGGTGTTCTTATTTCAATTTCCAGGAATGTATTTATCGAGTAATCGAATTCCAACGGATTTCTTTTGGAACTCGTGTGGATCAACTCACACTTTTCGTCATTTAACGTCAACTGCCACCTGCCACAACATACAGCAATCTTTTCTAAATCGCTTTGCAACTGATACTGGTCTTCGGATGACCTTACTAGACGGTAATTTACAGCATCATCTGCGAACAACCTAAGAGAACTGCTCAGATTGTCACCCAGGTCATTTATATAGATCAGGAACAGCATAGGTCCCAGGATGCTTCCCTGGTGAAGACTGGCGAAGTTTACTGGGGCTAGAAATTTCGTGCGGATTTCAATGCGAGACGAATTTAATAGTTTCCACAACGAAAGTCTCTCTCTAGAAATGTGGCGGAAAATCCAAATTCTGGTCCTATGTTAAGTAAACCAACGGAAAGGCTCAGTAAGTATCTTTACTGGGCGACAGCGATGAGGAGGAGGAGGAGGGGGAGACAAGGGACCCAACCCTTCGGAGCAGGTAAAATCGTGCCAAATGTCTGGCGCGGCAAAGTCCGGAGTGGCAAATGTCCGCACGCCCTTCAGACTGCAGAGTACACCAACAGTACAAGCTAGAATGTGCGGTACAGCTGACAGAGAAGTTACTTACGTCGAGTGCGGGGTCTCGGTCAGCGGCGGTGTAGCGGATAGCTAGCAGGGGACTCGTGGGCGCCTGGCCCGGGGCTTTTCTTTCGTTTCCCTCATTTTCGAGGCGCGCGCTCGCGCACCCCCTCCTCACCGCCGGCGCTCCTTTTTCCGGCCCGACAATTGAGACGCAACTGTTTCCGACAGATAAATCAGCCGGCCGGCCTGAGGAGCCTTCGCAGTTTCCTGTTCCGGCCCCGCCCGCTCGCAGACCAGCGATTCCCCACTCTGATCCGCTCTGCCCGGCAGCGAGGGACACCGACCAGCCGAGCTGCGAGACCGCGCTGCTCAGACCCCATACACAATCTGGTGTCCAAACATTTTTGTCGATTCTTCTATACAGTGAAAGGTCTCTGTTGGATTCCTTTCACGTTAATTTCTTAAAAATGTTGTCATTTACGGCATACAGGCCGGCCGCGGTGGCCGTGCGGTTCTGGCGCTGCAGTCCGGAACAGCGGGACTGCTACGGCCGCAGGTTCGAATCCTGCCTCGGGCATGGGTGTCTGTGATGTCCTTACGTTAGTTAGGTTTAAGTAGTTCTAAGTTCTAGGGGACTTATGACCTAAGATGTTGAGTCCCATAGTGCTCAGAGCCATTTGAACCATTTTTTTTTTTACGGCATACATACCACTAAATTTACTCTGTGTGTTTCTGACTATCCAGGAGGAGACTGAGCAGTGGAACGTGTTACTTTTACACATAAACAAGAAAGATCTGTCGCACTACTACACTTTAAAACACAGTTTATATGTAATTCATGTCACACAGTCTCATACGGAACCTACATCCGCTTTCTTTTATATACTTCATATGATAAGATACTGTCATCCCCCTTCCCTTCTGTGTGAAAGGATGAATGACCAAATGTATTTCTTCACTTAAAACCTCCGGGCTGACGCTAAATAACGAAAAGTGTGAGGTCATCCACATGAGTTCCAACTGCAGTTCGCCGTTTTACCTCCGAGGATGTCTCCCGCAGTCGGAGCCTATCAGCCCGGAAGTTTTAAGTGAAGACAATACCGGCCATGAAAGCTTACATTGTATGATCAAATGTCTTTCTAGTTGCATGCTCGATGGTGGCAGACAAGCCTGTGTGCTAGAGAACAGTAGGACCGACGTCGGAACAGGTAGCTACGCTTTCTAAAAGCAAAGAGGTTTCTATCCTTGGTATGGTTCTGTCTGTCCCTTGTCATGTTGGTATAGGAAGCTGCCTCTCTGGTCACTTCCGATTGTATCTGTGAAGCACCCTCGGTAGGGGCCCACGCCTGTCTGTCCGTGGCGAGCGTCTGAAGTGGTAAGATCTCTGGCTAAGCGCGTCTCTGCTAAGTCTGTAGGACAATGGATTTCTCAAGTTCAGCCTAACTGAAAATTTAATCACCTTTATTTCAGGTTTGGATCTAAAATATCTTATGTTATCTTAAATTGCAACGCAGTGTAATGCGAGTGTGAAGTTCAGAATATCTTCCAGTAGTTGCTTTGTCACTACTTTGTGAGCAAAGTGGAACCATGTGTTGATGATCCGTAGCTCTAACTAAGATCATCAATCTTAAATGCGAATGTGCGTGAGAGTATAACGTCTCGCCTTGACAATATTTTTCAATATAGCAACTTTTCTTTATGTTCAACCGACGTGGGGTGTACTTTGTGAGTCCAGTTCCACGTGCTTATACAATTGTTTGACCCATCAGGTTAATAGTATGACGATAGTAACCAGTTCGATGTTTTTCTTTTGTAAATTGAGTTTCGATGTAATTTATTTTAACGATCAAAATTATTGTGCAGTTACACTCTTTGTGTTGACCACGTGAAGCATGTGGTGGAATCATCAAAGTAGTCCTCAGCTATTCTTTTCGAGAAGATTTCACAGACAATTAGTATGAATTTAGTATACCAGTGTGTGGTAATTTTATGACGGACAGTACTGCGCTACGACCGTAACTTCTTTGGCTGAAAATTGAATCGGTTGGTTGCGGTTAATTTCCTCTTGCATATGTTTCAACGTTCTTCGTGTGTTATTTTATGAATGCAGTGTTGTATGCAGTCTCCCAATTTTGGCTCCATATTTGATGTGTTCCGTAAGACTACAAACTCACATTTTCACAATCCTAAATAAGGCACCAGTTTAGTTATGAATCAAGTTTAATATGCTGAAATTTTAACGGTACACCGACGTTTTAGAGATTGCCGATTCTCGCGCAATCTCTGTGCTACTGATGTGGGGATTTGCCGCGACAGCAGCTAAAACACCAAATTGGGCATCATCATTTGTTGCAAGTCGTGGTTGACGTTTCGCATGTGGCTGAACACTTCCTATTTCCTTAAATAACGTAGCTATCCGGAGAGCGGTCCGGACATTCGGATGATGTCGTCCGGGGTACCGAGCAGCATACATAGCACACGCCCTTTGGGCATTTTGATTACAATAGCCATACATCAACACATACATCGACCTTCTCTGCAATTGGTAAACGGTCCATGTTAACACGGGTAATGTATCACGAAGCAAATACCGTCCGCACTGGCGGAATGTTCCGTGATAACCACGACTTATACGTTTCTATTACAGCGCCATCTATCACAAAGCGAAAAAAGTGGTCCAACTACAACATTCCTATTTCTTTAAGTACACGAATATGTAATAAAAAATGGGGTTTCTATTTAAAAAAAAAACGTAGTTGATATCAGGTTTGACCTATGGCAGCGCCATCTTGCGGACCAACCATAGCGCCATCTGGTTTCCCCCTTCAAGATAGACGAGTTTCGTTCTTTGTAGTTTTCTCGTTTGACGCTTATTTCTTGAGATATTTCGCCCGGTCACGATCAATGGACCACCCTTTATAATAGTAATGAAAATGCAGATACATCCAAACCGGTATCGTTGCCTGTGGCATGTATTCCTTCGTGGTTGTCCTTTTTCTCAGTGTGTATTTTAGGTATTTATATCACCTACATCTACACCGATACTCCGCAAATCACAATTCAAAAACCATCCTCTTCTTGCATAAACTGTCTATCGCGGCACATTTCATTTTCAGGCGTTGTCAACCGACCCTAGGACATTTTGGTCGTGTGTAAAATCAGTAAGTGGATCAAAATCATATATTCATTCTGTCAGTGACCACACCGGCACCGAAACGGAAGATGAAACTTGGTCGAAATACTGAATTCGGTCTTCCGAAGTAGTTTCACCACCGAATATCGTTTGTCCTCGTTTCAATTGTCGTGCGAACGTCGAAATGGCAGATATTGAGATAACCGATCACGGAACTGAAAAGCAGCTACAATCACTTAGTAGTGGAAACGCTTCGAGACCATAATCTATAAAGATTATTCGTAAGACCTTACTCCCCTTCTAGCAGTAATTTATCGTAGATCGCTTCAGCAACGAAAGGTGCCTAACGACTGGAAAAAAGTGCAGGTCATTCCCGTTTTTAAGAAAGGCCGTAAGACAGATCCACACAATTATAGACCTATATCGTTGACGACAATCTGTTGTAGAATTATGGAACTTGTTTTATGCTCAAGAATTATGAAGTTCTTGGAAAATGAACATCTCCTCTGTAAAAATCAACATGGATTCCGCAAACAGAGATCCTGCGAAACTCAGCTCGCTCTTTTCCTCGATGAGATCCGCAGCGCAGTGGACAACGGGGGTCAGGCTGATGCCGTGTTCCTTGACTTCAGTAAGGCATTTGACACCGTCCCACATTGCAGTGAAATAAAAAAAAAAAAAAAAAACGAGCTTACGGAGTATCGGAGAAGACTTGCGATTGGATTCAAGACTTTCTTGCAGGTAGAACTCAACACGTCGCTCTTAACGGAACTAAATCGACAGATGTAAAGGTAATATCCGGACTACCACAGGGAAGTGTGAAAGGACCGTTGCTGTTTAAAATATATAAAAATGACCTAATAGAAAGCGTCGGATGGTCTTTACGGCTATTCGCAGATGATGCAGTTGTCTGTACCAAAGTACCAACGCCAGAAGATAGTAAGAATTTGCAGAAGTTCCTGCAGAGAATTGATGAATGGTGCAGACTCTGGCAGTTGACCCTGAAATAAATAAATGTAACGTATTGCGCATACATAGGAAAAGAAATCCACTACTGTGCTACACTACTCGTACACCAAACTATTAAACACCTAGACACAGCTTCTGACGTAAAATAACCAGGCGTAACTCTCCAGACCTTAATGGAATGACCATATATACAGATAGTGGGAAAAGCAGACACCAGACTCAGATTCATCGGAAGAATCTTAAGGAAATGTAACTCATCCACGAAAAAAGTGGCTTATAAATAGCTTGTTCACCCGGTTCTTGAGTATTGTTCATCTATGTGGGAACTATCACGTAGGACTGATAGAGGAGATAGAGAAGATCCAACGAAGAGCGGAACGTTTCGTCACGGGATCGTTTAGTTGGCGAGAGGGCGTTACGGAGACGCTAACCAAGCTCCACTGGCAGACGTTACAAGACAGGCGTGGCGCATCACGGAGAGAGTTACTATTGAAGTTTTCGGACAGCACTTTTCAGGAGTCAGACATCATATTACTTCCCCCCCACATACATCTCGTGCATTGACTACGAGGAGAAAGGCGGAGTATGAGTAATTACCGTACAAGGTTACACTACGGAAAAGTGCCTTCGGAAAGGACTTCCTCACTTTACATTTACAGTGTGATCAAAAAGTCGGTATAAATTTGAAAGCTTCATAAACCACGGAATAATGTAGATACAAGGGTAAAAATTCACACATGCTTGGAATGACATGGGGTTTTATTAGAACAAAAAAAAAAAAAAGTTCACAAAATGTCCGACATAGCGCGTGAAAGATCTCTTGCGCGCGTCGTTTGGTGATGATCGTGTGCTCAGCCGCCACTTCCGTCATGCTTGGCCTCCCAGGTCCCCAGACCTCAGTCCGTGCGATTATTGGCTTTGGGGTTCCCTGAAGTCGCAAGAGTATCGTGATCGACCGACATCTCTAGGGATGCTGAAAGACAACATCCGACACCAATGCCTCACCATAACTCCGGACATGCCTGGACCCTACGACATATCTTAGAAGAAAGATTAAGGAAAGGCAAACCTACGTTTCTAGCATTTCTAGACTTAGAGAAAGCTTTTAACAATGTTGATTGGAATACTCTCTTTAAAATTCTGAAGGTGGCAGAGGTAAAATACAGGGGGCGAAAGGCTATTTACAATTTGTACAGAAACCAGATGGCAGTTATAAGAGTTGATGGGTATGAAAGGGAAGCAGTGGTTGGGAAGGGAGTGTGACAGGGTTGTAGCCTCTTCCCGATGTTATTCAATCTGTATATTGAGCAAGCAATAAAGTAAACAAAAGAAAAATTCGGAGTAGGTATTAAATATTCATGGAGAAGAATAAAAACTCCGAGGTTCGCCGATGACGTTGTAATTCTGTCAGAGACAGCAAAGGAGTTGGAAGAGCAGTTGAACGTAATGGACAGTGTCTTGAAAGGAGGATATAAGATGAACATCAACAAAAGCAAAACGAGGATAATGGAATGTAGTCCAATTAAGCCGGGTGATGCTGAGGGAATTAGGTTAAGAAATGAGACACTTAAAGTGGTAAAGGAGTTTTGCTATTTGGGGAGCAAAATAACTGATGATGGTCGAAGTAGAGAGGATATAAAATGTACACTGGCAATGGCAAGGAAAGCGTTTCTGAAGAAGAAAAAATTATAACATCGAGTATAGATTTAAATGTCAGAAAGTCGTTTCAGAAAGTATTTGTATGGAGTGTAGCCATGTATGGAAGTGAAACTTGGACGATAAATAGTTTGGACAAGAAGAGAATAGAAGCTTTCGAAATGTGGTGCTACAGAAGAATGCTGAAGATTAGATGGGTAGAGCACATAACTAATGAGGAGTTATTGAATAGAATTGGGGAGAAGGGGAGCTTGTGGCAGAACTTGACTAGAAGAAGGGATAAGGTTATTTCATGTATTTATTTTTGATCAAAACATTCTGTGATGAACTGTAATGTACGGCAAGCTTGTATAGGACTTCGAACATTTGGTGGTCGATGATTGCTGTAGAATCTGCATCAATAACACGGTCAAAAGCACAGTGATAGTTTTCTCTGCTAAAACGAACTCATTTCACTCGCAGACAGTCATCGAATGACCAAATTCGAGAAGATCCTATATAAGTTTTCTTTCTCTTCCATTTCAAGAATTTTACAGGCAACCGTCGGAGTCGGGAGGTGCTGATAGCTGCGTCTACATCACGAAAGTAACTTTTCTACGTGCACGAAATTACATACGCTGTGGGAATAGTCGACGCTGCTTGGGATATTGTCCTTCACAGACATACAAACACACTAGTTCAATAACAACGAGTTTAATATTACCAGCTTAAATATTAATTTCTTCTTTTGAGCAATAATGTTATACTTAAATTACCTCATTTCTCGCTTTAATTCTGTCAGGACCGCCTCATTTTACTCCACTTCATTCCGTTATTCTTCTTATACTTTTTTTTATAATCATGTTATAACCTATTTTTGAAAAACTGTCTGTTTCGTTCAGTTGCTCTCGCAAGTCCTCTGACGTCTCTACCAAAATTACAATGTCATTGGAAAACTTCAATGTTTCTGTTTCTTTTCCCTGAACTTTAATTCTACTACAAATTTTCCTTTGGTTTCCTTTACTGCTTTCTCAATGTACAGACTGAGTAACATCTGGGATGTCTTGTGTTCCTCACTTCTCAAATATAGTTTCCTCGTCAACTGTTTCGACACTTGAAACTGCAGTAAGATTTCTGTGGAAGTTGTAAATAACCTTACACTCCCTGTATTTTACCCCTCAGAATTTCAAAAAGTGTATTCCATTTAATATTATCAAACGCTTTCTCTACGTCTACAGGTGCTTTAAAAGTACTTTTATCTGACTTCAGTCTGTTTTCTAAGATTGGTCGTAGTAGGATCAATACGGCCGCAAGCGTTCCTACATTTCTTCGGAACCCAAACTGATCTTGTCTGAGATTCTTCTGTAAACAATAAGTGCCGCTATTTTGTAACTATTGAAAATACTGAGTGAAACTATTGAGTAAAACTACTGAGTCGGTGAAACTACTGTCTCTTCACTTATTTTTATCATTTCAAACATTGACCTTCAGAATTTTCCCTGACAAGGACAACTCAAACTTAACCAATTCATTTATTACGCACAATATACAAGTCGAACGTCACAGGGCCTTATTACTTTCTTTGCGTTATCAGATATTGCGGCAGTTTTGCACTCTCTGTTAGTCTCATTCCATGTAGGCTTTCACGGCCGGCGTCTTTATCAGTAAACTCTTCCGGGCTACGTGGCCGTGGTCGATCTGTAGAACTTCTTCTCCCTGACGTTTCGTTCTCAACTACGGAGAACATCTTCCGAGGTGAGTCGACGACTGGCTGCTAGGAGCTGGGGCCGCTGCTTATATAGAGATCGTAGGGGGCGCCACCACACGTCACGTGGCGTCGATGTGCAGCTATCTCTGGCTATCGTTTGTTCTCTCGATTGCAGGCAATCGATTGTCACGTGATAGATGCAACGTCGACCGCCATATCTCATCCAATTTTAATCCTTCTTCCTTACGATTAAAATTGTATTGATGTTTGTGGATTTCAATTGCCTCTCTATACATACGTGTATAATAGTGCGAGGTCCTCGCTAGCACGCTTGTTTCACCAAATTTTATTTCGTGGTCTCCATCCTTAAAAACATGTTCCGCTACTGCCGATTTGTCGATATGTCCCAAGCGACAGTTTCTTTTGTGCTCCGTCAGCCGTGTATTGACGCTTCTTTTTGTAGTTCCTATGTAAACCCTGCCACAACTACACGTAATTTTATATACCCCTGGGGTGGCTAGGGGGTGACGAGCATCTTTTGTTGATCTTAGGCATTCACTAATTTTCTTAGTAGGTCTAAAAATGGTCTCTACCTGAAACTTGGCTAGTACTTTTCCAATGCGATCCGTGATATTATGGATGAACGGAAGAAATACTTTTCCAGCTGATGGTTGTTGCTGTCTCCTATTTTTAGGCATTTTTCTATTTGGGTGCAGTGCTCGGTTAATCTCGTTTTTGGTATAACCATTTTTCGCAAAGGCCATTCGTAAATGATTTAGTTCTTCTTGCAAGTAGCCTGGTTCACAAATATTATTGGCCCTATCCACTAGTGTTTTTATGACCCCCCTCTTTTGCCTAGGGTGGTGGTTTGTGTTCTTATAGAGGCAGCGATCAGTATGTGTACCTTTCCTGTAGACCTTATGGCCTAAGGTCCCATCTGCTCGTTTGATAACTGATACATTCAAGAAGTTAAGTTGTCCATTCTTCTCCTTCTCCATAGTAGTCAATTAGCTGGGGTGAACACACGCAAAAACCAGATAAGTGACGAGTGGGGTGTTACAATTGCATACTGACATAATCGTCGGTATTGTTTATGTTTCGCAAAAGTTATAAATATTTCGATTTCGGAAAAGAAGCTCTGTATTTCGCCAAGATGAAGAAGAAGGTCACTTACGTACTGGTTGTATGAAGTAAGATGTGGAGACGGCGGTTTGAAAGCGGACAGAAGAAGTACGAGGAAGGGCGTCCCTAACCTGAGGGATCGCTACCTGGCGAGGGGCAAGTGTGGCAAATGTCCGGCGTGGCAAATGTCCGGCATTCGGCCGGCACACCGGGCTTCGACATTAATCCGCCGGGAGGATTCTTGCCGGGGACCGTCACGCCTTCCCGCCCAGATTTGATTGCTTAAAATACAAGGGGTCTGATTGTGATTTGGTTACTGTTTCGAGACAGCGACAATTTGTTTAAGGTGTTTTGGTACTAATTTGTTGTTGTTTTATCCAATATTGTTGTAATTGCACTTCCTTCGGTTCATTGGGGTAGGATGCTTTATTTAAGGAGTTTAAGTTGTAACGTGTTCGTTATCGCAATGGGACGCGCAATTTATTGGATCATAATTTCTTACGATCTGTTGTATCTCTGAGCCTGGATTGTGGCTTTGACCTACGCCTTCGGCCCCTTGCGTGTCTTTCTTATTTAGTAGAGTCTAACGTTCCCTCAATGGTCCAGATACACCCAGTAACAGTTGCCTGTTTTGATATTAATACTGTTTGAGGAAGAATGGGTGACGTTGAGAGACGAAGTAGTGAAGGCAGCAGAGGATCAAGTAGGTAAAAAGACGAGGGTTAGTAGAAATCCTTGGGTAACAGAACAAATATTGAATTTAAATGATGAAAGGAGAAAATATAAAAATGCAGTAAATGAAGCAGGCAAAAATACAAACGTCTCAAAAATGAGATCGACAGGAAGTGCAAAATGGCTAAGCAGGGCTTATCTCACTAGGGGTAAGATAGATACTGCCTACGGGAAAATTAAAGAGACCTTTGGAGAAAAGAGAGCCACTTGTATGAATATCAAGAGCTCAGAAGGAAACCCAGTTCTAAGCAAAGAGGGGAAAGCGGAAAGGTGGAAGGAGTATATAGGGGGTCTATACAAGGGCGATGTACTTGAGGACATTATTATGGAAATGGAAGATGATGTAGATGAAGATGAATTGGGAGATACGATACTGCGTGAAGAGTTTGACATATCACTGAAAGACCTGAGTCGAAACAAGGCCCCGGGAGTAGACAACATTCCATTGGAACTACTGACGGCCTTAGGAGAGCCAGTTCTGACAAAACTCTACCATCTGGTGAGCAAGATGTATGAGACAGGCGAAATACCCTCAAACTTCAAGAAGAATATAATAATTCCAATTCCAAATAAAGCAGGTGTTGACAGATGTGAAAATTACCGAACAATCAGTTTAATAAGTCACAGCTGCAAAATACTAACGCGAATTCTTTACAGACGAATGGAAAAACTGGTAGAAGCCGACCTCGGGGAAGATCAGTTTGGATTCTGTAGAAATATTGGAACACGTGAGGCAATACTGACCTTACGACTTATTTTAGAAGCTAGATTAAGGAAACGCAAACCTACGTTTCTAGCATTTGTAGACTTAGAGAAAGCTTTTGACAATGTTGACTGGAATACTCTCTTTCAAATTCTGAAGGTGACAGAGGTAAAATACAGGGAGCGAAGAACTATTTACAATTTGTACAGAAACCAGACGGCAGTGATAAGAGTCGAGGGACATGAAAGGGAAGCAGTGGTTGGGAAGGGAGTGAGACAGGGTTGTAGCCTCTCCCCGATGTTATTCAATCTGTATATAGAGCAAGCAGTGAAGGAAACAAAAGAAAAGTTCGGAGTAGGTATGAAAATCCATGGAGAAGAAATAAAAATTTTGAGGTTCGCCGATGACATTGTAATTCTGTCAGCAAAGGACTTGGAAGAGCAGTTGAACGGAATGGGCAGTGTGTTGAAAGGAGGATATAAGATGAACATCAACAAAAGCAAAACGAGGATAATGGAATGTAATCGAATTAAGTCGGGTGATGCTGAGGGAATTAGATTAGGAAATGAGACACTTAAAGTAGTAAAGGAGTTTTGCTATTTGGGGAGCAAAATAACTGATGATGGTCGAAGTAGAGAGGATATAAAATGTAGACTGGCAATGGCAAGGAAAGCGTTTCTGAAGAAGAGAAATTTGTTAACATCGAGTATAAATTTAAGTGTCAGGAAGTCGTTTCTGAAAGTATTTGTATGGAGAGTAGCGATGTATGGAAGTGAAACATGGACGATAAATAGTTTGGACAAGAAGAGAATAGAAGCTTTCGAAATGTGGTACTACAGAAGAATGCTGATCACATAACTAATGAGGAGGTATTGAATAGAATCAGGGAGAAGAGGAATTTGTGGCACAACTTGACGAGATGAAGGGACCGGTTCGTAGGACATGTTCTGAGGCATCAAGGGATCACTAATTTAGTATTGGAAGGCAGCGTGGAGGCTAAAAGGCGTAGAGGGAGACCAAGAGATGAATACGCTAAGCAGATTCAGAAGGATGTAGGTTGCAGTAGGTACTGGGAGATGAAGATGCTTGCACAGGATAGAGTGGCATGGAGAGCTGCATCAAACCAGTCTCAGGACTGAAGACCACAACAACAACACAACGTTCCCTTGATGCTCCAGGTACACTCAGTAAGAGTTGCCTGTTTTGGGGTTAATACCGTTTGAGGTAGTATATGTGAGGCAAAGTCAGCCTGTGACTTGCGTACCTCTCACTCTTGGTCGAGCCGGCAGTTTGTAGTCGAGCGAGACAACTGGCCGTTCCCACGCTGCCTATTGTGTACGGCGTGTACACCACACAAAAACACACACACACACACACACACACACACACACACACACACACACACACACACACAGCAGAAAAAAACTATATCACACCAAAAGACACACACACACACACACACACACACACACACACAAACGCACACACAAAGGCATACAGGAACAGATCACAGATACTTCAATAATTACACTCGAAAGTTTTGCAATAACATTCGATCTTTGGCAAAAACATTTGCTAGTCGGCAACAGAAACCAAAACATTGCACTGAAACAAGCGTTCAGTTCACAGTGCTGTGGAATGTGGGAAAAAAATCGCAAATTGGCATTCATAAGAAGAAGAACAATACATAAAATGCAACAGGAGCGTAATATATAAGAAACTGACCACGCAACCTGTAAGTACAGTTCGAAACATTACTACTTAATAGGAAATACCGGTCCGCCCCGGGTAGCTGAGTGGTCAGCGCGACAGGAAGTCAAGCCAATGGGCCCGGGTTCGATTCCCGGCTGGGTCGGAGATTTTCTCCGCTTAGGGACTGGGTGTTGTGTTGTCCTAATCATCATCATTTCATCCCCATCGACGAGCAAGTCGCCAAAGTGGCGTCAAATCGAAAGACTTGCACCAGACTAACAGTCCACCCGACGGGAGGCCCTAGTCACCCGACATTATTATTAATAGGAAATACCAACCACCGGTACTGTTTATAACCTATAGGCACAGTGACAAAAAGGTAAATTAAATACACTCCTGGAAATGGAAAAAAGAACACATTGACACCGGTGTGTCAGACCCACCATACTTGCTCCGGACACTGCGAGAGGGCTGTACAAGCAATGATCACACGCACGGCACAGCAGACACACCAGGAACCGCGGTGTTGGCCGTCGAATGGCGCTAGCTGCGCAGCATTTGTGCACCGCCGCCGTCAGTGTCAGCCAGTTTGCCGTGGCATACGGAGCTCCATCGCAGTCTTTAACACTGGTAGCATGCCGCGACAGCGTGGACGTGAACCGTATGTGCAGTTGACGGACTTTGAGCGAGGGTGTATAGTGGGCATGCGGGAGGCCGGGTGGACGTACCGCCGAATTGCTCAACACGTGGGGCGTGAGGTCTCCACAGTACATCGATGTTGTCGCCAGTGGTCGGCGGAAGGTGCACGTGCCCGTCGACCTGGGACCGGACCGCAGCGACGCACCGATGCACGCCAAGACCGTAGGATCCTACGCAGTGCCGTAGGGGACCGCACCGCCACTTCCCAGCAAATTAGGGACACTGTTGCTCCTGGGGTATCGGCGAGGACCATTCGCAACCGTCTCCATGAAGCTGGGCTACAGTCCCGCACACCGTTAGGCCGTCTTCCGCTCACGCCCCAACATCGTGCAGCCCGCCTCCAGTGGTGTCGCGACAGGCGTGAATGGAGGGACGAATGGAGACGTGTCGTCTTCAGCGATGAGAGTCGCTTCTGCCTTGGTGCCAATGATGGTCGTATGCGTGTTTGGCGCCGTGCAGGTGAGCGCCACAATCAGGACTGCATACGACCGAGGCACACAGGGCCAACACCCGGCATCATGGTGTGGGGAGCGATCTCCTACACTGGCCGTACACCACTGGTGATCGTCGAGGGGACACTGAATAGTGCACGGTACATCCAAACCGTCATCGAACCCATCGTTCTACCATTCCTAGACCGGCAAGGGAACTTGCTGTTCCAACAGGACAATGCACGTCCGCATGTATCCCGTGCCACCCAACGTGCTCTAGAAGGTGTAAGTCAACTACCCTGGCCAGCAAGATCTCCGGATCTGTCCCCCATTGAGCATGTTTGGGACTGGATGAAGCGTCGTCTCACGCGGTCTGCACGTCCAGCACAGACGCTGGTCCAACTGAGGCGCCAGGTGGAAATGGCATGGCAAGCCGTTCCACAGGACTGCATCCAGCATCTCTACGATTGTCTCCATGGGAGAATAGCAGCCTGCATTGCTGCGAAAGGTGGATATACACTGTACTAGTGCCGACATTGTGCATGCTCTGTTGCCTGTGTCTATGTGCCTGTGGTTCTGTCAGTGTGATCATGTGATGTATCTGACCCCAGGAATGTGTCAATAAAGTTTCCCCTTCCTGGGACAATGAATTCACGGTGTTCTTATTTCAATTTCCAGGAGTGTAGCTAACACATGTACATATTCCAGGCCACTGATGATGCCTTGCAGAAAATAAAGGCCAAACGCGTATGGCACTAAAATTGTGTTTCATTCAGTCGCTGTCAGACGGTCCATAAGAAAAAAATTATCAATATACCGTAATATTACACGCAACTGAGGAAGACAGGTCTAAAAAACCGAAAGTAGTAGTAAATGAAACGGTCTTTGCCCGGACTCTGCACATAGTTGTCTAGAGAGCGATTTCGCGCGCGTCAGCTGCCTGACTGTGACAGTTCCGCGGTTGGACGTTTGCCGGGCAGCCGTAGCGAAGCGCGTGTGTGTGTGTGCGGCGCTGTATTGAGGCACGGCGGCAGTATTATCGTCGCAGCGGGACGGCGGCGGCTGAGCGCGGCTGCGCTGCGTGCGGTGTGTGGCGGCGGGTGTTGTGTCCCGCGCGGACCACCGGGCCGTCCATAACTCCTTCTGGCTGCGCGCGTCAAAAGCCGGCGGCAGCTGACGCGAGCACAATGCGGGGGTGGACATTGTGCGGCCGGCCGCAGATCTGTTTAGCCCACAAAGTGTCGCTACCTGCGCGTGGGGGGGCCGAGGGGGCGGGGGCTGGGGGCAGGAGGGCCACGGCCCAAACAGTCGCCACACTTCATCTGGACGGCGGAACCCGGGGTCTGCCCCACTCACTGTCCGTTTGGTAAATCGTCTACGCATAACAGCTTGCACACGTTGCATAGAGTTGTACTCAGCAAACACGCTTGCTGTCTGGTCAAAAACATCCGAACGCTCATATGTAATGCGGAACCAGCCACACACGTCACGAGAGGCTGTCCTGCCGTAGAGAGGCTGAAACAGAGGATGACAGACTAAAAGCCGAAATACTAACTGTCTTTTTTCAGAGCTGTTTCACAGAGGATGACTGCACTGTAGTTCCTTCTCTACATTGTCGCACAGATGACAAAATGGCAGATATCGGAATAGACGACAGAGGGGTAGAGAAACAATTAAAATCGCTCAAAAGAGGAAAGGCCGCTGGACCTGATGGGATACCACTTCCATTTTACACAGAGTACGCGAAGGAACTTGCCCCCCTTCTTGCAGCGGTGTACTGTAGTTCTCTGGAAGAGCGTAGCATTCCAAAGGATTGGAAAAGGGCACAGGTCATCCCCGTTTTCAAGAAGGGACGTCAAACAGATCTGCAGAACTATAGACCTATATCTCTAACGTCTATCAGTTGTAGAATTTTGGAACACGTATTAATTTCGAGTATAATGACTTTTCTGGAGACTAGAAATCTACTCTGTAGGAATCAGCATGGGTTTCGAAAAAGACGGTCGTGTGAAACCCAGCTCGCGCTATTCGTCCACGAGACTCAGCGGGCCATAGACACGGGTTCCCAGGTAGATGCCGTGTTTCTTGACTTCCGCGAGGCGTTCGATACACTTCCCCATAGTCATTTAATGAACAAAGGCAGAGCATATCGACTATCAGACCAATTCTGTGATTGGATTGAAGAGTTCCTAGATAACAGAACGCAGCACGTCATTCTCAATGGAGAGAAGTCTTCCGAAGTAAGAGAGATTTCAGGTGTGCCGCAGGGGAGTGTCGTAGGACCGTTGCTATTCACAATATACATAATTGACCTTGTGGATGACATCGGAAGTTGAGTGAGGCTTTTTGCGGATGATGCTGTGGTATATCGAGAGATTGTAACAATGGAAAATTGTACTGAAATGCAGGAGGATCTGCAACGAATTGACGCATGGTGCAGGAAATGGCAATTGAATCTCAATGTAGACAAGTGTAATGTGCTGCGAATACATAGAAAGAAAGATTTCATATCATTTAGCTACAATATAGCAGGTCAGCAACTGGAAGCAGTTAATTCCATAAATTATCTGGGAGTACGCATTAGGAGTGATTTAAAATGGAATGATCATATAAAGTTATTCGTCGGTAAAGCAGATGCCAGACACAGATTCATTGGAAGAATCCTAAGGAAATGCAATCCGAAAACAAAGGAAGTAGGTTACAGTACGCTTGTTCGCCCACTGCTTGAATACTGCTTAGCAGTGTGGGATCCGTACCAGATACGGTTGATAGAAGAGATAGCCAAGAACCAACGGAGAGCAGCGCGCTTCGTTACAGGATCATTTAGTAATCGCGAAAGCGTTACGGAGATGGTAGATAAGCTCCAGTGGAAGACTCTGCAGGAGAGACGCTCAGTAGCTCGGTATGGGCTTTTGTTTAAGTTTCGAGAACATACCTTCACCGTCAAGTCAAGCAGTATATTGCTCCCTCGTACGTATATCTCGCGAAGAGACCATGAGGATAAAATCAGAGAGTTTAGAGCCCACACAGAGGCATACCGAGAATCCTTCATTCCACGAACAATTTTTTTTTGTCATCAGTCTACGGACTGGTTTGATGCGGCCCGCCACGAATTCCTTTCCTGTTCTAACCTCTTCATCTCAGAGTAGCACTTGCAACCTTAAGTCCTCAAATATTTGCTTGACGTATTCCAAACTGTCTTCCTCTACAGTTTTTGCCCTCTACAGCTCCCTCTAGTACCATGGAAGTCATTCCCTCATGTCTTAGCAGATGTCCTATCATCCTGTCCCTTCTCCTTATCAGTGTTTTCCACATATTCCTTTCCTCTCCGATTTTGCGTAGAACCCCCTCATTCCTTACCTTATCAGTACACCTAATTTTCAACATTCGTCTATAGCACCACATCTCAAATGCTTCGATTCTCTTCTGTTCCGGTTTTCCCACAGTCCATGTTTCACTACCATACAATGCTGTACTCCAGACGTACATCCTCAGAAATTTCTTCCTCAAATTAAGACCGATATTTGACATTAGTAGACTTTTCTTGGCCAGAAATGCCTCTTTTGCCATAGCGAGTCTTCTTTTGATGTCCTCCTTGCTCCGTCCGTCAGTGGTTATTTTATTGCCTAGGTAGCAGAATTCCTCAACTTCACTGACTTCGTGACCATCAATCCTGATGTTAACTTTCTCGCTGTTCTCATTTCTACTACTTCTCATTACCTTCGTCTTTCTGCGATTTACTCTCAAACCATACTGTGTACTCATTAGACTGTTCATTCCGTTCAGCAGATCATTTAATTCTTCTTCACTTTCACTCAGGATAGCAATGTCCTCAACGAATCGTATCATTGATATTCTTTCACCTTGTATTTTAATTCCACTCCTGAACCTTTCTTTTATTTCCATCATTGCTTCCTCGATGTGCAGATTGAAGAGTAGGGGCGAAAGGCTACAGCCTTGTCTTACACCCTTCTTAATACGAGCACTTCGTTCTTGATCGTCCACTCTTATTATTCCCTCTTGGTTGTTGTACATATTGCATATGACCCGTCTCTCCCTATAGCTTACCCCTACTTTTTTCAGAATCTCGAACAGCTTGCACCATTTTATATTGTCGAACGCTTTCTCCAGGTCGACAAATCCTATGAAAGTATCTTGATTCTTCTTTAGCCTTGCTGCCATTATTAGCCGTAACGTCAGAATTGCCTCTCTCGTCCCTTTACTTTTCCTAAAGCCAAACTGATCGTGACCTAGCGCATTCTCAATTTTCTTTTCCATTCTTCTCTATATTATTCTTGTAAGCAGCTTCGATGCATGAGCTGTTAAGCTGATTGTGCGATAATTCTCGCACTTGTCAGCTCTTGCCGTCTTCGGAATTGTGTGGATGATGCTTTTCCGAAAGGCAGATGGTATATCGCCAGACTCATATATTCTACACACCAACGTGAATAGTCGTTTTGTTGCCACTTCCCCCAATGATTTTAGAAATTCTGATGGAATGTTACCTATCCCTTCTGCCTTATTTGATCGTAAGTTCTCCAAAGCTCTTTTAAATTCCGATTCTAATACTGGATCCCCTATCTCTTCTAAATCGACTCCTGTTTCTTCTTCTATCATATCAGACAAATCTTCACCCTCATAGAGGCTTTCAATGTATTCTTTCCACCTATCTGCTCTCTCCTCTGCATTTAACAGTGGAATTCCCGTTGCACTCTTAATGTTACCACCGTTGCTTTTAATGTCAGCAAAGGTTGTTTTGACTTTCCTGTATGCTGAGTCTGTCCTTCCGACAATCATATCTTTTTCGATGTCTTCACATTTTTCCTGCAACCATTTCGTCTTAGCTTCCCTGCACTTCCTATTTATTTCATTCCTCAGCGACTTGTATTTCTGTATTCCTGATTTTCCCGGAACATGTTTGTACTTCCTCCTTTCATCAATCAACTGAAGTATTTCTTCTGTTACCCATGGTTTCTCCGCAGCTACCTTCTTTGCACCTACGTTTTCCTTCCCAACTTCTGTGATGGCCCTTTTTAGAGGTGTCCATTCCTCTTCAACTGTACTGCTTACTGCGCTATTCCTTATTGCTGTATCTATAGCGTTAGAGAACTTCAAACGTATCTCGTCATTCCTTAGTACTTCCGTATTCCGCTTCTTTGCGTATTGATTCTTCCTGACGAATGTCTTGAACTTCAGCCTACTCTTCATCACTACTCTTCATCACGAACAATAAGAGACCGGAATAGAAGGGAGAACCGATAGAGGTACTCAAGGTACCCTCCGCCACACACCGTCAGGTGGCTTGCGGAGTATGGATGTAGATGCAGACAGATGTAGATAAGGAGTGAAACTACCTAACGCATACCAATGATTGTACACTGACGTGACAATGCTTACGGGATACGTCCCAATATCGCGTCCGTCCTCATTTTCCCGGGGCACTGCAGCAGTTCGACGTGACACGGACACAAGAAGTCACTGGAAGTCCTCCACAGAAGTGCTGAGCCATGGTGCACCTACAATCGTCCGTAATTGCCAAAGTGTTTCCCGTGGCTGATGTGGTGCACGAACTGACCTCTCGGTTAAGTCTCGCGAATGTTCGATGGGACTCATGTCAAGCGATCTGGGTGGCCAAATCAATCACTTATTCAGAATTTTCTTCAAATCAGTAGTGTTATAACCAGGAATAACACAATAACCTCTTCAGTCTGGTTTATTAAATCACAAATCACTTTTTAACAATTATGTTAGCCAAGCGTCTACCCAGGCTCACACTCAGAAGTAATCCAGAATTAAAGTTTGGTTATACCAATGTCCGAATGTGCATGGTGGGGTGCACGTTCCGTAATTATTCCCAAGTCCAGTGAAGTTCAGTCTCTCCGAGTGAAGTCGCAAGATTTTCCGCCGGGCAGCCAGGTAACCTCGATTGGTGCGGCGAGTCATCCACAAGCAGCTGGAACACGGCGTACTGCACTTCCCGATGAGAACTGTCGTTTGCAGCGGCGGCCGGGTTTATATAAGGCTTGCTAGTTAATGGAGCCGTCGGCTGGGGTTGCTGTTTTCCAGGGAAAACCAATCGCAATGTTTCCTGGTGTAACTAACTGCTGTGTGCTGACAAACGCGCGCGCGAAGGCGGCCAGCGATGGTATCCGCGAGCCGCCCGGAAAAGTGCGGCCAGCGATGTATTTCTCGGCCACGTAATGGAGCGTGCGTGTGAAGACGGCCAGCGATGGAAGCAGCGGGCCGCCCAGATAAGTGCGGCCAGCGATGTATTTGGCGGCCGCGTACTGGAGCGCGTTGTTCGGTGTTTGTTAGAAGTGGTGTAGACCACAAGTAGCTAACAATTGTGGCCCAAGGAGAACGTGGAAGTCCATGAATGGCTGCAAATGGTCCCCAAGTAGCCCTTTCCGGTCAATGTTTGATTCAGTTGGACCGGGGGCACAAGTCCACTGCATGAAAAAATAGCCTACACTATTATGAAGCCAGCACCAGTTTGTACAGTCTTGTTGACATCTTGGTTCCGTGGCCTCGTGGGGTGTGAGCCATACTCGAACCCTGCCATTAGCTCTTACCAACTGAAATATGGAGTCAGCGACCAGACCACGCTTCTAGTCGTTGTAATGCCACTTCCTCGGACGAGAAATAAAAATAAAAAATTAGCTCCCAATACCTCAAAGATTTCCCCCAAGTGCCAAATTCTCAGAAAAGTGAGTAAGCGAACGAAGTTCCATTTATCACTATTATTAGGACAATAACAAGTAATTAAATCAGGAATCTAAGACTTGACAATTTAGCAATCTACGAAAGAAAGATTAAATTTCAGTAAAATTAAAATCAAAATCATAATAAATCGCAAAATTAGCGTAAATTAACATTCGCAGAGTAGAACCAACGATCGCAAAGAATACTCCGTGTGAGTACTCTCTGGAAATCGTGAGTAATGACTAAGTATAATTCAATGCATTGTCACTACGTTACGAGAATTAGCCGAAGCAGGTCATATATTTGAATGTTCGTACATGTAGGCGCGCTTAGATTGTTTTTGTGATTGAATAATTGCGACCTATTATGACGCAGTAATACGATCTTCTGACTTCAAATATAACGGCATTAGAATTCGAACGGAGGACTTTAACCTACTAGAATAAAGCGAACTTTTAACTAGATAACTTAGTGATTTAGGCAACGGACACTGATAGACAATTTTCATTCATAATAGCCAGTGGTTTATGGAACTTCAGTGATAGGTCCGAAGCATATAATTTAAATCCTTCGAACATCTGGGAAAGTTTTCTTCTCAAAGTTCGGTTAGGAAGTGACTGATATTGTGCAATGAAACACCCTCTCGTGCCAAGTCGTGCATTTGTGATTTAAAATTCTATCAAATTATTGATATGAAACTCCTGAGTAATAATTACGCGCAGCGATAATATTTTACTGTAGCTCTCTGCGCTTGTGTAGAATCTTTGACTCAAATAACAAGCCCACCGTTACGATTTCTTAGATACTTGAAATTACGACCAGCTTGTAGGGAATTTGTTGTGGATGTGACTGTATTGGTTTTATCATTAATATTTCATCATTAATCAGTTAAACATCGATTACGAACGATTAATTACGATTCTTGGTGAAGTAAATATCTCACGCACGTCGACATTTCGGTTCAGCACTGTTATTTTGTGTAACGTCGTCTTCGTAACTTGATAACGATCTCAACACTCTACCGACTGTCGCCGAGTTTTAGCCGAGGCCAAGCACAAACCAGACCAAATCATCAAGAAGAAGAGCCGTTATATCGTCTAGGGTCCAACCTATACGGTCGCTAACCCAGAAGAGGAGCTGCAGGCGATGATGTGCTGTTAGCGAAGGTACTCGCGTCGGTCGTTTGCTGCCACAGCCCATCAACGGCACACTTCACCGCACCATCCTAACAGATACATTCGTCATACGCCCAACATTGAATTCTGCGGTTGCTTCACACAGTGTTGCTTGTCTGTTAGTACTAACAACTCGACACAAACGTCGCGGTCGTTAAGGCCGTCAGCCACTGCGTCGTCGGTTGTGAGAGGTAACGCCGGAAATTTGGTTTTCTGGACACACTCTTGACACTGTGGATCTAGGAATACTGAATTCCCTAACGCTTTACGACAGCAAACCGACAACGATAGTCAGCTATACATGCTGACGTCACAAGCTGTAGATGAAGAGATAGAGAAATTGTATCAGGATATTAAAGAGTGAAACCTCCCCGTCTCCCCTGTATCTCCTTTTTTTTACGCAACTTTCCCTTCTACAATAACCTATGAAACCTTTCCTTAGGATTTCTATCTCTTGCTTAATAATAACAAATGAAGTCTTCCCTTTGAAATTTATTCTCTTTCTCAATCTCCGCATACAAATTTAATTGTTGCTTATTAAAAGTGATTTTCTGATTATTTCGACGAAACATAGAATGTGTCGTCGTCGTGGCCCTCAGTCGTTATCTGCAATAACCCAAAACTCTTCCTTACCTTGAAACTTCCTGGCAGATTAAAACTGTGTGCCTGACCGAGACTCGAACTCGGGACCTTTGCCTTTCGCGGGCAAGTGCTCTACCATCTGAGCTACCGAAGCACGACTCACGTCCGGTCCTCACAGCTTTACTTCTGCCAGTATCCTTTCTTTCAGGAGTGCTAGTTCTGCAAGGTTCGCAGGAGAGCTTCTGTAAAGTTTGGAAGGTAGGAGACGAGATACTGGCAGAAGCAAAGGTGTGAGGTCCGGGCGTGAGTCGTGCTTCGGTAACTCAGATGGTAGAGCACTTGCCCGCGAAAGGCAAAGGTCCCGAGTTCGAGTCTCGGTCAGGCACAAGTTTTAATCTGCCAGGAAGTTTCATATCAGCGCACACTCCGCTGCAGAGTGAAAATCTCATTCTGTTCCTTACCTTTTTTACTGTTACTGGATCGCCATCTGACTGCTACATTGAACTGCCACATGTATATACTTACTTTGGTTTACTATACTCTATTAACTGCTGGTGGGCTGTCATAATAGGTGGCTGTATTTATTACCAAAGCTGACGTTATTCTTTAATAGCAAAGCTGACGTTATTCTTTAATTTGACTGAAGTTACGTAATTCATAGTTACACTTTTTCGTGACAACAATAACATTTTTGCAAAGTCTTACGTTGATGGTTTTTGGGATGGGTTATAATCAGTAATGCAACAAAAAAATGGCTCTGAGAACTATGGGACTTAACATCCATGGTCATCAGTCCCCTAGAACTTAGAACTACTTAAACCTAACTAACCTAAGGACATCACACAACACCCAGACATCACGAGGCAGAGAAAATCCCTGACCCCGCCGGGAATCGAACCCGGGAACCCGGGCGTGGGAAGCGAGAACGCTACCGCACGACCACGAGCTGCGGACAGTAATGCAACATTGCTGGCAAAAAGTAATTATATTCTGAAAACGTTTCTTCAAATATTTACCGTTGGTAATGAAATGATTTTACAAACCTTCAAATGGGACTTACTTTTTACAATAATCTTACAACTAGCATTGCGCAAACGTACCTTCAGTAGTCTTGAGTTTCGCAAAGAAAATAATTCAATAATATTAGTTCCTCTTATGATAATAGTTAGCTGATGTCTCTGTACATCCGTTTATAATCTCTTGTAAATCATAGCTGGTGGCTGGCAGGCACACCGCTCCTCTCAACCTCTCGCTTCTGACCTGCTACCAACTCGCTTCGCTTCTCGCTTGCTAATGACTTTCTACGAACGCTAAAGTGCGGTCTCTCCTGCCATCAATGCTTTCTGGTGCAGACATTCCCTGTTACCACAATTATTTCCAACATGACAAATGTTAATTATTTCTACTTAATCCTATTAATAAAATATAAACATCTTTCATAAATTGTGGTTTGACAATATAAAATAGAAATGTACACGTCTTACAAGGGATAATACAGTATATAAAGTGAGAGGGAAATCTAATAGTCATGGTGGACTGGAATGTAGTTGTAGTGGAAGGAGTAGAAGAAAACTTTACACGAGCATGTGGGTTTGGGACAAGGAATGAGAGAGGAGAAAGAGTTCTGTAATAAACTTCAGCTAGTAACAGCGAATACTCCGTTCAAGAATCACAACAGGTGGGGGTATTCTTGGAAAAGGCCGGGTGATACGAAAAGGTTTCTGTTAAATTACATAATGGCCCGACAGATTGCGAAATCAGATACTGGATTGTAAGGCGTGCCCAGGAGCAGACATAGACTCAGATCACAATATAGTAGTGATGAAGAGTAGGCTGAAGTTCAAGACATTAGTCAGGAAGAATCAATACGCAAAGAAGTGGGATACGGAGGTACTAAGGAATGACGAGGTACGCTTGAAGTTCTCTAAGGCTATAGATACAGAAATATGGAATCAATAGGCACTACAGTTGAAGAGGAATGGACATCTCTAAAAAGGGCCATCATGGAAGTTGGGAAGGAAAACATAGGTACAAAGAAGGTAACTGCGAAGTAACCATGGAAAACAGAAGAAATACTTCAAATGTTCGATGAAAGGACGAAGTACAAAAATGTTCCGGGAGACTCAGGAATACCGAAATACAAGTCGTTGAGGAACGAAATACATAGGAAGTGCAGAGAAGCTAAGACGAAATGGCTGCATGAAAAATGCGAAGAAATGGAAAAGGAAATGGTTGTCGGTAGGACTGACTCAGCATACAGGAAAGTCGAAACGACCCTCGGTGACATTAAAAGCAAGGGTGATAACATTAAGAGTGCAACGAGAATTCCACTGATAATGCAGAGGAGAGTGCGGATAGGTGGAAAGAATACACTGAAAGCCTATATGAGGGGAAAGATTTGTCTGATGTGATAAAAGAAAAAACAAGAGTCGATTTAGAAGAGATAGGGGACGAAGTATTAGAATCAGAATTTAAGAGCTTTAGAGGACTTAAGATCAAATAAGGCAAACGGATAGATAACATTCCATCAGAGTTTCTAAAATCATTGGGGCAAGTGGTAACAAAACGACTATTCACGTTGGTGTGTAAATTGTATGAATCTGATGACATACCATTTGACTTTCGGAAAAACATCATCCATACAATTCCGATGACAGCAAGAGCTGACAAGTGCGAGAATTATCGCACAATCAGCTTAATCATGCATCCAAGTTGCTGACCAGAATAATATACAGAAGAATGATAAAGATAATTGAGGATGCGCTAGATGACGATCAGTTTGGCTTTAGGAAAAGGAAAGGCTCGAGGGGCAATTCTGACTTTGTGGTTAATAATGGAAGCTAGACTAAAGAAAAGTCAAGACACTTTCATAGGATTTGTCGACCTGGCAAAAGCGTTCGACAGTGTAAAGTGCTGCAAGATGCTCGAAATTCTGTGAAAAATAGGGGTAAGCCATAGGGAGAGACGGGTCATATACAATATGTACAACAACCAAGGGGGAATAATAAGAGTGGAAGACCAAGAACGAAAAGCTCATATTAAAAAGAGGATGTAGTCTTTCACCCCTACTGTTCAATCTATACATCGAGGGAGCAACGATGGAAATAAAAGAAAGGTTCAGGAGTGGAATTAAAATTCAAGATGAAAGGATATCAATGATACGATTCGCTGATGACATTTCTATCGCCGGCCGCTGTGGCCGAGCGGTTCTAGGCGCTTCATTCTGGAATCGCGTGACCGCTACGGTCGCAGGTTCGCATCCTGCGTCGACCATGGATGCCTGTGATGTCTTTAGGTTAGTTAGGTGTAAGTAGTTCTAAGTTCTAGGGGACTCATGACCTCAGATGTTACGCCCCATAGTGCACAGAGCCATTTGAACCATTTTTGACATTGCAATCCTGAGAGAAAGTGAAAAAGAGTTACATGATATGCTGAATGGAATGTACAGTTTAATGAGCACAGAGTATGGATCGAGAGCAAATCGAAAAAAGACGAAGGTAATGAGAAGTAGTGCAAATGAGAATAGCGAGAAACTTTATATCACGATTGATGGTCATGAAGTAGATGAAGTTAATGAATTCTGCTGTCTGGGCAGTAAAATAACCAGTGACGGACGGAGCAAGGAGGACATCAAAAGCAGACTAGCAATAGCAAAAAGGGCATTTCTGGCCAAGAGAAGTCTACTAATATCAAATACCAGCCTTAATTTGAGGAAGAAATTTCTGAGAATGTACGTCTAGAGTACAGCATTGTATGGTAGTGAAACATGGGCCGTGGGAAAACCGGAACAGAAGAGAATCGAAGCATTTGAGATTTGGGGCTACAGAGGAATGTTGAAAATTAGTTGGACTGATTAGGTAAGGAATGAGGAGGTTCTGTACAGAATCGGAGAGGAAAGGGATATGTGGAAAACACTGATAGGGAGAAGGGACAGGATGGTAGGACATCTGCTAAGACACGAGGGAATGACTTCCATGGTACTAGAGGGAGCAGTGCTAAGTGTCTAAGTCCAACTACCATTCCGCGTTCAAAGGCTATTAATTCTTATCGTGTGGCCATCATCATGTCGCCAACACTTTCACAAGAAGAACCTGAGTGTAAGCAATACTACTACCCCCCCCCCCCACCCCGTATGTGTATATATCGCCATCCAACGACTTTGTCACCTCATTGGAAATGAAAAATCAAATACACTCCTGGAAATTGAAATAAGAACACCGTGAATTCATTGTCCCAGGAAGGGGAAACTTTATTGACACATTCCTGGGGTCAGATACATCACATGATCACACTGACAGAACCGCAGGCACATAGACACAGGCAACAGAGCATGCACAATGTCGGCACTAGTACAGTGTATATCCACCTTTCGCAGCAATGCAGGCTGCTATTCTCCCATGGAGACGATCGTAGAGATGCTGGATGTAGTCCTGTGGAACGGCTTGCCATGCCATTTCCACCTGGCGCCTCAGTTGGACCAGCGTTCGTGCTGGACGTGCAGACCACGTGAGACGACGTTTCATCCAGTCCCAAACATGCTCAATGTGGGACAGATCCGGAGATCTTGCTGGCCAGGGTAGTTGACTTACACCTTCTAGAGCACGTTGGGTGGCACGGGATACATGCGGACGTGCATTGTCCTGTTGGAACAGCAAGTTCCCTTGCCGGTCTAGGAATGGTAGAACGATGGGTTCGATGACGGTTTGGATGTACCGTGCACTATTCAGTGTCCCCTCGACGATCACCAGTGGTGTACGGCCAGTGTAGGAGATCGCTCCCCACACCATGATGCCGGGTGTTGGCCCTGTGTGCCTCGGTCGTATGCAGTCCTGATTGTGGCGCTCACCTGCACGGCGCCAAACACGCATACGACCGTCATTGGCACCAAGGCAGAAGCGACTCTCATCGCTGAAGACGACACGTCTCCATTCGTCCCTCCATTCACGCCTGTCGCGACACCACTGGAGGCGGCTGCACGATGTTGGGGCGTGAGCGGAAGACGGCCTAACGGTGTGCGGGACCGTAGCCCAGCTTCATGGAGACGGTTGCGAATGGTCCTCGCCGATACCCCAGGAGCAACAGTGTCCCTAATTTGCTGGGAAGTGGCGGTGCGGTCCCCTACGGCACTGCGTAGGATCCTACGGTCTCGGCGTGCATCCGTGCGTCGCTGCGGTCCGGTCCCAGGTCGACGGGCACGTGCACCTTCCGCCGACCACTGGCGACAACATCGACGTACTGTGGAGACCTCACGCCCCACGTGTTGAGCAATTCGGCGGTACGTCCACCCGGCCTCCCGTATGCCCACTATACGCCCTCGCTCAAAGTCCGTCAACTGCACATACGGTTCACGTCCACGCTGTCGCGGCATGCTACCAGTGTTAAAGACTGCGATGGAGCTCCGTATGCCACGGCAAACTGGCTGACACTGACGGCGGCGGTGCACAAATGCTGCGCAGCTAGCGCCATTCGACTGCCAACACCGCGGTTCCTGGTGTGTCCGCTGTGCCGTGCGTGTGATCATTGCTTGTACAGCCCTCTCGCAGTGTCCGGAGCAAGTATGGTGGGTCTGACACACCGGTGTCAATGTGTTCTTTTTTCCATTTTCAGGAGTGTATATTCAGTGTAGAAATTGCATATTTTACATGTAAAAGACCAATACATTGCTCTACGTACCCATGATACAGAACATTTAAGTAATGAAAATCTGTTGAAGTTATAAAATATAGCAAAGTAAGTGAGCACGATTTCGTGATAGCATACCTATTTCTGTGGCACTGTATACTTAACCTCATGGTAATCTACTTAATTCTCTTTCGCATTGCTAAAGTTTACTTAACGCACTTTTAAATCATTTTTAGCATCGTTGTCACTGTCACTAACGTTTGCACAAATATTACGCATAAACACCGTAACACCAGCTGGGTGGATAGACTGACAACTTCCATGGAACCATCGCAGAAAAAAACCACACTGAACCCAAGCTCGTGGCGCGGATGTCATCAGTTCTTTTGTTTTTTTGACTTCTGTTTTCCCTTACACTCTGATTTCACTATGCCACACAATGGTTAGTGTATTATTCGATTAACGTTCGGGCCGAAGCGTGTTTCATGCATTTGTGTTAAGAAATTAACTAGCGTAACTTCCAGTTCACTCGTAAGGGCAAACGGTCCACCCATTTTCCCAAAGTAAGAATATGAAACACCTACAGTCGTTCTTATGATGTCATTTATTGTATGGCTACCAGTTTCCGTAATTGAGTGTACCATTGTCGGACTTTAGCTGATGCTAAGAGAGTTAGCACTATCCACGTTAACGATGTATCAGTGGCCAACAAAATGGTTCAAATGGCTCTGAGCACTATGGGACTCAACATCTTAGGTCATAAGTCCCCTAGAACTTAGAAATACTTAAACCTAACTAACCTAAGGACATCACACACACCCATGCCCGAGGCACGATTCGAACCTGCGACCGTAGCAGTCCCGCGGTTCCGGACTGCAGCGCCACAACCGCTAGACCACCGCGGCCGGCAGTGGCCAACATATCTGGTTTACGCAGACTACCTGGTACTGTGGTATTTCTTCGAAAACATTCCGAAGTGCTCCGCAGAGGTCATCAGTTGAATAGGATTGTCTTCTCTTGTTCACCCAGCGAGGTGGCGCAGTGGTTAGACACTGGACTCGCGTTCTGGAGGACGACGGTTCAATCCCGCGTCCGGCCATCCTGATTTAGGTTTTCCGTGATTTCCCTAAATCGCTCCAGGCAAATGCCGGGATGGTTCCTTTCAAAGGGACGGCCGACTTCCTTCCCCGTCCTTCCCTAATCCGATGAGATCGATGACCTCGCTGTCTGGTCTCCTTCCCCGAAACAACCAACCAACCATCTTCTCTTGTTCACAAAACCCATTTTTGGATTGTCTTTCTTCGTGCATTTGGTAGGACATAGTGCAGTTGTATCTGAAATGGACACAAAACAGAAGGATCGTTGTCGTTTTTCTAAGCAAATGATTAAGTAATAAGGCATTTAAATCCAACTGTTATGACCAAGTTTATAGGCACGTTTCATTGGTAATACAGTTACATACACTGAAGCGCCAGACAAACTGGTATAGGCATGTGTATTCAAATACAGAGATATGTAAACAGGCAGAATACGACGCTAAGGGCGCCAACACCTGTATAAGACAACAAGCGTCTGGCGTAGTTGTTCACTCGGTTACTGCTGGTATAATGGCAGGTTATCAGGATTTTAATGAGTCTGAACGTGGTGTCATAGTCGATGTACGAGCGATGGGACACAGCATCTCCGAGGTAGCGACGAAGTGGAGACTTTCCTGTACCACCATTTCACTAATGTACCGTAAATATCAGGAATACGGTAAAACATCAAATCTCCGATATCGCTGCGGCCGGAAACAGATCCCGCAAGAACGGGACCAACGACGACTGAAGAGAACCGTTCAACGTGACAGAAGTGTAACCCTTCCGTAAATTGCTGCAGAATTCAACGCTGGGTCATCAACAAGTGTCAGCGTGCGAAACATTCTACCAAACGTCATCGATATGGGCTTTCGGAGCCGAAGGACTACTGGCGTTCCAAAAATGGTTCAAATGGGACTTAACATCCGAGGTCATCAGTCCCCTAGACTTAGAACGACGTAAACCTAACTAACCTAAGGACATCACACAAATCTATACCCGAGGCAGGACTCGAAACTGCGACCGTAGCAGCAGCGCGGTTCTGGATTGTAGCTCCTAGACCCGCTCGGCAACAGCGGCCGGCACTTGTGTACCTTTGATGACTGCACGACACAAAGCGTTATGCCTCGCCTGGGCCTGTCAACACCGACATTGGACTGTGTATGACTGGAAACACGTTACTTTGTCGGACGAGTCTCGTTTCACAGTATATCCAGCGGATGGGCGTGTACGGGTCTGGAGACATCCTCATGAATCCATGGAGCCTGCATGTCAGCAGAGGACTGTTCAAACTGGTGAAGGTTCTGTAATGGTGTGGGGCGTGCGCAGTTGGACCGAAATGGGACTCCTGATACGTCTAGATACGACTCTGACACGTGAAACGTCCGTAAGCATCCTGTCTGATCACCTGCATGCATTCATGTCCATT